>NC_080165.1:106556788-106890677 GCF_950295315.1 Erinaceus europaeus | reverse complement strand
TCTTCTGTGGTGAATATTCTGTTCATATCCTCTCCCCATTTTTGGATGGGGTAATTTGTTTTCTTGTGGTTGAGTTTGGCAAGCTCTTTATATCTTTTAGTTATTAAACTCTTGTCTGATGTATGGCATGTAAAGATCTCCCATTCTGTGAAGGGTCTCTTTGTATGAATAGTGGTTTCTTTTTCTGTGCAGAAGCTTTTTAATTTGATATACTCCCATAGGTTTATGCTTGCCTTAGTCTTCTTTGTAATTGGATTCATTTCAGTGAAGATGCTTTAAAATTTTATGCAGAAAAGAGTTCTGCCAATATTTTCCTCTAAGTATCTGATAGTTTCTGGTCTAACATTCAAGTCCTTGATCCACTTGGAATTTACTTTTGTATTTGGTGAAATTTAGTGGGTCTTCTCCCTTTTTTGTTTTGTGAGTCTGGCTAAAGGTTTGTCGATTTTGTCCACTCTTTCAAAGAACCAACATTTACTTTTATTGATCTTATGTATGGTTTTCTTATTTTCAGTGTTATTTATTTCTGCACTAAGTTTAGTGATTTCTGTCATTCTGGTTGCATTAGGGTTCCTTTGTTCTTCTTTTTCTAGGTCTTTAAGGTGTGCAATCAGGTTGTTTATTTGTGCTTTTTCTTGTTTCCTAATGTGTGCTTGTATGGCTATGAACTTTCCTCTCAGTACTACCTTAGTTGTGTCCCAAATATTTTCATAGCTTGTGTCTTCATTTTCGTTGAACTCTCAAAACATTTTGATTTCTTCCTTTATTTCCTCTTTGACCCAATAGTTGTTAAGGGGTTTACTGTTGAGCTTCCACATTTTGGGACTATTACTCATCTTTTGTTTATTGTTAGGTGTTAGTTTAATTGCACTGTGGTCTGAGAAAATGCTTGGGATGATTTCAACGCTCTTGAATTTGCTGATGCTGTCTTTGTGGCCTAACATATGGTCTATCCTTGAGAATGACCCATGTGGACTTGAATACAGTGTATTCCAGTTTCCTGGGGTGAATGATGCTGAAAATGTCCAATAGTTCTAGTTTATCTCCTCATTTAACTCCCCCATTTCTTTATTGATTTTTTGTCTGGATGATCTGTCAAGCTGAGAGAGTGAGGGGGTTGCTGAAGTCCCCTACTATGACTGTGTTGCTGTTAATATATTGCGGTAGCTCTTTCAGCAGATGTTTGGTGTATTTAGATGGCTTCTCATTGGGTGCATAGATGTTAATAATTGTTAAGTCTTCTTGATTGACTGATCCTCTGAGAATTAAGTAATGTCCATCCCTATCTTTTATTTATTCTCTTTTGTTGTCCTTGTTGTTTTATTCTTGTAGTTATTGATGTCATTGTCGTTGGATAGGACAGAGAGAAATAGAGAAAGGAGGGGAAGACAGAGGGGCAGAGAAAGATAGACACCTGCAGACCTGCTTCACTGCCTGTGAAGTGACTCCCCTGCAGGTGGGGAGCCAGGGGCTCAAACTGGGATCCTTATGCTAGTCCTTATGCTGTGCCACCATCGCCTAACCCGCTGCACTACTGCCTGACTCCCCATTCCTATCTTTTTAAATTTTATTTGTTTTAAAGTCTATCATGTCAGATATGAGAATAGCTGTTCCTGCCCTTTTTTGTGGGCCGTTGGCTTGTATGATAGTTTTCCATCTTTTCAATATGAGTTTGTGTTTGTCTTCTTGAGTTAGGTGGGTTTCCTGTAGACAGCATATGTTGGGTTGTGTTTTCTGATCCGTCTTCC
Organism: Erinaceus europaeus; assembly: GCF_950295315.1. Lineage (NCBI taxonomy): Eukaryota > Metazoa > Chordata > Mammalia > Eulipotyphla > Erinaceidae > Erinaceus > Erinaceus europaeus. The sequence goes on along the minus strand of NC_080165.1, from coordinate 106,888,929 downwards.
TACCCTGTGCCTTTTAATAAGTAAATTCAGGCCATTGGCATTTATTGATATCAAAGATTGAAGGTATTTTAACACCATTCTTACAGATTTTTAAAGTGTTCTGATATATGGCATATTTATGGTGGTCTAGTTATAGGAGACCTTTCAGAACTTCTTGCAGGGCAGGCTTGGTGATAGTGTTGGAAGTTCTTGCCATAACAATCAGGCAGGAGCATGGAATTAAAGGGATATAGATTGGGAGAGAAGTCAAACTCTCCATATTTGCAGATAACATGATAGTGTACATAGAAAAACCTAAAGAATCCAGCAAAAACCTTTTGGAAATCATCAGACAATACAGTAAGGTGTCAGGCTACAAAATTAACATTCAAAAGTCAGTGGCATTTCTCTATGCAAACACTGAGTTAGAAGAAGATGAAATACAGAAATCAATTCCTTTTACCATAGCAACAAAAACAATAAAATATCTAGGAATAAACCAAACCAAAAAAGTGAAAGACTTGTATACTGAAAACTATGAGCCACTACTCAAGGAAATTGAAAAAGACATAAAGAATGGAAAGATATTCCATGTTCATGGATTGGAAGAGTTAACATCATCAAAATGAATATACTACCCAGAGCCATCTACAAATTTAATGCTATCCTCACCAAGATCCCAACCACATGTTTTAGGAGAATAGAACAAATGCTGCAAATTTTTATCCAGAACCAGAAAAGAGCTAGAATTGCCAACACAGTCTTGAGAAGAAAGAACAGAACCAGAGGCATCACACTCCCAGATCTCAAATTGCATTATAGGGCCATTGTCATCAAAACTTCTTGGTACTGGAACATGAATAGACCCACTGACCATTGGAATAGATTTGAGAGCCTGGAAGTAAACCCCCACACCTATGGACATCTAATCTTTGACAAAGTTGCCAGACATTAAATGTGGAGCAGGGATTTTCTCTTAAACAAATGGTGTTAGAAAAAATGGGTTGAAATATGGAAAAGAATGAATCTGAACCACTTTATTTCACCAAACACAGAATTAAATTCCAAGTGGATCAAGGACTTAGATATTAGACCAGAAACTATCATATACTTAGAGGAAAATGTTGGAAGAATTCTTTTTGGCATAAATTTTAAAGACATCTTCAATGAAATTAATTCAATTACAAGAAAACCAAGGCAAGCATAAATCTATGGAACTACATCACATTCAGTAGCTTCTATACAGCAAAAGAAACCAATACCTAAGCAATGAGACCCGTCACAGAATGGAAGAAGATCTTTACATGCCATACATCAGACAAGAGGCTAATAACCAGAATATATAAAGAGCTTGCCAAACTCAACAACAAGAAAACAACCCCATCCAAAAGTGGGGGGGGACATGGACAGAATACTCACCACAGAAGAGATCCAAAAGGCTTGAAGAAACCATGTTAAGTGAAATAAGTCATAAACAGAAGGATGAATATGGGATGTTCTCACTCAGGCGGAAGTTGAAAATATCAGAAGAGAAAACAAGTTGAACCTGAACTGGAGTTGGTGTATGCAGTGGGTGTTGGTGGGGTGGGGAGAATACAGATTCTGGATAAAGATGACAGAGGTCCTAGTGGAGGTTGTATTGTTTGTGGAAACTGAGAAAAGCTATGCATGTAGAAACTATTGTATTTACTGTTGAATGTAAAACATTAATTTCCCAATAAAGAAATAAAAAAAAAACCTAAAGATTCAGTAAATAAGTGTTTAGATTTACTTAAGACTAGTTACAAAAATTATGTTTCTGATCTTAGTGTTTATGATGATGTTAAATGATGATTTAATATAGTTACTATTGTTTTATAGTATCTGATTTTTTTCCTGATGATTTCATTTTATTAATTTGATTTAACTAGTCTAGAAGTTGTATAGTAATGCTTCATTGTCCTTTTAATTTCTATTTCCCAGATCACTAATAATGTTAATGTTTTTTTATTTGTTTGCTATTTGAATAGCCTCTTTTAAAAGTACCTTTATAGGGAATCGGGAGGTAGTACAGCAGGTTAAGTGCATGTCACACAAAGCGCAAGTGTTGTTAAAATTAGGGGGCTCCAGCAGGCCGGGCTAGCTTCGCGGTGGTAGACAGAGATGACCAGAGACACACAGCTGGGCAGAGAGGCTTTATTCACGAGCGGGCAAACGTGCTTTCCTGTCTTTCTGCTCTGGCAGCAGAGAGAGACCCTTAAACTAATCACCACACAGATCTGTCCTGCATCCCCTCTTCTCTGGTGGCTGCCGGCAGAACTCCGGAACTACGTAGCATAGGGGGCAGGGAGAAAGAGGGGCGCGAACTAGCAAGGGCCAAACCAATTTCTCCCAGAGGTGGGGGGAAGGAGACCATTTGCATCCCCCAGCTCCCCACTTGCAGGGAAGTTGCTTCACAGGTGGTTAAGCAGGTCTGCAGGTGTCTGTCTTTCTCTCCCCCTCTCTGTCTTCCCCTCCTCTTTCCATTTGTCCTGTCCAACAATGACTACATGAACAACAATAACTACAACAACAATGAAAAACAAGGGCAACAAAAGGGAAAATAAATAAAAGTTTAAAAAATCACTAAAATAAAAAAGAACCCATAACTAAAACTAAATTTTCTCTTTCTCATTGGTATGAGACATTTTTTAAAAATATGAGTTTTTTTTCACATGTATAGATCTACACCCATTTTCCTTCTATGTTGTATTTTGATAAAGTTCTTATTGTCAGTAAAACTCATTTAATCTTTCTGATTTCTATACATGCTTTCTCATATTCTTTTAAGCAATATTTGTAAAGTCCAAAAACATGGAGATTTTTTTCTATACCATACTCTAAAGAATTAAATAAAAAACAAATTTGTCTTTCATATTATGATCCATCTGGCTGTGATTTTTGTGTGAAGCATGAGGTTGGAGTCAAAGATTGTTATATATATATATATATATATATGTCTTTGTTTTTACTGAAAGAATGATAAAGGTAGCTTTGCTGTAAATCAGGTAACCATATGTTTGGGTCTGATTCAGGACTCTGTTCTGCCCCATTGGCCTACTTTTTTATCCTTCCACCAATGCTATATTCTTAATATCTATAGCTGTATATTAGCTACTGATATATAACATTATCCTTAAAGGTTATTATTACTATTTTTGGCATTTTGATTTTTCATTAAATATTATAATTCACTTGCCCAATTCTACATAAAAAATTTAGGTTATTACTTAGGATAAAACAAATTGATAGCCAAGTTAGGGAGACTTTAAATTTTGTAATATTGTGCCTTTTAGAAACATAATATATTCTTCTATCTCTTTATTGATTCTTTAAACTCATCTATGAGAATTTTGATTTATCTGTAGGGTGTTTTATATCATTCATTGGTTTTATTACTAGTTGTGTGCCTTCTTTTTTTAAGCAGGGGACTCATTTTAGTTTATATGAAAGCAATATTTCCCTTAGCCTCAGACCTTTAAACAAAACATTGTAGAGAAACTCAATTTTGAAACTGAAGAGAGGAAATGTCTTGAGGAGGAGGTATGAGTTTGCTTGGTTTTTGTTTTTTTTTTGGTTGTTGGTGTGAGGTAGGTGAGATGCAGTATGCCATGTCCAGATGGAATCTTTGGAATAGCCTTAAAAGCAGCAGATGTATGTGGGAAGAATGACAGAGTATATTGAGAAGCAAACTTACTTGCTGCCTTGGGTAATTAATTGCATAGTTGAATGAAGAAACCAATGCATGTCTTAAGTGTCTGAAGCATTCATTGATATGAAACAAATACATCTTTTAAAGAAGTAATTATATCTTGTGTCTGCTTTCCTAACACATTTAACCTTCAATTATCAAAGATTAAAGGTTAAAAATTAATTATCATAATATCAAGGTGACTGAATTAAGGGTCTATTTCTTGGATTGACCAGAGATAATATTTCCTATGCAATATGTTAAAAATTCTTTAAGCATGCCTGAGCCAGTGACAGGATACAGTTTCAATGTTTTAGAATTTCCTCTGATTACTAGTCTTTTCTTCTTTCTATGTGCAGTTATGCTTTAGGAAAGACTATTTCATACTTACTGACTTCAGTTTCTCATCGATTCACTTACACTGACTCTTAAATCCTATAATCCATTGAAACTGCTAACACTCAGACACAATGACCTATTGTCCAACGCAGTGAAACCATTTGCACTTTTCAACATACGAAATCATTAGTATTTCTTCACAGAATTGTTCTTTCATAACTTCTTTGACATTCATTATCCTTTGTGTTCTTCCTCACACCTCTCTGATTCTCTTTCTGAGTTTATTATCCAGACTATTTTATAAATGTTGATTCAATCAGCTTCAGAACATTGTTTTCTCATTGTGAACTGGGATCTTGTTCACTTTGGTGATTTCATTGACAAATCAATATTCTGATATTGTTGAGACCTTTTTTTATTTTTTGAAATATTCACACTACAGACACATGTCCAGTTCCCTGCTTAATTTCTCCGACAACACCTGAAATTTAATCTGACAAGAAGGAAACATTTTTACTTATTTATTTTTTAATCATTTTATTGGGGTTGAAGTAGTGGTGCTTAATAGTAAAGTTATCCAGTTCCTTAGCTTCCTTTTGTTACGGCTTAAAAGTGTTACAGCTCCAAAGTGTTACAGCTCTAGGGTGCAGCAGCTCCAAAGGATGAGTCTGAAGCCAAGACCAAGTGGAGGGCAAGGAGATACTTTATGCTGGCGGAATCTAGCAGATTCCTGCCACACTAGACTATCCTCATGATTTGGGAAGCTGCTTATATTCCCTTCCAACTTGTTGCAGAGCAAGCTGACTGGTTACAGAGTGGTCTTGGAAAAGGAACATTTTGATTGGTTACAAGGTGCACCAATTAGGTATGCTCAGGTACAAGAGTAATGTGAGAACAGATTGATCACATTGTGAGTCTTCAAGGTATATGTAAAACGAAGGATGAGGTGGATTCCTTACATTCCACGTCCAATCCAGTCCGCCAAGGAGCAAGTGAATACAAAATGAAAGGTACAATTTGGTTGGCTACTTTCTGTGAAATGAAAAGATTCAGCTTGATTGGTTACACTCCTAGTCACCTAGGTTTGTTGAAATTTGGGCATGGTGGACTGCCTGTCTGTCCGTTGTGGAATAGGGGAACATTTCATTTCACTTTTATTAGTATCTGAAAAAATGCTCTTATCCCCAATTTAGTACATTTTCCACCATTAGGCACCAGGACCCTTCCAGTCCCTCCTTCCCCAGAGTTCTTTGTTTTGGTGCAGCACACCATACCACCACAACCCATTCTAAGTAAGGTAACATCTTTTCTTTGTTCCTTCCTTCCTTCCTTCCTTCCTGTCTCTCTCTTTCATAGAGACAGCCACAAATTGAGAGGGAAGGGGATGATAGAGAGGAAGAGAGACTGAGAGACACCTGCAGCCCTATTTCACCACTCATGGAGCTTTCCCACTGCAGGTGAGGATGGGAGGTCGAACCCAAGTCCTTGTACTTTCTTTTTATTTATTTAATTAATTAAATAGTAATTTGTGAGACTATAAGTTAATAGGAGTGCATATTAACACCATTCCCACCACCAAAGGTCCCCCCCCTTTCCCCAGTGAAGCTGAACATCTACCCTCATGCCATACTCCAAACTCAGTCAGATTCTGCTTTGAGTTTCCCTTGTACTTTCTAATATGTGCTCAACCAGGTACACCACCAACTGGCCCCCTCTTTCCTTTTCCTTTTCCCCTTTCCTTTCCTCCCCTCCCCTCCCCTCCCCTCCCCTCCCCTCCCCTCCCCTCCCCTTCCTTTCCCTTCCCTTCCCTTCCCTTTCCCTTTCCCTTTCCCTTTCTTCCTCTTTCATTTTTTTCTTTCTCTTCCTTTTCCTCCACCTCTCTTCCTCCTCCTCCATTTCCTTCTTCTCTTTATCCTTTTATTTCATTTTATTGGAAGGATGTGTTAATGGTTTACAGAATGGTTGTAGACACGAGGTACAGTTTCTCCCCTTTTCCCCTCCCACCCCCACACACTGTGGTAGGGAATACTTTTACTCCTAGCTTAGGCCCTTTTCCATCATCAAACACCAAGACCTCAATGCCCACGTGTCCTCTTCCATCCCCTCATTCCTCAGAGTATTTTTGCATTCATGTTGTATACCCCAGTATACTTTGGTACAGTACACAAAGTTTTGCTCTGTTCATTTTCTGTCCTTGGAAACATTTTCAAACATGCCCTGTGAATGACACTCTTACCAATCAACCTGAAATGTTAACTTTTCTTTCTCCTTACCCTAAAATCCAGTGACATTATCCTGTCTGGTCCTCCTTAATACAGTCTTTCTCCATTTTTCTGTGTACATGGATTTTTTCCCCCTGCTCCCATATACTTTCACACCTATATCCCTTAAAACTCTTCCTCATTGGATTCTCTCCCTTCAACATGATCGCTTCTAAGAATGATTTTTTTTTTCCAAAGTGTGCTGCTTTTCTGTTTAAAAAAAATAGTACAGTGGTTCTGTTTTTCCTTTATCATAAAAACCAAACTTCTTTTTTTCACTTTTAAAAATATTTTTATTAGTGATTTAATAATAATTAATAAGATTGTAGGATAAGAGGGGTACAATTCTGTACAATTCCCACCACCAGAGTTCTACAACCCATTAGCTCTATTGCAAGCTTCCCTATTCTTTATCCCTTTCTGGGAGTATGGACCAAAATTCTTTATAGGGTGCAGAAAGTGGAAGGTCAGCCTTCTGTAATTGCTTCTCCACTGAACACAGATGTTGACAGGTCGATCCATAACCCCAGCCTGTCTCTGTCTTTCCCTACTTGGGTAGGGCTCATGGGAGGTGGGGTTCCAGGATACATTGGTGAGGTTGTCTGCCCAGGGAATTCAGGATGGTGTCATGGTAGTGCCTGCAACTTGGTGGCTGAGAAACCAGTAAGATATAAAGCAGGAAAAGTTGTTTAATAATTAGGAACCCAAAGATAAGAATAGAGCTGATGGAACTAAGGGTCTTGGTGTGGGAAGAAGCTAGGAAGTCCATCTTAGATATTTTCCAAGAGGCCCATGGCTTTAGTAATTTTTTCTGAGCCCAGTAGCAAACATGCAGATGGGCTAAGAGTATTGTCTGGGAAGATGGTGTCAGAGTTGAGAATAAGACTAGAAAGCTGCATCAGGGCAGAGAGTAACTCCCAAATTTGAGGAAACTATATAAATACCATTAACTTTTATTATTTTTATTATTTTTTAATTTGTTTATTTAAGAAGGAGACATTAACAAAATCATAGGATGGGGGTACAACCCCACACAATTCCTGCCACCCAATCTCCATATCCCATCTTCTCCCCAATAGCTGTCCCATTCTCTATCCCTCTGGGAGCATGGACCTAGGGTCATTGTGGGTTGCAGAAGGTGGGAGGTCTGGCTTTTGTAATTGCTTCCCCGCTGAACATGGGTGTTGACAGGTCAATCCATACTCCCAGTCTGCCTCTCTCTTTCCCTAGTAGGGTGAGTCTCTGGGGAAGCGGAGCTCCAGGACACATTGGTGGGGTCTTCAGTCCAGGGAAGCCTGGACGGCATCCTGATGGCATCTGGAACCTGGTGGCTGAAAAGAGAGTTAATATACAAAGCCAAACAAATTGTTGAAGAATCATGGACCCAAAGGTTGGAATAGTGGAGATGAAGTGTTGGGGGGTACTCACTGCAAACTCTAGTATACTACTGCTTTCAGGTATATATTTGCCCTAGTTTATGGATACCTGTGAACATATGCTCTATCTCCTGGAACCTGGTCTATATCTAGGTTTTGGGACTTTGTTAGAAAGTGAACCACCTGGGATGGAATTAGAGAATACTATGAAAGGAAAGGTCTCACCTGAGTGATGAAGCTGAAGGGTTGTCGTTCTACACCTGAAGTCTCTGGACACAGTCTGAAGTGAAGAGTGCTGGGGTGGCACTCATTGCGTTGATTAGGTTGCAATCAGTGGATGCAATATTATTTGATAAGAATTGGAGAAGCGTAAAGGAAAGTGGGCCCTACCCTAGGGTCCCAGGACCGGGGAAGTTTAGGCTCTGTAGTGGAGATGTGAGGTTCCTGCTGTCTTAGAGAAGACATTGGATAGTTACTGTTATCATCACACTATTTGGTAATTGGGTTAACTTTGAAAAGTCCCTTTGTTAGACATACAATCAATTGGTCAGAGCTAGAAGGAATTATGTTAAGTGAGCTAAGTCAGAAAGATAAAGATGAGTATGGGATGATCCCACTCATCAACAGAAGTTGAGAAAGATCAGGAAGGGAAACTAAAGGCAGGATCTGACTAAAATGAAAGTAGGGCATCAAAGTAAAAACCCTGTGGTGAGCGGTAGGGTGGACATGTGGCTTCTTGGGCCGGCGTGGGTGGGGTGGGGGTGGGTTGGTGGGATGGGACATAATCTTTTGGTGATGGGAATGGTGTTTATGTACACACCTATTTAATTGTAGTTATATAAATCACTAATTAATGAGAGGGGGAAAATTGATTGTATGTCTACCATTAACTTTTAACCCAAGTGATCTTACCTAATATATATATATATATATATATATATATATATATATATGGTAATATATATATAACATATATTATATATATATTCATATTTAGCACAAGAGCCTGTGTAACCTCTGAGTCCCTGTCACTCTGAACTCATAGTTCATGGTTGCAGCTGGGAACATTTTAGGTTGCATTCATTCCAGGACCAGTCTTCCTCATGTGACCTCATGTAGGTTGTCCCAGCTCCCTTCAGAATGTGGGACAGTCCCTACCATTGCTGTCTATATTAAGGACAAGGTCTTGTAGAGGCCCATAAATTAGTTTATGATTATCTTCCTGATGGAAGTGACCAGTGATGGTGGAGAGAAGGATCCATTAGAGGTTTAGGCCCATCATATCTAGGTAGAAATCCAAGGATTCCCTGACTGCAGCCCCAGATGATGGGGTGGCTTGGTGGTGACCAAAAAAGGTCATTATTAAAGTGTCAGTCTCTTTCCCTTATCCAGTTTTTGTAGCCTTTACTTGATCTGAAAAGCTTAGACTTAAAGTGGTTGAAGAAAGTGAAATAGGAAGTAGGTGAGGAGGGTAACCAGGTCTAAGTAGAAAATATTTGATTAAGTACTTTATTATGTCCTTTTTAAGTCTTTCTACTTGCTTGCTGTACTTGCTGAGTCTTAAGTCTACTCACTGCAGGTTATTTTACACTTTTACTTTGCAGTATATATTTTCCCCTAATTTATGGATACATGTGGATACGTACCCTACCCTTGCTACCTAGTCTGTATTTCAGTATGTATCTTTGTTAGGGAATGTGCCATTTGAAATGGAACTAGGGAGTCCCATGAGCTAGGATATGTCTCACCAGATTATTGGAGTGGGAGTATTGACATCTCAGGCCTGGCATCTCTGGACACAGTCTGAAGTGAAACATTACATAGTGGCACTGATTACATTGATTTGGTTGAAATCAGCAGATGCAGTATCAAATGATGTGGATCAAGAGAAGTATGAAGGAAAATGAGTAACGCTCCAGAGGTTCCAGGACTGGAAAAAAGTATGGATTTTTTTTACCTTTTTTTAAAAAAATTTTTTTATTAGTGATCTAATAATGATTAAGATTGTGGGATAAGAAGAGTTTGAGAAATACAGACTTTAAAGAGAATGACGAAAGTTCCTTGTTATCTTAGAGCTTAAGAAGGCATTAAATAATTATTATTAGAATCAAGTTATTTGGGAGCCTGTGTTATTTTAAATATATCCTTGAGGGAGTCAGGCGGTAGTGCAGTGAGTTAAGCGTAGGTGGCGCAAAGTGAAAGGACTGGCCTAACAATCCCTGTTCAAGCCCCCAGCTCCCCACCTGCAGGGGAGTTATTTCACAGGCAGTGAAGCAGGTCTGCAGGTGTCTATCTTTCTCTCCCCCCTCTATCTTCCCCTCCTCTCTCCATTTCTCTCTGTCCTATCCAACAACAATGATACCAATAACAACAACAATAATAAATACAACAGTAAAAACAAGGGCAACAAAAAGGGAATAAATATTAAAAATCTAAATAAAATGAATACTTCAAAAAATATGTATATATACTTGAACCTTTCTCTTCTCCCTCTGTCACATCTCTCTCACTTCTTAAAAAAAATTGTATTAGTGGCTGAATATTGATTTATAGGGGCTGGATGGTAGTGCATCTGGTTAAACACACATGTTACAATGCACAGGGATCCAGGTTCAAACCCAAGCCCCCACCTGCAAGGGGAAAGCTTTGTGAGTGTTGAAACAGTGTTGCAGGTGTCTCTCTTCCTCTCTGGCACCCCCTTCCCTCTTAATTTTGGCTGTCACTGTCCAGTAAATAAAGATAATAAAATAAAAAATTAAATATTGATTTACAAAACTATGTGATGACAGGGTTATAATATTGCACCATTCCCACCACCAAAGTTCTGTGTCTAATTCCTGCCATTAGAAACACCAGTAGTTCTTCCAAGGTTACAGATAATGGGTTGACTATTATTTCTATAACTATGCATCTATATTTATATGCATTTGCCCATTTTTTCTGTGGTCCTGCCTTCTCTTCCTTTCTAAGTCACACTTACAGCTATTACTACTTCCAAGTGTCTTTGCTTTTTTCCTCTTCTCTCTCTGGATCCTGATAGAATTGGATTTCACAGCCCTCTGGTCATCTTCCCCTAACATTTCTCCTCCTCTGGAGGTATGAACCAAAATTCTTTTTGGGTTGGACATGTTGGGAGTTCTGGCTTCTGTAATTGCTTCTACACTAGACATGGATGTTGGTCCATACTCTCAATCTGTACCTCATGTTGATCCATACTCCCAATCTGTTTGTATCTATCTATCTATCTATCTATCTATCTATCTATCTATCTATCTATCCCTAGTAGTGTAGGGCTCTGGAGAGGTGAGGCTCCAGGGTACACTGGTGAAGTCATCAGCCTAGGAAAATCAGCATATAATAATAATAGCATCTACAACTTGGTGGATGCAAAGCAGTAAGAGAGAAAGCAGGACAAAATGACCAATAAACAGGAATTGAAGCTAGGAATAGAGTAGATGTGAACAGGGACTTTAGGGTGAAAGGAAGCTAGGAAGTCTATTTTAGGTATGTTCCTAGGGGTCCATAACTTTAGTAATTTTTGCTTTATCTTGATAGCTGACATGGAGGTGGACTAAAAAATTTGTCTGGGAAGATGGTGTCAGAGTTGAGAATAGGACCAGAAAGCTAGATTAGGGCAGAGTAGCTCCCAAACTTGAAGAAAATATATACGTAAAAATTAATGTTTTACCCCATCAGTCTGACCCAGAGTCCATATATGTTCATGTTTAGCACAGGAGCCTGTGTAAGTGAGTCTCTGTCATTCTGAGCTCGAAGTCCATGGTCACAACTGGAGACATTCTAGGTGCACTCATTTCAGGACCATTTTTTCTTGAGTGGTGGGGTAGGTTGACCCAGCCTCTCTTCAGAGAGTGAGACATTCCCTACCATTGATATCTTATAGGGATCACAAGTTCTTGGAGTGGCCCACAAGAGGGCTTGTGATGATGTTCTTAATTGGACTGCCTCTGTCATATCTCTTTACAATACTCATCTTCTATCTAAAAATCTCTTCTCCAGCACTACTTGCAGTTTCTTCTGCTACTGTACCTACTCAGAACCACTTTCGCTGTCCTTATTCTTCTTGTGGGGACTGCCTCTTTCTCATTCTCCAGAATGCAGACCACATGTGATACACTCTAAGGGAAACTTTTTTTCCATCTTCCTCACCAATCCAGATTATTTCATTTTAAGTGTTTATTTTGTTCACCTCATTCTGAACTTCTGTGAGGCAAGGAAAAGGTCCCTCCAGTTTATAGCCACCATCTGTGATTGTTCTTATAAATGGACACTTTGTTAGACTCTAGGGATGCACAGAAAAATAAGATATCATCTCTACCCTCGGGATTATCATAATGCAGAAGGTGAAAAAAATCAATAGTTAATTACTGTGGGTTTTGATGAGTGTTATAAGTTCTTCTTAAACATGGGGAAAGGAGCACCAATAATTTAGGGACTGAAATAATTCTATTTACATGTACATAAGGCATCTCCAGAGAAATATGTGGAGAAATAACCCTGTGAGGAATTCATTTCCAGGAACATTCCTGGAAACCCTATAGGTAATTCTACTAATTCCTTTCCAGAATCTTCCATTAAATCTTCTGATACAGAGATATAGGCAAAAGATGCGTGGATATGTAAACAATACTATATAGTTTGGTTGGATAGAGGTGTTATACTTGGTTGAAATTTGAGTCATCACCTTTTTTGTGTGCCCAGGAGCTCTCTGGATAAAATCCTCACAATGACTGACACAAATATCCAACTTGTCTTTGTATGAAAAATGTTGTGACTATAGTGAAGTAGAAGAAGAACATAAAGCTTTGGAAAGACCTGTGCCTAGTCCCCCCTTCCTCTCTCTGCCCTTGGATATAATGTGAATTCCCAAGATACATATGACTTAATAAATAAATAACTTAACAAATAAATAAATGACTTTATTTTTTTAAATTCCAGAATATAGTTCAGTGGTGTAGCTTGATCTGTACATTTTACTTTCCTCTGTGTGCATTCCAGGAAAAGATACTGTGGTTGGGAGTCATTTCACAGGTATTCTGCCTGGTTTGTAAGGTAAATGCCAGAACCTGTGAGCAGTCAAGGTTTAATTGACAGTGTAGTAGTCAGAGAAGAATGATGAATTCATCTGACCCAAAGTAATTTAGACTTTACACTGTATTGTCTATAGTGCGTTTTTACAACCAGTGTCTTTAAACTTGAGAGATGAATGGAATCCAGGCTTTAAAACGTTCTTGTTGATGACCTTGAGTAAAGAAGACCTGTAAGAAGCAAAGTGAAAAAAATCAAAATATAATTGCTTATTTATTCATTTATCAAGTACTTTCTGAGTGCCAGGGATTCAGTATTGAGTAACAAAGAACAAATTTCTGTCCTTAGGGAGCTTAGGGAGATTCTAGCAGGATACAAGAAACAGTATATAAACTGCTCTCTGCTTAAAAACTACTGAAGTCTCTTTTTTCCAGCATTTGAGATTTATTTATTTTTATGAATGATAAGGAAATATATATATATGTACATATAAATATAGAGAGTGCATGCACATTCAGGGGAATGAATCAATAGAGAACAATATATAAAGAATGTATATTATATACTGTGATAGATGATAGATGACAGATGATAGATAGATAGGTAGATACTATAGAACCAAGTACTGCTCCATTGGAATAAGGCAAAGGTAGACATGGAACCCGAGACCTTTAGAATCTCAGTATGCATGACCTCTGCTCTAATATTGATTCCCAAGACTTTCTTTGGTATTAGGAGTCATCTACAGACACCTGTCAAAAAATCATCAGAGATTTTTTTAAAAAATGTGAAAGCAACTCTGTTGTAAATTATATTTCCCAAGAATTTTATTTGAAAAAAGTTACTTATTTAAGCTTTTGAAATAATATTGGTTTACAAATTTGTGTATATTTTAGGAGAAAAATTGTATTCCTCTTCAATTTATTTGTTAACCAAATACACACACCACCTACCTGCCTTCCCGAAAGTCTATATGATACCCTCCTCTTTTAAAGCCCCTCTATTGCCTGCTTTGATAACCTCAGTTTTGTACCAGTCTCAGAGTTTGTTTTTGACTTTTTCTTTTACTTTGTTTTATATCTTTATATTTTACCAAGTTGTAAGATCATCAAGTGACTTATTTTATTTAACATGGACCCTTGGGTTTCATTCATATTGTAGCAGATGACAAGATGATCACTTCTTATAGCTTATTAGTATTCCACTGTGTACCTCAACTCCTTCACTTATCTGCCATTGGACATTTGAATATTCCCCCCATATATTGGCTACTGTGAATAACACTGCAGTAAAAGTAGGTGTGTGTATGCCTTTACAGTTCAATGACTGTACATTGCAAACAAAACAAAACAAGAACAAAGACAAAACCTATCAATAATAATTCCTTTTCTTGCCAGTAGGTTAGTCACTGGGGCTTAATGCCTGCATGATCACTACACACATTTGGAAAGTTATAGTATTTTGTCATTTTGGCACAAAATTTGATTGAGGTATATTTGATGTATCAACATAATCTTTATCCTGATGACTATGGTCACATCCCCAAAAACATTTTCTGCTAAATGATGTTCTCATGACCAAAAGTAAAATAAAGTAAAATAAAATAAAATAAAGATAATTCCCATCATGAATTGATTCAGGCACAAAAGTGGATAGCAGATCTTTAGTGAACATCACTAAAGCTGGTTGTATGCAGTCCTGTTCATTTTTTCGGGCAGAAATAGTGATCTCAGCCTCTAAACACATAAAGATGCTCTGATTCAAATTCCTTGTGAAAGGAATTTGGGTTCAAAAAGATCAAAATATTACCAAAATGCATATATACATTATTTACAATATATTTTCAATGTGTAAGACAAACCTATTTGACTGCATTTGTGACATGGTCTTTTCCTTTTCTGTTAAGGTTACCTTCAAGAAAGTAGTTTGTATAAGCAGATATTTGTCAGAATATTTGGGCAGAGATCTTTTCAAAGTGTCAATTATATATGATCTATAGAAATTTGTTTAGTAGTTAGATGAAACTATATTAAGTGGAATAAACCAGTTAGAGTTAGAAATACTCCATGGTTCCATTTACATGAGACATCTAAAATAATCAAACTCAAACTATTTTGCTGATTAGTAGATTATAAACATTAGTCCAAAAGTGCATAGGTGTTGTACTCATATTTTGGAAAGGAATGGAGCTGAAACACTGATGCTTTCTCCAAAATGCTGAGATACCTTTACAGAACTGTAGAAACTTTCACTTAAAATAAAAGAACATTGGGGAGGTAACTCTGCAGATGCAGTGTACACGTAGGCTGAGTCTCTGGACATAGGAAAAGACCAAAGAATAGTGTGGAATTCCATGGTGGTAAAATGGTAATTTTGTATCCCTCCCCACTAAAAAAAAAAAAGAAAAGAAAAGGAAAGAAAAATTGTGGAGCTGCTTCAGTGATATTATTCATATGTAAGTTTCTGTGTTTGATCCTGGAACCACTTAAAGTTATTGTGTGAAACTATACCCCTAAAATCTTATAATTTTGTAAATCATTATTAAATCACTAATAAGAAATAAAATTTAAAAAAGGCTCAAAAGAAGTTCATGAATCCTTTGGGTCTAATTGTGCAAGTGACTTATCCCATCTTTGTGCAATATTTGAGATTTGGGACTTCTAACTGGGTAAAGTCATAGGCAGAGTCATTTGTACTTGTCCTCAAACTCTAAACCTTCAAATACTGAATGCTTAGTATACTGATTGATGTGCTTGTCAGCACAATCACAGCAAAGCAAAATGAAATGATAACAACTCAGTGAAGAGCTTTTCTGTCAGTACATTTGAGGAGATTTAATTTTATTTTATTAGTGATTTAATAAGGGTCAACAAGATTATAAGATAAGAGGGATACAATTCCATACAGTTCCCACCAGAGTTCTGTGTTCCATGCCCTCCATTTGAAGGTTCCCAATTCTTTATCCCTCTGGGAATATGGATCGAAGATCTTTATGGGGTGCAGAAGGTGGAAGGTCTGGTTTCTGTAATTCCTTCTCCAGTGGACCTGAGCATGGACAGGTTGCTCCATACCCCCAACCTGTTTCCATCTTTCCCTAGTGGGTTAAAGTTCTGGAGAGGTGTGGTTTCAGGACATATTGTTGAGGTCCATTTCCCAGGGAACTTAGATTGACATCATGGTAGCATTTGCAAGTTGGTGGCTGAAAAGCATTAAGATATATGTTAACTCTCTTTTCAGCCACGAGGTTCCAGATACTAGCATGATGCCAACCAGACTTTCCTGGACACACAGCCCCACCAATGTGTCCTGGAACTCTGATTCCCCAGAACCCTACCCCACTAGGGAAAGAGAGAGGCAGGCTGGGAGTATGGATCGACCTGTCAATGCCCATGTTCAGCAGGGAAGCAATTACAGAAACCAAACCTTCCACCTTCTGCATCTCACAATGACCTTGGGTCCATACACCCAGAGGGTTAAAGAATAGGAAAGCTATCAAGGGAGGGGATGGGATATGGAGTTCTAGTGGTGGGAATTGTGTGGAGTGTACCCCTCTTATCCTATGTTTTTTTCAGTGTTTCCTTTTTATAAATAAGAAAAGAAAGAAAAAGGAAATAAAGAAAGGAAGGAAGGAAGAAAAAGAAAGAAAGAAAGAAAGAAAGAAAGAAAGAAAGAAAGAAAGGAAGGAAGGAAGGAAGGAAGGAAGGAAGGTGGGTGTGTAAAGGCCACAGTATGGAGCCAACCAGTTCTGAAAGGGGCCATGTAGAAGTCCAGGGTTGGCCTTTCCTTCATTAAGCACCTCTTAGATGCTGAGTGTTTTCATTATATCAACTCATTAACTTCCTGCACTGGTCCTTGGGTTCCACTGGATTGTCCCCATGATATGAGGAAACAATGACTCATAGTATTAATTAACTTACAGAAACCCACATAACTAAATAGAAAAGCTTCACAGCTAAAATTTAAGTCTAGATCTGCCCTGTTTCAAAGCAAACTCTTGGTGACCCCCCCCCCCCACACACACACACACCTTGGGTCATCCCTAATCTGGTTTCTGTAGGTATAATGGGAGAGAGGATGATATTGTTCATGGTCTGTGAGCAAGAAGGAAGAGAGAATTAGGCTTGTGGAAATAGCTCCAGTTCTCTCTGGGAGCCTGCTATGTGGCAGGTGTCATCGACCATCACATTAGTGTGGCAGAGACTCAAAAGTGGGCAAAGGAGGCCAGGTGGTAGTGCAACTGATAAGAGTGTACATATTACAGTAAACCAGAACCCAGGTTCAAGCCCTTTCACCCCTATCCCCACTTAAAGTGGGGGGAAATTTACAAGCAGTGTGGCAGTGCTACATGTCTCTCTCATACCTCTCTCTCCCCCTTCCCTCAACTTCTCTCTATCTCAATCCAAAAAAAGAAAAACAAGTTATTAAAAAGTGAAAAAAAAGATATAAAGCAGAACAAATTACTGAATAATCAGGAACACAAAGGTAAGAGTATAGCAGATGAGTTCTGGGAGCATCATGTTGGAAGAAGTTATGAAGTCTATTTTAAGTATATTCATAAGGGCATGTGGCTTTTTTCTTTTCTTTTGCCTGGGCCCAGCAGCTAATATGCAGGGAGGATAAGAGTAGTATCTGGGATAAAAGTAGAGTTGGTATTGGATCAGGGCAGAGAGTAGCTCCCAAATTTGGGTATAGTATATAAATACTGTTAATTATAAACCCTATCAATCTGAACTAGCACCTATGTCTATTCGTATTTAGCACAGGAGCCTATGTAACCTCTGCATCCCTGTCAGTCTGAGTTTACATTCCATGGTCATAGCTAGGAACATTTTAGGCTGCACTTATTTCAGGACAAGTCTTCCTTGAGTGGCAGAGTAGGTTGACTCTGTCTCCCTTCAAGAGTGGGGCAATTTCTATTACTGTTAATCGATTTGAGGAAAAGGGCCTGTAAAGGCTCATAAGAGGCTTTAGGACAATCTTCCTTGGGTAGTAGGTAGAGTATGTTATCCAACCTCCCTTCAGAAAATGGAACAGTCCCTACCATTATCCACATAGAGGGCAAGATCTATTAGGAGCTTACAAAGGGATCCATATGTTGTTCTGATGGAAATTGTTGGGTAGTACACCAGCTTCCCCCTGTTTATCCCTGCGGTCTATTTACATAACCAGTTACCTAGGAACCTCCCTGCCTTCAGGGCACTGGTTTAATCCCACTGGTTCACGATGTCTTTTTGCAACGCCCCCTCTCATAGCACTCTGATTTCCACCAGTCTCTTTTTGCTCCACCCTCTCTACCTCACACTCCTGTTTCCACCCTACTTGGTGAGTATATATACAGCTGCTATTCTGTTTTAACACCCTGGGGATTGCCTTCCGGCTCCGAGAGTTCCAGAATCTATCTCATGTGATGCTAGCTTGGCACGAGTTCCTGATCCCTCTCCCACGCAGCAGCCTAGGTTGGCTCCAGTTGAGTTCTCACCAACCCAGAGAGCACTTGCTCGGGAAGAAGCACCCTCAGGCTCTCCTGGCATTTGGCGCCATGCTTCTGCCACAGTGCCCCCACTACCGTGGGGTGGAGTTAAAGATTAGAAGATTTACTGGAGAGGAGGGGGAGAACCAAACGAGGCGCATGTCCTGGAGAGCCTGGTTAACTCTTTCCAGTGCCAAGGAGGCTTCGGGGTTAACATACACTTTGAGGAGGGCTGTTTGTTTTCTTTTAACAGATCGAACAGTGGTTGCAGGCAGCTAGTAGGCAGATAAAGATACTGCCCAAGACAATTCAAATTTCCAAGAAAACTTTGTAAAGAAGCAAGAGTGAGATTAGAAGGAAAAGTAACACAAGGTTTTAAAGGATGAATCTGTGTTAGGGAAATCTCTGAGCCTAAGAAAGATATTGGAGGAATTAGCTGTATCTTCTCAGGAGCTACATTAAGTCCACTTCTCTTTAAGGCAAGGATTAGAAAATCACATAGGGCGGAGAGATCTGTATCTAATTCTCCCCATATTAACACATCATCCATATAATGAAAAACCTTATGAATATATGGAAAAAGGGCAGATTTAACATCCTCTTGACAAATTGTAGGACTATTGGCCATACCCTGGGGCAGTACCACCCATTCATATCTTTCAGCAGGGCTGGCATTATTAATAGAAGGAACAGAGAAGGCAAAGCGTTTACAATCTTATGGGTGCAAGGGAATAGAGAAAAAACAATCCTGTATATCAATAGCTATGATTGGAATTCCCATGGGAATTGCAGAAGCAAGAGGCAAACCCCTTTGGGGGGAGCCCCAAACCTGCATGGTTTTATTAACCACACCTGAACAGGGACCCATCAGCCACAGACTTATAAGAAGATGTCCCAGGTAAGTATACTCCATTTGGGTATCAGCAACCTCATGTTAAGGCACTGTGATTCTTCTTTTTTTCTTTTTTATTATTTTCCTGAGACCTCTCCGCCATGGGCAATCTTTTCCAAATCCTGTACTCCTTTTTCTATATACAGTTTTTATATCTCTGGGACATTTTTCTCGGGGCCGCACCTTATATCCTGTTGATCATCGTCACAGCTTTTAAGGGATATATAGGGCAACCTCCCAAAAGGCTAAAGGACCTAGAGGCTGAGGTCCAAGAGATAAAGGAAGTGATCATAGAACTTAACCCGCATCTTAAAAACAAGAAGAAGCAAAGGCCTTTTCTGATCCTGACCCACCCTAAGCCCTCTGCATCTTGTCCTGAGGCCCCCATTTTGGCAGACATGTGTCTGAATACTCCTTCAGAATCCACTTCGTCAGCCACCCCAGTTTTGGCAGACATGTGTCTGGATTCTCCTCTAGCCTCCAAAACCACTTCTTCGGCCACCGCTTATCCAACAGCTTCCACTTCTGTGACTCCTCCCCCCACTGCTACACAGTTATGAGAGCAAGTCCACACATTCCCGGTCAATGTCGCCCCCAATAGACAAAAACCTCAGGCCTGGTATCCGTATTCCACCACAGACCTGAAAGAAATACGCCAGGCTATTAAGGATGATGGAGTTCATGCTCCATAGACCAGGTCCATTTTACAAGGCCTGCTTCAGAACCTTAATGTCCCCCAAGATTGGAGGGACGTAACTCGCGCTACGCTCCCAGGCCTCCTCTTCCTGCAATGGGAGGCATTTTTTTGTGATGAGTGTTTACAGCAATCATGGAAAAATAGTCAAAATCAGCCAGAGGGGAATTTTGACTCATTGTTCGGAATGGGTCATTTGGAAACAGGAATTCAACAGACAGAGGCCAAGTTTCTGCCCGGATACTTTGATCAGGCATGCCTCTGTGCATTAAGAGCATGGGAGAGGCTAACACCACCCATAGCAGCAGCCTCAGGCCCCATTCTCTCCCTTCACCAAGAAGCAGATGAATCCCTGGCTAAATTCATTGCCAGGGTCCAATCGAGTTTGGAAAGAAAGATTTATAATCCTGATGCCTGTTTTCTCCTGTGGACCATTGTCTGGGATGGCATGCTTCCAGAATTCTGACAGGCATCTATCAGTCTTAAGAACGAACACCCAGATAGCTGGATTTTAGCTACACAGGATCTTAGATCAAGCTCTTGTTGGGCACCTACAATGCAGGCCTATGTAGCTACCCTACATAAGTGAAAAGGGGCTTGTTTTCAGTGCGGTCACCAAGGGCATTGGCGTAACCAATGTCCAGAAAATAGACCGCGACCCAACCTCCAGTCAGGGCAACCCCACCTCCAGTCAGGGCAACCCTGCCTCCAGTCAGGGAACCAAGACCACGAATGCCTTGTCCTAGATGCCAGAAAGGGTTTCATTGGAAGAGAGATTGTTGGTCAGTGTTCCATAGGAATGGCATGCCCCTGCCAAATGTAAATAGGAATTTAAACTAGGTGTTGGGCTTCCCTTAGCCCCACCCCCAAGAGGGAATGAAGCAGGTCGCCCACTTGGTGCTGCGCCCTTCTTCCATAAACAAAAGCCCAGCCCGGGACCCAACCCGTCGCTCTGCCCACCACACCAAGTAACAATAGCAGAGGGTGAGCAGAAGGAGGAATGCGCGGCATGTGGGAACTTCCAGCATAGGAATAACCGGCTGGAGCAAGAGAACAGCTCGGATTTGGAGCCTGAGATTTTGTGGACCACTCCTGTTTTAGAAAGGGGTCACCCAACTATGACAGTAAAGATCGGTAATATTCCCTTTAAGTGCTTGATTGACACGGGGCAGATAAGACAATCTTAAGACAAGCAGAGGTTCCCCAGAGTTGGGAACTCCTCCCAGGACCATGCTTACATGGTGTTGGAGGGTTGACTCAAGCATTCCTCACATGAGATTCCCTTGTGTGGGAAGATCCAGAAGGGACGACCAAATGCTTTCAGCCTTTAATAGCTGATATAAGCACCAATTTATTGGGGAGAGATTTGCTGAAATCTTTGGATGTAGTAATATCCTCAGACACCTTTGCAGGGCACAATACTCACTCCTGTGAGACTATTAGACCAGACCAGTACCCCCAATACTAACTGCCACTATTCGTAACAGAACTCCCTGCTTAGATTGGCTTTCTAACGAGCCTGTCTGGGTGGAACAGTGGCCTTTGCCTAGAGAGAAACTAGAAATTTTAAAAGAGCTCGTCCAAGAGCAGTTGTCCTTGGGACACATTCGTCATTCCTGGAGCCCATGGAATACGCCTGTCTTTATGATTAAAAAGTGCTCAGGAAAATGGTGCCAAATGCCAGGAGAGCCTTAGGGTGCTTCTTCGATTTGATGTGATCTGGGGCCCATATTCAGCTTAGGAGCCTATGTGACCTCTGCATCCCTGTAGATCTGAGCTCACATTCTGTGGTCATCAGTAGGAACGTTCCAAGCTGCCTCAATATCAGAACCCATCTTCCTCAGGTGTAGCATAGAGTATATTGTCCAGCCTCCCTTCAGAGGAAGAAACATTCTCTACTATTGTTGATCCAAGTTGAGGGAAAGGTCCTATGGGGGGCCCACAAAAGGGTCTGTTTCATTGTTCCTGATAGAGATGACTAGTAACAATGGAAAGAGGGATTTATTTGAGGTCTAGGCCCCTCATGTATGTTTGGGAATCTCAGGACTCCCCAAGTAGGGCACCAGCTGTTGGAATAGCCTGATAGTGACTAAAGAGTTATCTTTAAAGTATGCCAGTCTCTTGCCCTTATTCAGCTTTTGCAATCCTTGCTTTGATAAGGATAGCTTGGGAGTGAGTAAGGAAGTATAAGAGGAAATAGGTGAGGAGGATATCTAAATCTATGTAGACAGTATTTCATTATGAACTTCATACTGGACTCACTGTAGACTATTGTGTACTTTTGCCTTAATTTATGGATACATGTGAACAAGTATAGGTATATATTTTGCCCTAATTTATGGATACATGTGAACATTTGCTCTATCTCATGTGACCTGGTCTATATCTAGGCTTTGTGACTTTGTTAGGAAGTGAGCCCCCTGTAATGGAATTAGAGAATCCTATGAAAGGAAAGGTCTCACCTGAGTAATGAGGCTGAAAGGCTGACATTCCATGCCTTACGACTCTGGACATAGTCTGAAGTGAAGCATACCAAGGT
The DNA here is from genome assembly GCF_950295315.1 of Erinaceus europaeus. Classification (NCBI taxonomy): domain Eukaryota; kingdom Metazoa; phylum Chordata; class Mammalia; order Eulipotyphla; family Erinaceidae; genus Erinaceus; species Erinaceus europaeus. The sequence goes on along the minus strand of NC_080165.1, from coordinate 106,866,624 downwards.
GGTACTCATTACGTTGATTAGGTTGGGATCAGCAGATATGAAATCATTTGGTATGAATTGAAAGAAGCATGCAGGAAAGTAAGCCCCACTGTAGAAGTGGACTGGGGAATTAAGGCTATATAGAGGAAGTAGGAGGTTCCTGCTGTCTTAGCATTGGTCTGTATGCCTATTTTTGTTTCAGTACCAGGCTGTTTTGATTATGATGGCCTTATAGTATTGTTTGAACTCTGGGAGTGTGATGCCTCCATTTCTGTTTCTTTTCCTCAAGATTGTTTTGGCAATTCTGGGTGTTTTCTGTTTTCAGATAAATAATTGTCATTTTTGTTCTATTATCTTAAATAAGCTTTTGGAACATTGATGGTTAATAGGTTAAATTTGTATATGGCTCTGGGGCAAATATTCATTTTGATGATATTTATTCTTCTGATCCATGAGCTTAGAATCTTTCCATTTCTTGGTATCATTTTCTATTTTCTTGAGTAGTGACTCATAGTTTTCAGTATACAAGTCTTTCATTTCTTTGGTCAGCTTTATTCCTAGGTATTTTATTGATTTTGCTGCAACAGGGAATGGGAGTGATTTCTGCATATCCTCTTCTTCACGTTTTGTGTTTTCATAGAGAAGTGCCACTGATTTTTGTACATTGATTTTGTAGCCTGTCACCTTCCTAAATTGCCTATTAACTATCAGTAGTTTCCTGCTGGATTCTTTAGGTTTTTTTCCTTGTATAGTATCATATCATCTGCAAATAGTAAGAACTTGACTTCTTCCCTTCCAATCTGTATTCCATTGATTTCTTTCTCTTGCCTGATTGCTATGGCAAGAACTTCCAATACTATGTTGAAGAGTAATGGTGATAATGGACAGCCCTGTCTAGTCCCCGATCTGAGGGAGAATGCTTTCAGCTTCTGTCCACTAAGCATGACTGTAGGTTTGCTATATATGGACTCCACTATCTTGAGGAATTTCCCATCTATTCCCATTTTTTGTAGTGTCTTGAGCATGAATGGGTGTTGGATTTTGTCAAAGGCTTTCTCTGAATCTATTGAGATAATCATGTGGTTTTTGGTTTTGCTTTTATTGATGTGGTGAATGACATTGATTGACTTACATACGTTGAACCAACCTTCCATTCCTGGGATAAATCCCACTTGGTCGGGATAAATAATATTTTTGGTATACTGTTGTGTCTGGTTCTTAGGATCTTGTTTAATACCTTGGCATCTATGTTCATCAGAGATATTGGTCTGTAGTTTTCCTTTTTTGTTGTGTCGCTGTCTGCTTTTGGTATCAGGGTGATGTTGGCTTCATAGAAGGTGAAGAAGAGCTTTAGAAGCATAGGTATTAGAGGTTTCCTGAAAGTTTTGTAGAATTTGTTTGTGAAGCCATCTGGTCCAGGACTTGTTGTTGGGAAGACTCTTAATTGATTCAATTTCTTTGCCTGTGATTGGTGCATTTAGGTTTTGTAGTTCTTCTTGGTTCAGTTTTGGAAGGGCATATGTTTCTAGGAATTCTTCCATTTCTTCCAGATTCTCTAGCTTGGTGGTGTATATAGTTCTTCATAGAAGTTTCACATGATTTTCAGGATTTCTGTGTTGTCTGTTGCCTGTCGTTTACAATTCTATGAGTCTTCTCCCTTTTTTTTTCTTAGTGAGTCTGGCTAGGGGTTTCAATCTTGTTTAATTTTTCAAAGAACTAACATTTGGCCATTGGTCTTTTGTATGGTTCTCTTATTTTCAATGTTGTTTATTTCTACCCTAATTTTAGTGATTTCTGTCCTTCTGGTTGCTTTAGGGTTCCTTTGTTCCTCTTCCTCTAAGTCTTTATGGTGTGCAGTAAGGTCGTTTAGTTGAGCTTTATCTTGTTCTCTAATGTGCAATTGTATGGCCATCAGTGTCCTTCTCAGTACTGCTTTAGCTGTGTCAAATATCAAATACTTTGATAGCTTGTGTCTTCATTTTCATTTGTTTTCAGTAACATTTGAATTTCTTGCTTGAGTGCCTCTCTGACCCAGTGGTTTTTTTTTAAGCTTTTTATTTTATTTATCTTTTTATTTATTATTTATTTTCCCTTTTGTTGTCCTTGTTTTATTGTTCTAGTTAATATTGCTATTGTTGTTGTCGTTGTTGGATAGGACAGAGAGAAATGGAGAGATGAGGGTAAGACAGAGAGGGGTAGAGAAAGATAGATGCCTACAGACCTGCTTCCCCGCTTGTGAAGCAACTCCGCTGCAGGTGGGGAGCTGGGGGCTTGAACCTGGATATTTACGCCGGTCCTTGCGCTTCACACCATGTGTGCTTAACCCATTGAGCTACCGCCCGACTCCCTGACCCAGTGGTTCTTAAGCAGCATGTTGTTGTTTCCAAATCCTGTGACTTTTAGTAATTTTCTGTTTGTTGTTGAATGTTAGTTTAACTCTACTGTGGTCTGAGAAGATACTTGGGATGATTTCAGTGCTTTTGAATTTGTTGATACTGTCTTTGTGGCCTAACATGCGGTCTATCCTTGAGAATGTGCTGTGAGGATTTGAAAAGAATATGTATTCCAGTTTTTTTGGACTGAAGAACTCTGAAAATGTCCAGTAGGTCTACTCTGTCCATCTCTTCATTTAATTATTTTGTTTCCTTGTTGATTCTCTGCTTAGTTGAACTGTCTAAGTGTGAGAGTGGCATGTTGAAATCTCCCCCTATTATTGTATTACTATTGATGTATTGTTATAGCTCTTTCAGTAGGTGTTTGATGTATTTAGTAGGTCCCTCACTGGGTGCATAGATGTTAATACTTGTTAAATCTTCTTGGTTGATTGATCCTGTAATCATTATGTAATGGCCTTGCCTTCTCTTATTACTTTCTTTATTTTAAAGTGTATGGTGTCAGAGATGAGAATGGGTATTCCTGCCTTTTTTTGTGGTCCATTAGCCTGTATGATAGTTTTCCATCCTTTCACTTTAAGTCTATGTCTGTTTGTTGGGTTAGGTGGCATTCTTCCACGCAGCATATGGTTGGGTTGTGTTTTCTGATCCATCCTCCCAATCTGCCTTTTAATGGGCTAGTTTAAGCCACTGACATTTATTGATATTATGGATTTAATGTATTGTAGTGCCATTATTCAACAATTCTTTTTTTTTCTCTGCATTATGGCAAGTAGTATGGTGATGTTCTTGTTTGTAAGAGTTCTTTTAGAACCTCTTTCAGGGCAGGCTTGCTGATGGTTGCCTCCTTTAACTGCTGCCTGTCTGAGAAGGTTTTGATCCCTCCATCTAGTTTCAATGAAAGTTTAGCAGGATATAGTATCCTTGGTTGAAACACTTTTTCACAGATAGCTTGCCATTCTCTTCTGGCTTTTAGAGTTTGAGTGGAGAAGTCTGCTGATAGTCTTATGGGTTTTCCCCTGTAGGTGACTTGTTTTTCTCTTGCAGTCTTTAGAATCCTTTTTTTATCCTTACTTCTTTTCATTGTAAATATGATGTGTCTTGGTGTCTTCAGGTCTGGCTTGATTCTGTTTGGAACTCTCTGGGCATCTTGGATCTTAATGTCCTTTCTGTTGTTTGAGTCTGGGAAGTCTTCTATTATTTTCTCTAGAATGTTTACTTCTTCTTCTCTTTCTTCCTCTGGTAGGCCAATTATATGAATTATACAAATGTTACTTCTTTTGAGGTCATCTCATATGTCTCTGTTGTTGTTTACAGTCTGTTTCAATTTCTTTTTTAGCTCTTTTACCTCTTTCTTAGTTTTCTCTAGCTCATCCTCTGTCTGGGTAATTCTGTTTTCTGCTTCTGTTGGTCTCAGCTTCTTTTTTCAGTTCAATTATAATATTAACTTGTTTTGCTAATTGTCCTTTTAGCTCAGCTATTTCAGCTTCCAGTTCTGTAATTACCTCTATGTAGTTAGTATTTTCTTTGAGGGTCTCATCTTTTGTTTCCCTAGTTCTGATAGCCCTTTCCTCCATAGTTGTCTTCATTTCTGTGATTATTAGGTTTATTATTGCTTCCATACTTTTCTTATCTGTGGTTACTTCTGACTGATTTGGAGTTTCTTCTGGGATCCTGTCCTGATTCATTGTGGTAGCAGTTTTATTTGCTCTTGATTTAACCTTTTTTTTTTATTGATGTGGTTTTTATTTTTCTGTTTTGTCATTCTTCAGTTGCTGTGTTTTGAGTATGAGCCATGCTATACTATAGCCCTCTGACAAAGGCAGTCAGAAACCTCAGAAATTACAGTAGCAAAGCTGCATCACCTGTCCAAGATAAAATAACAACCAAAACCAAAAGAAAAAGAAAGAGAAAGAAAAAGGAGAGCAAGAATAGACAATTATGCAAATCTACTGTAAATCTACTGTAAATATCCACTGTAAATTCTAGGGATAGCAAGATAAAGGGAAGTAGAAAATAGAGAGAGACACACACACACACACACACACACACACTCTACTCTGTGTCAGATTTCTTCCACAAAAGGAGTATCAATGAATTCAGAAAGCAAAAGAAGGAAGAAAAGAAAAAGAAAAAAGAAAAGGAAAGTTATTTATTTATTTATTTATTGTGAATTAGCCAGGAGGATAGAAAAAGAAAAGTGGAGGGATGAGGGAGAGAAATAAATTCCTGTCACAATGGATAAGACACCCAGTCACCTAGCAATTTTAAAAAAACAACAACAGTTAATTTTGGTCAACCTGAAGAAGGAGGAGGGAAAAAGGACATGTGTATATAACTATAGTAATAATAAAATAAAATATAGTAAAAAACCCTAACAGTCAGTCTGCTGCTTGGACTGCTCCAGACTGGCTGCAGGTAGCCTGAGCAAAGACAACCAATTGTAATTTTCGGGGTATCTCTCTCCATCTCCAGCAGGATGGTCTCCAGGGGAAAGGTAACGGGCTGGTTCTTTCTCGCTCATGACAGGGGTGACACGAAGTAAAAGACACCAGGGGACTCTTAGCGTGCCTAGAATCTGAGTCCTAGAATCCCAGAATCCTAGAGTCCATTTATTAGCAAAGTGGACTTGAGTTAAATAGAAAAGCAATGAAGTTAATTATTTTTGAAATATGTCAGAAATTACAGGTTTCTTAACGGTCAGCATGCCCCTAAGGTAGGGGGCTGGTATGACAGGAATTGATGAGATACAAGACAGTTATTCTCCATGACACAAGCAACTTAATTATCCAAAGGTATTTGAGAGAAGCATAGGGGTTAAACCCGTAGGGTGAGACAGAAAGAAGATGGATATCAAAAAGCCATGTAGTTTGGAATTTCTGTTGTCTGGGGTCTGAGGTATGTGATGAAGTGTGTGATAAGGTGTGTTCTTCTGTGATCAGAAGGTGACTTTGAATAAGTGAATCTGTGGCCATGTGGCCTGCAGTTAATGGAGGGAAGTATTGGAGTTACTGTGGGCCTGAGAGTCAAGAAGGAAAGAACCAAGTCTGAGCTTCCCCCCTTATGCTCACCTCGGTTGAGAGAGACTTACCAAGAGGTTATCTTCTCAGACTGCCATCCAAGGATGGGGGTGGTTCTCCCTAAGCTCTATCAGGCTTACACATGGTCCCAACAATAATAAGTATCAAAAAAAGAAAAAAAAGAAAAAAACCACCTCCAGGTAGACTTCCCCAGACAGGGCTGAGGTTCTGATTGGTCAGTTATTTTGTCATTCAAATAGAGCTCCAGCCACCTAAAAAAAAAAAAAAAAAAAAAGAGGAAAACAAAAAGAAAAAGACTTGGAAGGACACACCAGGTGAGCTGAGAATCTTGGTAAAGAAAATAGCTCAGAGGGAAGCCTGCTAAGAGCAGCTGCCCAGTCCCTGGGGGCTGTTTCTAGGGTGGTTGGGAGGGGTGAGTTCAGAAATAATTAAGCCAAAGAGATTTCCCTTTTTTTGTCCATTTGGCCTCTGTTTGCCAGCCTAAGTGTGAGTTATAGGACTCTTGTTTGGTGTCACCCTGACCATCCTTTTCTCACCCTCCTACAGAAAGCCTAGTATCTATCCTATCCAGAGAATTCCAGGTTGTAAGCTGCTTCTGTTTGGAGCTCACAGCAGCTGTTGTTTCCAATTCGCCATCTTGGCTTCACCCTTGGGATTAAGGTTTTACATTCGACAGTAAATACAATAGTTTGCACATGCGTAACATTTCACAGTTTTTCATATAACAATACAACTTCCACTAGGTCCTCTGACATCTTTGTTGGACCCATCTCTCCCCCCCCCACCCACCCCAGAGTCTTTTACTGTAGTGCAACACACCAACTTCTAAGTCTTTAAGGCATGCAGTAAGGTTGTTTACTTGAGCTTTTTCTTGTTCTCTAATGTGTACTTGTATGGCTATGAGTTTCCCTCTCAGTACTACTCTAGGTATGTCCCAAATGGTTTGATAGCTTGTTTCTTCATTTTCATTTGTTTCTAGGAACATTTCAATTTCTTCCTTGAGTTTTTCTTTGACCCAGTGGTTATTAAGCAGTGTGTTGTTGAGTTTCCAAATGTTTTGATTTTTACTGAATTTCTGTTTGTTGTTGAGTGTTAGCTTTACTCCACTGTGGTCTGAGATGATTATTGCTATTATTTCAGTGCTCTTGAATTTGTTGATACTGTCTTTGTGGCCTAACATGTGGTCTATCCTTCAGGATGTATTGTGTGTATTTACCAGCACTTCTTGTGTTTGTCTTTTGTTTTATTTTATTTATTTTGATATAATAATGGTCAAGAAGACCATAGGATAAAGTTCTGCACCTCTTCCCCTCTATTGGAAGTTTTCCTATTCTTCATTCCTCTGGGATAAAGAATGTACCAAGGATCATTATGGAGTACAGAAGGTGGAAGATCTAGCTTCTGTAATTGCTTCTCCACTGGACATGAGTATTGGCAGGATGATCCATAATCCCAGCCTGTTTCTCTCTTTCCCTAAAAATCAGGAACCCAAAGGTAAGAATGTAGCTGATGCAATTTAGTGTGTCCATTTTGAAAAAGCTAGGAAGTCTATTTTAGGTGTATTCCTAGGGCCCCATGAATTTACCAGTTTTTGCCTGAGCCCAACAGCTGACTTGAAATTGGGCTAAACGTATTGTCTGGGGACAATACTCTGACTCTGATGGTGTCAGAGTTGGAAACAGGACTAGAAAAATGTATCAGAAAAGAGAGTAGCTCCCAAATATGGGGAAATTATATAGACACTATCAACTGTAAACCCTATTGATCTGATCTGGGGCCCATGTTCAGCACAGAAATCTGTATCTTCTGCATCCCTGTAGGTCTGAGCTCACATTCCATGGTTATAGCTAGGAACATTCTTGGCTGCACTCATTTTGGGACCAGTCTTCCTTGAATGCAGTGTTTTTTTAACCCAGCCTCCCTTCGGAGAGTGGGGCAGTTCCCATGATTATTGTTCCACATTGAAGTCAAGGTCTTTTAAAGGCTCACAAGAGTGTCCATGATAGTGATTAGGGATGGTTGAGAGAGGCCTCTGTCTGAGATCTAGGCCCATCATATTTGTGGAAATTCCAGGATTCCCTGACTAGGGCCCCAGACAATGTGATGGCCTGGTAGTGACCAAAAGAGCCATTATTAAAGTATGCTGGTCTCTTGCCCTTATCTAACTTTTGTAGCCTTTACTTTATCTGACAAGTTAGCCTTAAAATGATTGATAGAAGTGAAATAGGAAGTAGGTGAGGGGTATATCTAGGTTAAGCAGAAACTATTTGAATAAGTGCTTTATAGTATCCTTTTTAGGTCTTTGCACTTGCTTGCTGCACTTATTGAGTCACTGCAATCTATTGTGCGCTTTTACTTTAAGGTATATATTTTTCCGTAACTTTGGATACATGTGCACATGTGCCCTATCATTGCTGTTACCTTTTATGATATATGACATTTTCACAGGAGTGAAGTGGTATCTAATTGTTGTCTTTATTTGCATTTCTATGACTTGCTTGTTGGGTATTTATTATCTCTTGGGTGGTAAATATTCTGTTCATACCCTCTCTCTATTTTTGGATGTGGTCATTTGTTTTCTTGTTCTGGAGTTTGGTGAGCTCTTTATTTTGGATATTATATTTTTACCTGATGTATGATGGTGATTTGTAGTCTAACATTCAAATCTTTAATCTCATTAGAGTTTTGTACATGGTGGTATGTCTTGTTTCATTCTTCTCTATGTTTCAACCCAATTTTCCCAGCCCTATTTGTTGCAAACTAATTTCTCCATTTAATTTTCTGGGCCCACTTGGAAAAAAACAGTCGTTGAAGAAAAAGAAACACAAAACAGAATTTGAACTGACTTTGTTGTATTGCACCTGTTGTGACACAGCACATGAATAGGATTTTTGAGAGGTAATTAGCATAAGACTGAGGCTGAGGAACATACTTAGCATATCGCTGACTTAGTATACTTAAACTGAAGTGACTTGAGTGCCAGCCTGCTGGAACTTACTCTCTTTTCTGGCCTCTCTGTTCCTGTGAACTCAACTGCAGTTCTAGTTTCCTGAGAACTTTCAGTGGCTACTGCCATCCCCAGGAATCTGCCACATCTGAATGTGTGTAGTAAGGCTTTGGTAAACTTAATTTAAAGGCTCTCCATGGCCATATTGACTAGCCTATATCTCTGTTCCATTGCCTATTTGCTGTACCTAAATAATATTGTTCTATATACTGTAGCACCGTGATGTAATAAACCTGCCATTCATTTAAACCTGTGCCAAGCTGCGTCCAAAGTCCTTTTATTTTTTAATTATTATAGCATCAAAGTGAAAGATACTGGGGTGTGGGAGATGGTGCAATTTCAGCTTGACTATAGGAGGTAGGGAGTAGATACAGAGATCTTTGATGGTGGGAATGGTGTTAATCTATACTCCTATTAATTTATAATCCTTCAAATCACTACTCAATATGGTGGGGGGAAATAGAATGAAATTTCTTGAGTTCTTTAAGTACATAGATTTCAGTTTTGAAGGAAGCACTTAATGTTCCAAATTTGTAAACTGATTGAATTCAGACACTGGGCTTTAATTGTTAAAGCATTGCTAAAAATAATATTTTTTTAAATACTAAATTACCTAAAATCTTAGACCAGATAGATCAGAAGCAACCAGTTCTGTTAGTATCTATGATATAATTATTTGAAAATATAATTAAATGACATAAATCATGATGAGGTCTTATATGGCACAGTAAATTCTAACCATGGGATTTTCAAAATAAACCATGCTCCCAAATAGCATGGTTATAATAATAGTTATCTATTGTCTTCTTAAACTCTAAGACAGCAACAAATCTTCCTCATTCTCTTTAAAATCTTTGCTTATATTCATGCTTCTCCTCTTGATCTCCTACCTATGATAAGGGATACTGCCTCTTATGACTACAATCAAACCAATGCAGCCAGTGCCACTATGCCATGTTTCACTTCAGACTGTATCCAGAGATGCCAAGCATGTGATGTCAACCCTCCAACTCTTAATAATCTGGTGAGACCTTTCCTATTACGTGGGATTCCTAGTTCCATTTCATATAGTGCATTCCCTAACAAAGTGACAGACCTCTAGATATGGACCAGGGCCCAAGGGATAGGGTATCCATAAGTTAGAGGAAAATATATACCTCAAAGTAAAAGTACTCAATAGTCTGAGGTGAGTAGACTCAAGAAACTCAGTAAGTTTAGCAAGCAAGTAGAATGACCTAAAGAAGACACTATAAAGTACCTAATCAAACCAAATATTTACTACATAGGCTTAGATACCCTCCTTTCCTACCCACCCCCTCCCCCCGTTTCACTTTCCTCAACCACTTTAAGTCTAATCTTGTTAAAGAAAGGACTACAAAAGCTGGATAAGGCCAAGAGACTGTCACATTTTAATGATGGCCTTTTTGTCAGTTCTATCATCCGGGGCTTTAGTCAGGGAATCTTTTGATTCATATATATATGATGGGCCTAGACCTCTAGTGGATTCCTATTTCCACCATCACTTGTCACTTCCATCTTGTGATGCTCTCCAGAACCTCAGCCTCACTGTAGAGCAGCAATGGAAGGGACTGCCCACTCTCTGAAAGGAAGCTGGATCAACTTACTATGCTCCTCAAGCAATGCTTGTCCTAAAATGAGAGCAATCTAGAATGTTCCTAGTTGTGACCATGGACTACAAGCTCAGACTGACAGGGACTCAGAAGATACATAGGCTGATGTTCTTCTATATATGAATAGATACGGGCTCTTGGTCAGACTGATGGGGTTAATAGTTAATGGTATTTATATAATTCCCTCATGTTTGGGAGCTCCTTTCTCTGTCTTAATCCAGCTTTCTAGTCCTATTTTCAACTCTGACACCATCTTCCCAGATAATACTTTTAGTCCACCTATAAATTAGTTATCAGGCTTAGACAAAAAGTACTAAAAATCATGGGCCACATGGTAGCATGTCTACTAAAGTAGACTTCCTAGATTTTCCCACATGAAGATCCCTAGTTTTATCTGCTCTGTCTTTAGCTTTGAATATCTATTTTTTAAACATTTTTCCTTCCTTTATATCATACTGCCTTTTAGCCACCAAGTTGCAGATGCTACTTTAATGCCATCCTGACTTCCCTGGGCATGGGTAGACAGTCTCACCAATATGTCTCAAAGTTTCATTTCTCCAGAAATCCCTTGGGAAACTTAGAAACAGGCTGGTGGTATGGATAGACCTGCATGCCAGGATTCACATTTTCTCTCGTTCCTGACTTCATTTTTCTTTTCTTAATCTGCCATAACTCCCTGATCTGTCTCTTGAATCACTATATCCTGGCCCTTTACTTCCCTGGCATCTTGCCTTACTGGAAGAGAGGGAAAAACTCCCATTTCCACTTACCTACACAGTGATACTATTTGTTTCCAGTTCTGTTGTAAGAGTTTGAATTTTTGTATGGCAAGACTGTTCCAGATCATACAATCTTGATTTAGAAGACTTACATAAGATTGTGACTATATATATATATATATATATATATATATATATATATATGTAGCCTCAGTGTTACTAGCTAATTCCTTTGCTTTTCAAAGTGATTGAACCAAAATATATACACACCCCAGAGCATTATTATACTTTATCTTCTTCATTTGATATTATCAGAACTTTCTGTGTCCTTAATAAAATTATAGTGTCGTAAAGGTCATTAATGCAATCTAAGATTTCCCGTCACTTGTGTTAGATGGTAGCAGGACTCAGTCTAAAGAGAAATATCGTAGAGTCATAGATGAACTAGGAAAACAGAAATAAAAAGTGTGTTTTCTAAAAACTTTTTTGGATCTGTACTTTCAAATTTCAAAGTGAGATAGTAAACAAGACAATTGGTGTAATAATGGCCAGCTTGTGTTAAACAGCAAATATTATGAAGAACAAGACTTCTTCATATCTACTCAGGAGATTTTTATTTAGAAGATTCTTTTTCTGAAGACAGAAATCAGCATCTAGAAACAGAAAATTCCCTTCATAACTATATCAAGCACTAGGTTTCCTTCCAAGTATTTATCTGTTCTTACATACATATAACCTTTATATATATAGATCAAAATCAATAGATTTATAAATTTTTAAAGTAGAAGTTGCTAGGGACAGGAGCCCTGTCTACTTATTTGGTTTATTTATACTGTCTTATCTGCTTTATGTAGCTCTTTAACTATTTGAACATTTGGCACTTAAATTATTGCTATAAATAAAAGTTTGATGGGATAAAATGCATTTTATAGTATTAGAAAGTAAATGCACTTTAGAAGAGATTTGTGCTATTAAAGATTTAATAGCTTTTAAAGCAATTATTCATACTGTGCTGTGCTTTAATCTATATTAATTATACTTAGCAAATATGGATTTTGCTAAACTAGAAATGAAACACATCTGAACACACATGTTTAGGACAATTAATTTGTTTCCATTTCTGCATTAGTAGTTCACTAAGTGCTTTGTACATGGTAATTAATCAGAAAATATTTGTTAAATATGTTTAATTCTGTGTCCAAAACAGTTTTTAATATTAATGGTTTAAAAAATCTTTATGTGGCCTGAAAGTGATACAAGGACTAAGCTTCAAACACTGGTTCCTTCCTCCAGAGGAGAAGCTTCACAAGCATTGAAGTAGTGCTGCAGGTGCCTCTCTTTTTCTCTTCTTCTCAGTGTTTTCTGCCACTCTCTGTTTCTCTTTGTCCTATCAAATAAAAAGAAAGGGAAAAATTTTAAAAATCTTTAAGCCTATAAGTTTTGAGAAAATTGTATTATAGGGCCATTGTCATCAAAACTGCTTGGTACTGGAACATGACTAGACACACTGACCAGTGGAATAGAACTGAGAGCCTGGAAGTAAGCCCCCACACCTATGGACATCTAATCTTTGACAAAGATGCTCAGACTATTAAATAGGGAAAGCAGAGTCTCTTCAACAAATGGTGTTGGGAAAAATGGGTTGAAATATGCAGAATAATGAAACTAAACCACTATATTTCGCCAAATACAAAAGTAAATTCCAAGTGGATCAAGGACTTGGATGTTAGACCACAAACTATCAGATACTTAGAGGAAAATATTGGCAGAACTCTTTTCCACATAAATTTTAAAGACATCTTCAGTGAAATGAATACAGTGACAAAGAAGACTAAGGCAAGCATAAACCTATGGGACTACATCAAATTAGAAAGCAAAATAAACCACTACCCAAAGAGACCCCTCACAGAATGGGAGAAGATATTTACATTTCAGTAATGAAGTAGAGCAGTATGAGGTAAATGTGGGCCACTCAAGGACTCTAAATTACACTCTGACATCTGTGGGCTGAGGATGCAGTGAGTCCATCTCTTAAAAAATGTTTGTGGTGAAGTTGCCTTGAGAAAACTTGGGCTTAAAGTATATCACTTAAGTGACAGATTTAGAAAAGACTAAGAGACTCGTATTGGCTTTCTGAGGCTAACTTCTTCCAATAGCAGCAAAAGAAAATTTACAAAAAGAAAAAAAAAAAAGAAAATTTACCAGACAGTGCATCTGATGGGGTTAGCCTCAATGGATAAGGGAATTTGAGAGAGCTTATAGCACTTTAAAATGCATGAATCTCTCCAAAGAATAGCATTCAATTATGTAATTGATCTTGGCTTCATGTAGCTAATGGATTCCATTCTATAACTGATGATGGACACTCATTGCTGTAGAATTGCTAGGGACATTTAGCAGTCTCCAGCAAGAAAGGCACTGAAAACAAATGCAAAAGAAATCTCTGTAGAAGCACTCATCTGTATTCATACTGACCTATTCTCTCATGTTGCTGAATTACCTTTGGCATTAAATTCTTTTTGTTTGTTTGTTTTGCTTTTTGACACTCCTGATTTTGATAATAAAGAGAAGGAATTATAGACTATAAAAACATAAGATATAGTGGTGTCCATATACAGCAAACCTATATTCATCATCATGCTCAGTGGACAGAAGCTGAAAGCATTCCCTCTCAGATCAGCAGCTAGATAGGGCTGTCCATTATCACCATTACTCTTGAACATAGTATTGGAATTTCTCACCATAGCAGTCAAGCAAGAGAAAGGAATCAAAGGAATATGGATTGGAAGGGGAAAAGTCAAACTCTCACTATTTGCAGATGATATGATAGTATACATAGAAAAACCTAAATAATCCAGCAGAAAACTGCTGGAAATCTTTAGGCAATATAGCAAGGTGTCAGGCTACAAAATCAATGCACAAAAAACAGTGACATTTCTTTATGCAAACACTAAGTCTGAAGAAGAGAGTATCCAGAAATCTTCACTATTTGCTATTCACTATTCCTATTCAAAGAAATAGAAAATGAAACAAAGAAATGGAAAGATATCTCATGCTCATGGACTGGAAGAATAAATATCATCAAAATGAATATTCTTCCCAGAGCCATATAGAAATTTAAGGAGATACCCATCAAAGTCCCACCAAGTTTCTTTAAGAGAATGAAACAAAAATTACAATCATTTATCTGGAACCAAAAAAACACCCAGAATTGCCAAAATGGTGTTGCGGAAAAGAAACAGAAATAGAGGCATCATACTCCCAGATCTCAAACTACACTATCAGGCCATCATAATCAAAACAGCCTGGTACTGGAACAAAAATAGGTACACAGACCAGAGGAACAGAATTGAAAGCCCAGAACTAAAACCCCCCACTTATGGACAAGTAATCTTTGATAAAAGGGCCCAAGTTGTTAAATAGAGGAAGGAGTCTCTCTTCAATAAATGGTGCTGGGAAAACTGGATTGAAGAATGAAACTTAACCACCTTATCTCACCAGAAACAAAAGTCAACTCCAAATGGATCAAGGAGCTGCATGTTAGACCTGAAACTATCAACTACTTAGAGGAAAACATTGGTGGAACACTTTCCCACCTAAACCTCAAGGATATCTTTAATGATAACAAACCCAGTTCCACGGAAGACTAAAACTAAAACAAATCAATGTGACTATATCAAATTAAAGAGATTCTGCACAGCAAAAGAAACCATCACCCAAATATAGAGACCCCTCACAGAGTGGGAGATCTTCACATGCCATATATCAGATAAGAGGCTAATAACCAAAATATATAAAGAACTCACCAAACTTAGCAACAAAATAGCAAATGATACCATCTAAAAATGGGCAAAGGATATGAACAGAATATTCACTACAGAAGACATACAAAAGGCTAACAAACACATGAAAAATTGCTCCAGGTCACTGGTTGTCAGAGAAATGCAAATAAAGACAACACTGAGATACCACCTCACCCCTGTGAGGATGGCATACATCAAAACTGACAGCAGTAATACATGCTGGAGAGGCTGTGGAGGCAAAGGAACCCTTCTGCACTGCTGATGAGAATGCAAATTGGTCCAACTTCTGTGGAGAGCAGTCTGGAGAACCCTCACAAGGCTAGAAATAGACCTCCCATATGACCCAGTCATTTCTCTCCTAGGGATATATCCCAAGGACTCCATAACACCCAACCAAAATGGTATGTGTGCACCTATGTTCATAGCGGCACAATTTGTGATAGTTAAAACCTGGAAGCAAACCAGGTGCCCAACAACAGATGAATGGCTGAGAGAGCTGTGGTAGATTTACACAATGGCATGCTATGCAGCTATTATGAACAGTGAACCCACCTTCTCTGACCCATCTTAGATGGGCTAGAAGGAATTATGTTAAGTGAGATAAGCCAGAAAGAGAAAGATGAGTATGGGATGATCCCACTCATAAGCAGAAGTTGAGAAAGAAGAACAGACAGGGAAACTCAAAGCAAGATCTGAATAAGTTTAGAGTACAGCACCAAAGTAAAAATCTCAGGGTGAAGGATGAGGATAGATGTTCAGTTTTACTTGGGGGTGAAGGGGAGAGGGAAAAAGACTTTGTGGTGGGAATGTTGTTGATGTACATGCCTATTAACTTATAGTCTCCCAAATCACTGTTTAATTAATATGAGAGGGGGAAAACTGATAAATGTCTCAAACTTTTGGATGCCTAGAACACAACTCTGAGTATATGTTCCTTCAATCTAAGTACTTAAGACTGTAAATTGGTAATCACATTGTATTTTAACAGTGGGCTCAAATTGTTAATACATTTCTAATAATGACATATTCTTTGAAATATTAAATCTCCTAAAAGCTTAGACCAGGAAGAACAGAAGCAACTGGTGGAGTTACTTAGTAAGATACAGCTGTGTGGGGAGTTGGGCGGTAGCACAGGTGTCACAAAGTGCAAGGACCAGGGTAAGGATCCAGCTTGAGCCCTGGTTCCTCACCTGCAGGGGAGTCTATCTTTCTCTTCCACTCTGTCTTCCCCTCCTGTCTCCATTTCTCTCTATCCCATCCAACAATGACAACATCAATAACAACAATAATAAATACAACAATAATAACTACAACAAGACAAACACAGAGTGAAAGTGAAAGGATGGAAAACTATCATACAGGCCAATGGCCCACAAAAAAGGGCAGGAATAGCTATTCTCATATTTGACATGATAGACTTTAAAATAGATAAGATTAAAAAAAGATAGGGATGGACATTACTTAATGCTCAGAGGATCAGTCAATCAAGAAGACTTAACAATTATTAACATCTATGCACCCAATGAGACGCCATCTAAATACATCAAACATCTACTGAAAGAGCTACAGCAATATATTAACAGCAACACAGTCATAGTAGGGGACTTCAACACCCTACTCTCTCAACTTGACACATCATCCAGGCAGAAAATCAATAAAGACATAAGGGAGCTAAATGAGGAGATGGATAAACTAGAACTTTTGGACATTTTCAGTCATTCATCCCAAGAAACTGGAATACACATTTTACTCAAGTCCACATGCATCATTCTCAAGGATAGACCATATGTTAGGCCACAAAGACAACATCAGCAAATTCATTGAAATCATGAAATCATCAGCAAATTCATGAAAATCAAAGAAAATTCATGAAATCAAAGAGCATTGAAATCATCCCAAGCATCTTCTCAGACCACAGTGCAATTAAACTAACAACTAACAATAAACAAAAAATGAGTAATAGTCCCAAAATGTGGAAGCTCAACAGTAAACCCCTTAAAAACTATTGGGTCAAAGAGGAAATAAAGGAAGAAATCAAAATGTTTCGAGAGTTCAATGAAAATGAAGACACAAGCTATCAAAACATTTGGGATACAGCTAAGGCAGGACTGAGACGGAAGTTCATAGCCATACAAGCATATATTACGAAACAAGAAAAAGCACAAATAAACAGCCTGATTACACATCTTAAAGACCTAGAAGAAGAAGAAGAAGAACAAAGGAACCCTAAAGCAACCAGAATGACAGAAATCACCAAAGTTAGGGCAGAAATGAATAACATTGAAAATAAGAAAATCGTACAAAAGATCAATGAAAGTAAATGTTGGTTCTTTGAAAGAGTGAACAAAATCAACAAACCTTTAGCCAGACTCACAAAACAAAAAAGGGAGAAGACTCAAATAAATCAGATAGTAAATGAAAGAGGAGATATCACACCAGACACCACAGAAATTCAACATATCATGCAAGTTTTCTATGAACAAGTATATGCCACCAAGCTAGGAACCTGGAAGAAATGGATGATTTCCTAGATAACTACCAACTTCCAAAACTAAGTAAAGAGGAAGTAGATAACATGAACAGGCCCATCACAGCTAATTGAGACAGTCATCAAAAATCTTCCGAAAAATAAAAGTCCTGGATCAGATGGGTTTACAAATGAATTCTACAAAACCTTCAAAGAAGAACTAATAACTCTACTTTTAAAAGTCTTCCGGAACATTGAAGACAGTGGAATACTCCCTTCCAGTTTCTATGAAGCCAACATCACTTTGATACCAAAAGCAGACAGGGACACAACCAAAAACGAAAACTATAGACCACTATCTCTGATGAACATAGATGCTAAATACTGAACAAAATCCTAGCCAACTGGATACAGCAGTATATTAAAAAGATTGTTCATCATGACCAAGTGGGGTTTATCAATCAATGTGATCCACCACATCAACAAAAGCAAGACCAAAAATCATATGGTCATATCAATAGATGCAGAGAAAGCCTTTGACAAAATACAACATCCCTTTATGATCAAAACACTACAAAAAACGGGAATAGATGGAAAATTCCTGAAGATAGTAGAGTCTATATATAGCAAACCTACATCCAACATCATACTCAATGGTGAAAAACTGGAATCATTTCCCCTCTGATGAGGTACTAGACAGGGCTGCCCACTATCACCATTACTATTCAATATAGTGTTGGAAGTTCTTGCCATAGCAATCAGGCAGGAGCAAGGAATTAAAGGCATACAGATTGGAAGAGAAGAAGTCAAACTCTCCCTCTTTGCAGATGACATGATAGCATACATAGAAAACCCTAAGGAATCCAGCAAGATGCTTTTGGATATCATCAGGAAATACAGTAAGGTGTCAGGCTACAAAATTAAAATTCAAAAGTCATTGGCATTCCTCTGCAAAAACTAAGTTAGAAGAAGTTGAAATCCAGAAATCAATTCCTTTTACTATAGCAAGAAAAACAATAAAATATCTAAGAATAAACCCAACCAAAGAAGTGAAAGACTTGTATACTGAAAATTATGAGTCACTACTCAAGGAAATTGAAAAAGACACAAAGAAGTGGAAAGATATTCCATGTTCATGGGTTGGAAGAATTAACATAATCAGAATGGATATACTACCCAGAGCCATCTACAGATTTAATGCTATCCCCATCAAGATCCCAAGCACATTTTTTAGGAGACTAGAACAAATGCTACAAATGTTTATCTGGAACCAGAAAAGAGCTAAAATTGCCAAAGCAATATTGAGAAGAAAGAACGGAACCGGAGGCATCACACTCCCAGATCTCAAATTGTATTATAGGGCCATTGTCATCAAAACTTCTTGGTACTGGAACATGAATAGACATACTGACCAATGGGATAGAATTGAGAGCCCCAAAGTAAGCCCCCACACCTATGGACATCTAATTTTTGACAAAGGTGCCCAAACTTAAATGGGGAAAGCAGAGGGTCTTCAACAAATGGTATTGGAAAAAGTGGGTTGAAACATGCAGAAGAATGAATCTGAACCACTATATTTCACCAAATAAAATATTAATTTCATTGAAGATGCTTTCTAATTTATGCAGAAAAATTCCAAGTGGATCAAGGACTTGATGTTAGACCACAAACTATCAGATACTTAGAGGAAAATATTGGCAGAACTCTTTTCTGCATAAATTTTAAAGCATCTTCAATGAAATGAATCCAATTACAAAGAAGGCTAAGGCAAGCATAAACCTATGGGACTACATCAAATTAAAAAGCTTCTGCACAGCTAAAGAAGCTACTACCCAAACTAAGAGACCCCTCACACATTGGAAGATCTCTACCTGCCATACATCAGACTAGAGGCCAATAACCAGAATATATAAAGAACTTGCAATTCTCAACTACAATGCAACAAATAACCCCATCCAGAAATGGGGAGAGGATATGGACAGAATATTCACCACAGAAGAGATCCAAAAGGCTGAGAAACACATGAAAAATGTTGCAAGTCTCTGATTGTTAGAGAAATGCAGATAAAGACAACAGTGAGCTATCACTTCACTCCTGTGAGAATATCATACATCAGAAAAGGTAACAGAAACAAATGCTGGAGTGGTTGTGGGGTCATGGAACCCTCCTGCACTGCTGGTGGAAATGTCAATTGGTCCATCCTCTGTGGAGAAAAGTCTGGAGACCTCTCAGAAGGCTAGAAATGGACCTACCCTATGACCCTGCAATTCCTCTCCTGGGGATATATCCTAAGGAATCCAACACACCCATCAAAAAAGATCTGTGTACACATATGGTCTTGGCAGCACAATTTGTAATAGCCAAAACCTGGAAGCAACCCAGTGTCCAACAACAGATGAGTGGCTGAGCAAGTTGTGGTATATATATATTACTCAGCTATAAAAGATGGTGCCTTCACCATTTTCAGCCGATCTTGGAAGGACCTTGAAAAATTCATGTTAAGTTAAATAAGTTAGAAACAGAAGGATGAATATGGGATGATATCTCTCCCAGGCAGAAAATGAAAAACAAGATCAGAAGATAAAACAGAATTAGAACCTGAACTGAAATTAGTGTATTGCTCCAAATTAAACGACTCTGGGGTGGTTGGGTGGGAGAATACAGATCCAAGAAGGATGACCTAGTGGGGGTTGTGTTGTTATATGGAAAACTGGGAAATGTTATGCATGTAGAAACTATTGTATTTACTGTTGAATGTAAAACATTAATTCCCCAATAAAGAAATTTAAAAATATATATATAAAGAAGAGGGAGTTAGGCAGTAGTGCAGCCGGTTAAAAGCATATGGCGTCTAGTGCAAGGACCAGCATAAGGGTCCTGGTTCAAGCCCCTGATTCCCCACCTGCAGGAGGGTCACTTCACAAGCGGTGAAGCAGGTCTGCAGGTGTCTATCTTTCTCTCCCCCTCTCTGTCTTCCCCTCCTCTCTCCATTTCTCTCTATCCTATCTAACAAAGACAACAATAACTACAACAACGATAAAAAAATAAGGGCAACAAAAGGGAAAATAAATAAAATATTTAAAAAGTTTTTAAAAAATGATACAAAGAAGAACAAATTGTTTAATAATCAGGAATCTAAAGGTAAGACTATAGCTGATGAGATTTGGGATCTCCATTTTTGAAAATGGTTGTAGATCTAATTTAGGTATATTCCAACTGGCCCATGACTTAACTAATTTTTTACCTGAGTCTGACAGCTAATATCCAGGTAGGCCAAAGGCGCTGTCTGGGAAGATGGTGTCAGAATTGGAAATAGGACTAGAACGCTGTATCAGGGATGAGAGTAGTTCCCAATTATGAGAAAAATATACAAATATGTTAACTGCAAATCCCATGGATTTGATCTAGGGCCCATTTTCAGTATAAGAGCCTGTACAACCTCTATTACTGCAGGTCTGAGTTCACATTCTGTGGTCATGTCTAGGAACATTCTAGGCTGCACTCTTTGATAATTCCATTTCTTTATTAATGCACTATTTTCTCTACTTTGATGCATTATTGATTCTTGTCTGATTTTTTGAGTTAGACAAAGAAATGTAAAAATTAGTAGCTATGGAAATGGGGGTAGAAAGCATAATTACTATACAAAGAATCATTCATGAGCCTGAGTCTTTGAAGTCTTTGAAGCCCTACTTAGTAGTACCCTGATAAAAATAAATTAATAAAAATAAAAACTAGCAGATAATTAAAGTAATGACATAACTTGAGATATATTAACTATATATTTGGTACAGTTACCAAATATATTTAATACTAATATTAAATATTCTTATTATATTAAATATTTAATATTCTTTTATGAAATAAAGTAAAACCTAGATAATCTTGGAAATAATTGGTAGAAGTCTAATATTTTTGCTGCATAATACAAACAGAATTATGTTTAGTGCTCTGCAGAGAAAAAAAGAGTAATGTTTAATGAAAACCATTCCTGAGTAAAACAGTGAAGGATGTGAATTTGGGTGCATTTCCATACTAATCAAAGTAATTCTTAAACCTAAGATGATTCAGTATCCTGTGATTTCTGACATGGAAAGTTAAGGAGGTGGAGAGAAGATGCAGAAGGAATGAAATATTAGAGAACATTCTAGAAGAACAGATGCTCTATTGACTCCAAAATACCTCATTATTTATTTTTTCATTTTAATAAGTCTCTATATATATTTTTGTGAGATATGGTACATTTGACCGCTTCAGCGGCAGAGTGTTGAGAGCAACCAGTCTGCTAAGAACTCAGAACCAGATGGTGTATGTGTGTATCATGCTGAGGTTATAGTTTGGAAATGCCAACTATTTTGAGTGACTGGAGCCAAATAATACTTTAAGGTAATCCTGTTTAAGATTCACTCTCGCTGTATATAACTTCTACATTTTTAACAGTTAACTTAATGAATATTAACCCACAATGGCCAACATTATATAAAAAGGAAATAGAAAAAATAAGTAAAATATATCTAGTGTTAGTTGTTGGCAGTTAGGGGAAATGAAATTCTGATAAGGTAACAGAAATTGAAAGTGGCTAAACAGTTTTAGTAGCTATTTCTTAAATAGACAGATAAACAAACAAACAAAAATCCCCACAGTATGGTAGACTTCCATAATTAAAAAAAAAAAAAGTCTTTTGATCAACTTTCTCTTGGTTTGGAAATTAAGAAAAAGCTTTTTTTTCTTTATTGGGGGATTAATGTTTTACAGTCAATAGTAAATACAATTGAACATTTTCCAGTTTTCCACATAACAATACAACCCCTACTAGGTCTTCTGCCATCAGTGTTCCAGGACCTGATCCCTCCCTTCCACCCACCCAAGAAACTTGTTTTTTAGTAGTTCTTTCCTTGACTTCCATATTTTCAGTTTTCTTTCATTTTTCTTTACTGGGGGGCGGTGTAATGGTTGATAGGCCACACTAAAATACAGCAGTTTGTACATGTACAACATTTCTCAGTTTTCCACATAACAGTCTAATCCCCTCTAATGTTCTCCTCTGCCATCATGTTCCAGGACCTGAACACTCCCCTTCCTCAGCCTAGAGTCTTTTACTTTGGCACAATATACCAACTCCAGTCCAAGATCTGCTTTTTGTTTTCCCTTTTGTTCTTATTTTTCACCTTCTGCCTATGTGTGAGATCATTCTATATTCGTCCTTCTCTTAATGGCTTATCTCAATTAACATGATTTCTTCAAGCTCTATTCAAGATGAGGTGAGGAAGGTGAATTTACCATTTTTAATAGCTGAGTAATATATATGTATGCCACAGCTTACTCAGCCATTCATCTGTTGCTGGACACTTGGCTTGCTTCTAGATTTTGGTTATTACAAATTGTGCTGCTATGAACATAGATATACACAGATCTTTTTGGATGGCTGTGTTTGGTTTCTTAGGATATATCCCTAGGAGAGAAATCACAGGTCCATTTCTGGCCTTCTGTGAGTTCTCCAGACTGCTCTATACAGGGGTTGGACCAATTGACATTCCACCATCATTGCAGGAGTGTTCCTTTGTCCCCACAACCTCTCCAGATTTTGTTGCTGCTACCTTTTCTGATGTATGACATACTCACAGGGGTGAAATAATTTCTCTAACAGTCAATAACTTGGAACATTTTTTTCATGTCTGTTGGCCTTTTGTATCTCTTCAGTGCTTAATATTCTGTTCATATCCTTTCCCATTTTAGGATGGGGTCCTAAATGGACCTCATTTGTGTTTTTGTTGCTGAGTTTAGTGAGCTCTTTATATATTTTGGTTATTAGCCTCTTATCTGATCTATGACATGTAGAGATCTCCCATTTTGTGGTCTGGGAGGTGGCACAGTGATAAAGCTTTGGACTCTCAAGCATGAGGTCCTGAGTTCGATCCCCAGCAGCACATGTGCCAGAGTAATGTCTGCTTCTTTCTCTCTCCTCCTATCTTTCTCATAAATAAACTCTTTAAAAGAAAAAAAAACATCTCCCATTTTGTGGGAGGTCTCTTTGTTTTGGTGGTGTTTTCTTTGCTGTGCAGAATCTTTTTACTATGTGGTAATCCCATTAATTTATTTTTGTCCTAGTCATCCTGCAATTGGATTTGTATCGTTGAAGATGCCTATAAAATTTAGGTGGAAAAGTGTTCTGCCAATATTTTCCTCTAAGTAGTTGATGGTTTCTGGTCTAACTTCCAAGTCCTTGATCCATTTGGAATTTAATTTTGTGTCTGGTGAAATCTAGTGGTTCAGTTTCATTCTTATGCATGTTTCAACCCAGTTTTTCCAATACCATTTGTGAAGAGACTTTCCTTTCCCCATTTAATATTCTGGGAACGTTTGTCAAATATTAAATGTCCATAGGTGTTAGGGCTTATTTCAGAGCTTTCAATTTTATTCCACTGGTGAATGTGTCTATTTTTGTTCCACTACCACACAGTTTTGATCATGATGGTCCTATAATACAATTTGAGATCTGGTCATGTGATGCCTCCAGTTCTGTTCTTTCTCTTAAGGCTTTGTTTTTCACAATTATAGGTGTTTCCTGGCTCCAAATAAATTATTATAATTTTTGTTCTATTCTTTTAAAAATATTGGTGAGACTTTGATAGGTATTGCATTAAATTTGCATATGACTCTGGGTAGTATATTCATTTTGATGATGTTAATTCTTTAAACCCAAGAAAATAGGATATCTTTCCATTTCTTTGTTTCTTTTTCTATTTTCTTGAAAAGTAACTCATAATTTTCAGTATATAAGTCTTTCACTTCTTTTGTTAGGTTTATTTCAAGATACTTTATTATTTTTGTACCTAAAGTAAAATGAATTGATTTCTGGTTTTCTTCTTCTGCTACCCTACTGTTTACATAGGGGAATGTCACTGGCTTTGTATGTTGATTTTGTAGCCTGACACCTTACTATATTGTCTGATAATTTCCAGGAGCTTCCTGACGCATTTTCTAGGTTTTTCTATGTATACTACCATATCATCTGCAAATAGTGAGAGAGAGTTAACTTCTTCTTTTCAAATCTATATCCCGTTAATTCCTTGCTCTTGCCTGATTGCTATGGCAAGAACTTTCAGCACTGTGTTGAATAGTAATGATGATAGAGGGCAGCCCTGTTGAGTACCTGATCTGAGGGGGATTGCTTCGTTTTTCACCATTGAATATGATGAAAATAGGTTTACTCCATATGGAATATGGAATCCATACTCCATTATCTTGAGGAATTTTCCATCTATTCCCATTTTTATTTTATTTTTATTTTTTTTTGATTTTTTTATTTAAGAAAGGATTAATTAACAAAACCATAGGGTAGGAGGGCTACAACTCCACACAATTCCCACCACCCAATCTCCATATCCCACCCCCTCCCCTGATAGCTTTCACATTCTCTATCCTTCTGGGAGCATGGATCCAGGGTCATTGAGGGTTGCAGAAGGTAGAAGGTCTGGCTTCTGTAATTGCTTCCCCGTTGAACATGGGCGTTGACTGGTCGGTCCATACTCCCAGTCTGCCTCTCTCTTTCCCTAGTAAGGTGTGTCTCTGGGGAAGCTGAGCTCCAGGACACATTGGTGGGGTCTTCAATCCAGGGAAGCCTGGCTAGCATCCTGATAGCATCTGGAACCTGGTGATTGAAAAGAGAGTTAACATACGAAGCCAAACAAATTGTAGAGCAATCATGGACCCAAAGCTTGGAATAGTGGAGAGAAAGTGTTAGGGAGGTACTCACTGCAAACTCTAGTGTACTTCTGCTTTCAGGTATATATTTTACAGTAGTTTATGGATACGTGTGAACATAAGCTCTCTCTCACAGAAACTGGTTTATATCTAGGTTTTGGGACTTTGTTAGAAAGTGAACCACCTGAGATGAAATTAGAGTGTACTATGAAAGGAAAGGTCTCAACTGAGTAATGAAGCTGAAGGGTTGTCATTCCACACGTGAAGTCTCTGGACACAGTCTGAGGTGAAGCATGTTGAGGTGGCAATCGTTGCGTTGGTTAGGTTGTGATCGGCGGATGCAATATTATTTGATATGGATTGGGAGAGGCATACGGGAAAGTGGGCCCTATCCAAGGGTTCCAGGACTGGGGGAAGTAGGGGCTCTGTAGTGGAGATGTGAGGTTCCTGAAGTCTTAGGGTTCAAAAAGACAATCTATAGTTAATGTTATCACATTATTTGGTAATTGGGTTAACTTTGAAAAGTCCTTTTGTTATAGGTTGCTGTACAGTACCCAGTATCTTGTATATAGCTGTGCTATTGGATGCTTCTAATCTAGTTGGTCTAGGCTTTTGAGAGAGTCCGCATATCAAATACACAGCCTATATATTAAAAAGATTCATTGTGTGTTTTGAGAAACTTTGAGACATACAATTGATTTTCCCCCTCTCATATTAATTAACTAGTGATTTATATGTCTACATTTTGCTAGGAGTGTACATAAATACCATTCCCACCACCAAAAGACTGTGACCTATCCCTCCCATCCACTCCCACCCCCCACTGGCCCAGGAAGCCACATGTCTACACCTCACCACAGGGCTTTTACTTTGGTGCCCTACTGACAATTTGGTCAGGTCCTGCTTTTAGTTTCCGTTTCAGATCTTCTTAGTCAAATTCTGTTGATGAGTGGGATCATCCCATACTCATCTTTATCTTTCTGACTTAGCTCACTTAACATAATTCCTTCTAGCTCTGTCCAAGATGGGTCAGAGAAGGTGGGTTCATTGTTCTTGATAGCTGCATAGTATTCCATTTTGTATATATACCACAGCTTTCTCAGCCACTCATCTGGTGTTGGGCACCTGGGTTGCTTCCATGTTTTAGCTAATACAAATTGTGCTGCTATGAACATAGGAGTACACACCTCATTTTGGTTGGGTGTTATGGAGTCCTTGGGGTATAACCCCAGGAGAGGAATTACTGGATCATATGGAAGGTCCATGTCTAGCCTTCTGAGAGTTTTCCAGACTGCTCTCCACAGAGGCTGGACCAATTTACATTCCCACCAGCAATGTAAAAGGGTTCCTCTGTCCCCACAGCCTCTCCAGCATTTGTTGCTGCTGTCCTTTTTGATGTATGCCATTCTTACAGGAGTGAGGTGGTATCTTAGTGTTGTCTTAATTTGCATTTCTCTGACAATCAGTGACCTAGAGCAGTTTTTCATATGTTTGTTAGTCTTTTGGATCTCCTCTGTAGTGAATGTTTTGTTCATATCCTCTGCCCATTTTTGGATGGGGTCATTTGCTTTTTTGGTGCTAAGTTTGCTGAGCTCTTTATATATTTTGGTGATTAGTTTCTTGTCTGATGTATGTCATGTGAAGATCTTCTCCCATTCTGTGAGGGGTCTCTCTGTTTGTTTAATAGTTTCTTTGGATGTGCAGAAGCTTTTCAATTTGATGTAGTCCCATTGGTTTGTTTCTGCTTTAGTCTTCCTTGCAATTGGGTTTGATTCATCAAAGATGTCCTTGAGGTGTAGGTGGGAAAGTGTTTTACCAATGTTTTCCTCTAAGTATTTGATTGTTTCTGGTTTGACATCTAGGTCTTTGATCCATTTGGAGTTGATTTTTGTTTCTGGTGAGATAAAGTGGTTCAATTTCATTCTTCTGCATGTTTCAACCCAGTTTTCCCAGCACCATTTATTGAAGAGAGCCTCCTTTTTCCATTTAATCCTTTGGGCCCCCTTATCAAAGATTAGATGTCCATAGGTGTGGGGATTTTTTTCTGGGCTTTCAATTCTGTTCCACTGGTCTGTGTGCCTATTTTTGTTCCAGTACCATGCTGTTTTGATGATGATGGCTTTATAATATAGTTTAAGGTCTGGGAGTGTGATGCCTCCATTTCTGTTTCTTTTCCTCAACATGGTTTTGGCAATTCTAGGTGTTTTCAGGTTCCAGATAAATGATTGTAGTGTTTGTTCTATTCTCTTAAAGAAGCTTGGTGGAACTTTGATGGGTATTGCATTAAATTTGTATATAGCTCTGGGGAGAATATTCGTTTTGATGATATTTATTCTTCCAATCCATGAGCATGGGATGTCTTTCCATTTCTTGGTAAAATAAAAATAAAATAAAAATAAAATAAAAATAAAAAAGCTTTGCTTTTATTGATGTGGTGAATGACATTGATTGACTTACGGATGTTGAACCAACCTTGCATTGCTGGGATGAATCCCACTTGGTCGTGACGAACAATCTTTTTGATTCACTGCTGTATCCGGTTTGCCAAGATCTTGTTTAATATTTTGGCATTTATGTATATCAAAGATATTGGTCTGTAGTTTTCCTTTTTTGTTCTGTCCCTATCAGCTTTTGGTATCAGGGTGATGTTGGCTTCATAGAAGGTGGAAGGGAGTATTCCTGTTTCTTCAATTTTATGGAAAAGCTTAAGAAGTATGGGTACTAACTGTTTCCTGAAAGTTTTGTAGAATTCGTTTGTGAAGCCATCTTGTCCAGGACTTTTGTTGTTGGGGAGATTCTTTTTTTTTTTTTAATTTTTTATTTAAGAAAGGATTAATGAACAAAAATATAAGGTAGGAGGGGTACAACTCCACACAATTCCCACCACCCAATCTCCATAACCCACCCCCTCCCATGATAGCTTTCCCATTCTCTAGCCCTCTGGGAGCATGGACCCAGGGTCGTTGAGGGTTGCAGAAGGTCATCTCCAAATTTAGTGAGTTCTAAGAATTATTTGACCTACCATTTATGGTAGGTAGAATTATAAAATCATTATTAATGAGACTCATCTTCATATAAGCCCTTCCTGCCAGATTTTAGAAGAATTAAAAATAAGAGCAGTATAAGATTTTTGTTTATTTGATTGAATACCCACTACTAGTAATTTTCAAAGCCACAGGGAAAATATTTTTTGCTCTTTACCTAATGTTGATTATCATTTGCTAAGCTCTATTATATCAATCATATGCCACCTGCCTCTGATTCATGGCTGTATCAGTACCTCCCCCTCCCATTCATGAATTTCACACATTATTGAACTGTAGTATTTCTTTCTTTTTTTAAAAATTTTTATTTATTTTCATTTATTTAAAAAAGGAGTCATTAACAAAACGACAGGACAAGAGGGGTACAACTCCACACAATTCCCACCATCAGATCTCTGTATCCCATTCCCTCCCCTGATAGCTTTCCTATTCTTTATTCCTCTGGGAGTATGGACCCAAGGTCATTGTGGGATGCAGAAGGTGGAAGGTCTGGCTTCTGTAATTGCTTCCCTGCTGAACATGGGCATTGTAGTATTTCTTTTTCTGTCTTTATGATACTTTAAGTAAAATAAGGTTAATGAGATTCAATTTATAATTGATTTGGGAATGTACAGCTTTTATTTATTTATTTATTTATTTATTTATTTATTTATTTATTTGCCTCCAGGGTTATCTCTGGGGCTCGGTGCCTGCACTATGAATCCACTGCTCCTAGAGGTCATTTTCCCCATTTGTTGCCCTTGTTGTAGTTGTTATGGTTGTTATAGCTGTTGTTGTTGGATAGGACAGAAGGAAATTGAGAGGAGGGAAAAACAGAGATGGGGAGAGAACGATAGACACTGCAGAACTGCCTCATTGCCTGTGAAGTGACCCCCCTATAGGTGGGGAGCTGGGGGCTGGATCTTTACACAGTTCGCGTGCTTGACGCTGTGTGAGCTTAATCCACTGCAGTACTGCTTGGTCCCCCAGCTTGTATTTATATTTGAGAAAATGCTGTGGGTTTCTTAGTTTATATTACTTTGGGAAGCTTTTATGTTATAAAAACAGCAACCCCTCAGATCCTAGAACATGATGGCAGAAGAGGACCTAGTGGGGTTTGTATTGTGTGGAAATGTTATGCATGTACAAACTATTGTATTTTACAGTGAACTGTAAACCATTAATCCCCCAATAAAGAAATTTAAAAAAAAAAAAACTTTAAGAAATAACAAAAAAAAACAGCAACCCCGAGAAGGTGGTCATTTGGTTCAAGTTTGTTTTATATCAGTCTTGATTATTTCAGTCAGTTGATTTTTCTATAACTTAAAAACTAGAATTTTCTATCATCTCCTTAAATGATTAAGGTATAGGAAAGATTTCTTCACATTCATACTAAATTGTTTCATATATTATTCAAACTACCCTGATCTTTTTCTTAGTACTTCTTAGATTTTTAGATTCCATTCATCAATATAATTGGACCACAGATGTGATATTTTAAAATCATGGTACTGTCATTTAGATAATTGATAATGCTTTTTGTTGGGTCTATTTTGATGTACATGTGCATGCTAGCTTTGCACCACTCATAAATGGAACAAAAATGGGCATAGTGTTTTAAGATAAATTTGTTCACCTGTGAGAGAAAGTTGTAAGTAAATATCTTACACTTTGGGAAGTTGGTCCAGCTCTCTAACGTTATTTGTGATCTTTATCATGTGCCATACTGCAAACATGTAGGGTTTTTTTGCTGTCATAGAATTTGAATCCTTTTAGATATTACTGATTAATACCAGGTGTTCTCTCACTCAGGTTATCCAAGCTGTCTTTTTTGGCATCTGTGTGCTGACCGACCTTTCCAGTCTTCTGACTAGAGGAAGTGGCAACCAAGAGCAAGAGAGGCAGCTCAAGAAGCTCATCTCTCTTCGGGACTGGATATTAGCTGTATTGGCCTTTCCTGTTGGGATTGTGAGTATAATGTAGGATCTATTTGACTTTGACAGAGACTTGGGTCATATTTCAGTTTTCTAAAAATACGACCAAAATCAAACACACAAATAGACAAGCAAAATTCTCATTTGAGAAATGTTCCTGTATTGATTTTTAGGGTTTATATAGCAAAGGGCTAGTTATGGGTGGCATAAAGTACATATATTTCTCTTTGTCCGGGAAGTGAGAAGTCTGAGCCCATGATGTTCGCAAGGTAGGCAGATTGTGTATGCTCATGTCTCGAACCTGATCCTTGTACTTGATAATATGTGTGTTCAACTGGGTATGTATAGATACTTTCCACATAAAAGAATTATCTTTGTATATATGCCTAGATCACCATCCCTTTTTAAACCAGAATTATTAATACCACTTTTCTTTAACATATGTGTTTACCTTCTTCTCTGAGTTCCATAAAGGGATTTAAAGAATATGTACTGAATCAAAAATATCTCTGGTTTCTCCCCTCCCCTCCCCTCCCCTCTTCTCCTCTCCACTCTTCTTCCCTCTCCTTTTCTATTGTCTTCAGGAATATTGCTGGGGCTTGGTGCTAGCACTACAAGTCCATTACTCCTCGTGACACTGCTTATTTTTTTTCTATTTTATTTGATAGGACAGAGAGAAAGAGAGGGGGATAAGGAGAAAGGAGAGAGAGGGAGATGGAGAGAGGTACCTGCAGACCTGCTTTACCACTTGTGAAGTGTTTCCCTTGCAGGTAGGTAATGGAGGCTCAAACCCAGGTTTTTGGACATGGTGATATGTGTACTTAACTGTGTACATCACAGCCTGGCCCTCCTCTGATTTCTTAATCTCCTTTTTTTCCTATTCACTTATTTCCATAGTAAATATTTACATTTTAATAATCTTTCTTTTTATGTATTTATTTTTACTTGCCACTAGGGTTATTATTATTGGGGCCTGGTGTTAGCACTATTAATCCATTGGCCCTGGTGCCACTTTATTTATTTTTTTATTTATTTATCCTTTCTATTTTTATATTTATATATTTATATTTATCCTTTCTATATTTTTCTATTTGATAGGACAGAAAGAAATTGAGAGGAGAGGGGAAGATAGAGAAAAATAATGACACCCGTAGACTTGCTTCACAGCTCATGAAGTATATCCCCTGCAAGTGGGGAGCAGGGGCTAGAACCTGAGTCCTTGTGCATGGTGACATGTGTAATCTTTAATAATCTTTCTTATAGCCACATTTTTAAATTTACTTGTGACTATGTATTAGTTTTTGTTTTCCTGAATTTTTTGAAGTTTCTCCACTTTTTCCTCTTTTCTCGTACATTTTCCACTGTTTTCATCTTTGACTTTTGTATCCATTTACCCAATTTATACCTGATTTCTCACTGTAATATGCATACATATTTCTCCTTATCCTCCATTAACTTTATTGTAAGATTTTATCTGCTGTGGATATGAATTTGATTCATATGCATTTTAACCTAAAGTATTTTTGTCATAACATATAATTTCATGACATTTCATCTTTCCTCTAGGTTATTTCCCAGATAGTTGTTGGTACATGAGAACAATTTATCTTCCCATGATAAATACCTGCAAAACGTTGTCATTCTTCAGTTAGGTCCTTATCCTCCTCCTCCTCTTTCTTCTACTCTTTGTTGGCTTTATCTTTTGTTTTATTTTTATTATGTTTGGTAGAATAGAGAGAAATTGAGAGGGGGTGGTAATAGAGACAGAGAAAGAGAGACAACTGCAGTACTCCTGAAATACACCTACCATACGTGGGTTTCAGGGACACAAACCTGAGTCCTTGTGCATGGCAATGTGTGTGCTCAACCATATGTATCACTGACTATTCTCCCTCCCCCTCAAAAAAAAAAAAAAAAAACTTCTCTTTACTATGACTTCAAGAGTTTCCTCTATCCCTTCCCTGTCTTGTCCATAATCCTCAACTACTCAGTAAGGTCTGAATTACCACTATCATTTTATCTCCATTACTTAAGATTCTCTTCCATATTAAAACCTCTATGGAGTAATTTTATTCTTTTATTATTAAGAAAACAGTATGGGGGAGTCGGGCTGTAGTGCAGCAGGTTAAGCACAGGTGGCGCAAAGCACAAGGACCGGCATAAGGATCCCAGTTCGAACCCCGGCTCCCCACCTGCAGGGGAGTTGCTTCACAGGTGGTGAAGCAGGTCTGCAGGTGTCTTTCTCTCCCCCTCTCTGTCTTCCCCATCTCTCTCCATTTCTCTCTGTCCTATCCAACGATGACGACGACAACAATAATAACTACAACAATAAAACAACAAGGGCAACAAAACGGAATAAATAAATAAAATAAAATATTAAAAAAAAAAGAAAACAGTATGGAGAGTCCTTAAATAAAAATGAAAATACATTATGATCCAGCAACACCAATTCTAAGCATTTATTAAAAGAAAAAACACAAACTCAAAGGAACATATGTAACCCCCCCGTGTTCATAGCTACATTATTTGCAATAGCCAACACATGCAAGCAACCTAATTGTCCATCAACAGATGGCTAGATAAAGAAATTATAAGTTGTACTCAATGGGTACAACTCAGCAATTCACAAAGATAATATTCTGTCCTTCCAAGAATAAATGGATTGAACTGCTGGTAATTATACTTAGTGAAATAAGAAGTGAAGGAAAACTGGCTGATTTACCTCATACCTGAAATACAAAGAATTGAAACACATGAACTTGAGGGGGGAAAAAAAACCTAGCAAACCCATCTCTAAGACCTTGGGAGAACTATCGTGCTTATCATTGAGGGAGGTGGAGGCTCAGTTTGTCCTGAAAGGACTGCTTAGCCACAAGTTTTTCCTGATATTCCTATTCTTATCCCATATACACTCTCCTACCTCAGATGCAGCTTTGGCTGGAAAAAAATACATGAGTAGTTTATACAGATTTTTTTTCCCATTAATGCTTCTATCAAAACAAGGTTAACTGAGAGTTGACAGTAATTACTTTATGTAAGGATGAAATACAAAATATGATTTTGTGACCCAAGGACTGAATGCATCTACTTCATGGACACAGCTTCAAGGATATATATGTATTTCTCCAATAAAAAATAATTGGAGCAAAATTTTGTTTCAGCATAATTCAGAAAAAATCAAGCAGGGTTGCTTGAATGAACATAGCACGTATTATACAGATTTGTGCAGATTCCCATAAATGCAGAGCTGGCCTTGATTAGTAATGCTAATGACCGGAAACCACCACCACTCCCAAAGCCTTGGAACTCATTTTGCAGGGATAACCCATGGGAGGCTCTTCTTACCATGTGCAGTTTATTTCTGAACTCTGTCACCCTTTTAAAGAAGCATTACAAATAATTCTATGACATTATGTGGTCTGGAAGCTCTGAAATTTATTAGGAGCAATCAAACCAAGAATGTCTTTTGTCTCCTGTGAATTTATTTATATGGATACTATCGGAGAAATCGTCCTCTGGTTAAGAGAACAGGCTACAGTTTTCAATTAAAACACACACACTTACAGAGGATGACTATGAACTTGTTGATCTCAGAAATTCCTCTGTCTTATTCAAATCCTGCTTTGAGTTTCCCTTTCTGTTATTATTTCTCACCGTCTGTTTATGAGTGGGATCATCCTTTACTTATCTTTATCTTTCTGATTTAGCTCTGAGCATAATTCCTTCTACCTCCATCCAAGATGGGTCAGAGAAGGTGGATTCATTGTTCTTAATAGCTGCATAGTATTCCATTGTGTATATATACCACAGCTTTTTCAGCCACTCATCTGTTGTTGGGCACCTGGATTGCTTCCATGTTTTAGCTAATACAAATTGTGCTGCTATGAACATAGGTGTACACATATCTTTTTAGTTGGGTGTTATGGAGTCCTTGGGGTATATCCCCAGGAGAAGAATTACCCGGTCATATGGAAGGTCCATGTCTAGGCTTGTGAGGGTTCTCCACACTGCTATCCCCAGAGGCTGGAACAGTTTACATTCCCACCAGCAGTGCAGAAGGGTTCCTCTATCCCCACAGCCTCTCCAGCATTTGTTGCTGTCCTTTTTGATGTATGCCATTCTCACAGGGGTGAGGTGGTATCTCAGTGTTGTCTTTATTTGCATTTCTCTGACAATCAGTGAGTTGGAGCAATTTTTCATGTGTTTGTTACCCTTTTGGATCTCTTCTATAATGAATGTTCTGTTCATATCCTGTGCCCATTTTTGGATGGGGTCATTTGTTTTTTTATTGCTAAGGTTGCTGAGCTCTTTGTATATTTTGGTTTTTAGTCTCTTGTCTGATGTATGGCATGTGAAGATCTTCTCCCATTCTTTGAGGGATCTCTTTGTTTGTATGATAGTTTCTTTGGCAGTGCAGAAGATTTTCAATTTGATGTAGTCCCATTGGTTTGTTTCTGCTTTAGTCTTCCTTGCAATTGGGTTTGTTTCATCAAAGATGTCCTTGAGGTTTAGGTGGGAAAGTGTTCCATCAATGTTTTTCTCTTAATTATTTGATAGTTTCTGGTCTAACATCCAGGTTCTTGATCCACTTGCAGTTGATTTTTGTTTCCGGTGAGATAAGGTGGTTCAGTTTCATTCTTCTGCATGTTTCAACCCAGTTTTCCCAGCACCATTTATTGAAGAGAGCCTCCTTCTTCCATTTAATCCTTTGGGCCCCCTTATCAAAGATTAGATGTCCATAGGTGTGGGGGTTTTAGTTATGAGCTTTCAGTTCTGTTCCACTGCTCTGTGTGCCTATTTTTGTTCTAGTAACAGGCTGTTTTGATGATGATGGCCTTATAATAAAGTTTGAGATCTGGGAGTGTGATGCCTCCATTTCTGTTTCTTTTCTTCAACATGGTTTTGGCAATTCTAGGTGTTTTCTGATTCCAGATTAATGACTGTAGTATTTGTTCTATTCTCTGAAAGAAGCTTGGTGGAACTTTGATGGGTATCACATTAAATTTGTATATGGCTCTGGGGAGAATATTCATTTTGATGATACTTATTCTTCCAATCAATGAGCATGGGATGTCTTTCCATTTCTTGGTATCAGTTTCTATTTCCTTGAGTAGTGAATCATAGTTTTCAGTATACAAGTCTTTCACTTCTTTGGTCAGCTTTATTCCTAGGTATTTGATTGATTTTGCTGAAACAGTAAATGGGAGTGACTTCTGGATGTCTTCTTCTTCAGATTTAGTGTTTGCATAAAGAAATGCCACTGATTTTTGTACATTGATTTTGTAGCCTGATACCTTGCTATATTGCCTAATAGCTTCCAGTAGCTTTCTGCTGGATTCTTTAGGTCTTTCTATGTATACTATCATATCATCTGCAAATAGTGAGAGCTTGACTTCTTCCCTTCCAATCTGTATTCCTTTGATTTCTTTCTCTTGCCTGATTGCTATGGCAAGAACTTTCAATACTATGTTGAAGAGTAATGGTAATAATGGACAGTCCCTGATCTGAGGGCTATGCTTTCAGCTTCTGTCCATTGAGTATGATGTTGGCTGTAGGTTTGCTCTATATGGACTCCACCATCTTGAGTAAGTTCCCATCTATTCCCATTTTTTGTTGTGTCTTGAGCATGAATGGGTTTTGTCAAAGGCTTTCTCTGCATCTATTGAGATAATCATGTGGTTTTTGGTTTTGTTTTTATTGATGTAGTGAATGACATTGATTGACTTACTTATGTTAAACCAGCCTTGCATTCATGGAATAAATCCTATTTGGTTGTGGTGAACAACCTTTTTGATATACTGCGGTATCCAGTTGGCCAGGATCTTTTTTAATATCTTGGCATCTATTTTCACCAGAGATATTGGTCTTTCGTTTTCCTTTTTTGTTGTGTCCCTATCTGCTTTTGGTATCAAGGTGATGTTGGCTTCATAGAAGTTGGAAGGGAGTGTTCCTGTTTTTTTTATCTTGTGGAAAAGCTTTAGAAGTATGGGTATTAACTGTTTCCTGAAGGTTTTGTTGAATTTGTTTGTGAAGCCATCTGGTCCAGGACTTTTGTTATTGGGAAGATTCTTAATAACTGCTTTGATTTCTTTGTCTGTGATTGGTGCATTTAGGTTTTGTAGTTCTTCTTGGTTCAGTTTTGGAAGGGCATATGTTCCTAGGAATTCTCCCATTTCTTTCAGATTCTCTAGCTTGGTGGTGTATAGTTCTTCTTAGTAATTTTGCATGATTTTCTGGATTTCTGTGGTGTCAGTTGTGATAGCTCCTCTATCATTTATAATTCTATTTATTTGGGTCTTCTCCCTTTTTTTTTTTTTTTTTTTTAGTGAGTCTGGCTAGGGGTTTGTCAATCTTGTTTAATTTTTCAAAGAACCAACATTTGTCTTCATAGATCTTTAGTATGATTCTCTTATTTTCAATGTTGTTTATTTCTGCTCTAATTTTAGTGATTTCTGTCCTTCTGGTTGCTTTAGGGTTCCTTTGCTCCTCTTCCTCTAAGTTCTTAAGGTGTGCAGTAAGGTCGTTTGTTGAGCTTTTTCTTATCCTCTAATATGTGATTTTATGGCTATGAGTTTCCCTCTCAGTACTGCTTTAGCTGTGTCCCAAATATTTTGATATTTGGATAGACCACATGTTAGGCCACAAAGACAGTATCAACAAATTAAAGAGCATTGAAATCATCCCAAGTGTCTTCTCAGACCACAGTGGAGCAAATTACTAAAAGTCACAGAGTTTGGAAACTCAACAACATGCTGCGTAAGAACTGCTGGGTCAGAGAGAGACTCAAGCAAAAAATTCAAATGTTCCTGGAAACAAATGACAATGAAGACACAGACTATCAAAATATTAGGAACAGCCATTCTTATCTCTGACACAATAGACTGTAAATTAAAAGAAGTAATAAAAGAAAGGCAAGGTCATTATATAATGATCAGAAGATCATTCAGTCAAGAAGATTTAACAGTTATTGACATCTCTGCACCCAATGAAGGCCCATCTAAATACATCAAACACTGTTATCAGTAACAGTAAAATATAAAGTAAAATTAAATGAATACTCCTTTAGGTGATGTACTTTTATAAATATTTTGTTTTTAATATTTTATCTTATTTAATATTTATTTATTTATTTCCTTTTGTTGCTCTTGTTTTATTGCCGTAGTTATTATTGTTGTCATCGTTGCTGGATAGGACAGAGATAAATGGAGAGAGGAGGGGAAGACAGAGAGGGGGAGAGAAAGGATACACACCTGCAGACCTGCTTCACCACTTGTGAAGCGACACCCCTGCAGGTGGGGAGCTAGGGGCTCAAACCAGGATCCTTGACACCGGTCCTTGCACTTTGCGCCACATGCGCTTAACCCACTGCACTACTGCCCGACTCCCCTTATTTTATTTTTTATGAGAAAGGTACAGAAGGAAAGAACAAGAGAGAGAGAGAGACAGATAGAAAGAGAATCTGAACACTGTTCAGCTTTGGCTTATAGTGATACTGGGTATTGAAACTGGGACCTCAGAGCCCTAGGCATCAAAGTCTTGCATAACTATTATGATGTCGCCCCAGAATCAATGTACTATTTATCTATGTTGATATAAATTTGATACTCTAATACTAATGATGTGTTCCATCAGCTTGTCATCTTCTTCCACAGTAGGGCAGTGGTTCTTGCTTATCTTGGTTCTACCTAGAGAAAAAAATAAACCTCCTTTATAGGACCAGAATAATGTTTGGTTAGCAGTGTTTTTCTTTGAGGAGTCTCTAGCAAAGCAGACTGTTAGGAAGGAAAAAGAAAGCTCTTAAGGGAAAAATCATCCATACAAAGTAGATTTCTTGTCTCTTTTTGCATTTTAGCATCAAAAACAGATGGTTTTTCCCAATCTTGGCACCTTCCTAATTTCAAAGTAATTAGTTTAGTATAACCTCTTGGCTCTTAATTGGTGAAAAAAGACTTCCTTAACCTTAAAGACAATCCACAATTAATACTTCTTAAGGGATCTTAAACAAATGACAAGAAATTCAAGTAGACCAAATACCAAGAGAAAAATCCTGAAGTTCTGTTGGCAGATAGATTGCTAATGCTTGAGCTTTGAGTCATTTTGGTTTCTAAGATAACTATTGCCTTGTTGACGCCTACTTTACTTGTATAGGAAAGATTGTAGGATAAGAGGGGTTTAATTCCATACAGTTCCCACCACTAGAGTTCCATATCCCATCCCCTCTATTGGGAAGTTCCCTATAATTTTTTTTTTATTTCTTTATTGGGGGATTAATGTTTTACAGTTGATAGTAAATACAATAGTTTGTCCATAACTTTTCCCAGTTTTCCATATAACAATACAACCCTCACTAGGTCCCCTGCCATCATATTCCAGGACCTGAACTCTCCTCACCCCAGAGTCTTTTTCTTTGGTGCAATATACCAATGTAGCTACTTTTTATTTTAATCTATTAGAATTTATTTTAGGTAGTTTTAGGTTTATAGAATAACCAACTAGGAAGCATTCCAATTGCTCCTGTCTTTTTGACTACTTCCCCTAATTACTATAAACCCTTGAAATGAGTTTCCACCTAAACTCTGCCAATTACATGTGTATTTAAATGTGTGAATCCACTGAATCATGTGTTAGGTTTCTCTAATGAGAAAATTATTTTTTTTTCTATTCCTGGACACTATAAATAGGAACATCTAAAATTTACCTAGTTTTCCTTCAACACATCAGTAATACCCACTATGTATAAAAAACTATTCCTTCTTATTATAGTCTCACTTAAGTACAGTGTTGCTTCAAGAAAAAATGCTCAGTATTATTTTTCCCAATTCACTGATGTACAGAGCTTATAAG
Organism: Erinaceus europaeus; assembly: GCF_950295315.1. Classification (NCBI taxonomy): domain Eukaryota; kingdom Metazoa; phylum Chordata; class Mammalia; order Eulipotyphla; family Erinaceidae; genus Erinaceus; species Erinaceus europaeus. Next base: position 106,828,079 of record NC_080165.1, on the reverse strand, counting down.
AGATCAATAAATTTTAAATGATTATGTACTCTCTTTCCTGCTTCATTTTTCTCCATAGCACTCAGATTGGGAAAGTTTAAGATGCAGAATATAGGAACATATTTTAGAATATAGACTATGGGTTTCTTTGTTGTGTTCACTATTCTGACACTACTTACAGCTATGCCAAACACATAATTAAATGGTTAAATGAATATATGTATCTTCTGGCCTTTTAATAAATTAATCAATTAATTTATAAAGTGGAAACACTGACAAGACCATAGGATAAGAGGGGTACAATTCCCACCACCAGAGCTCCATATCTCTGATAGCTTTTTTATTCTTTATCCATCTGGGAGTATGGACCCAGGGTCATTATGGGGTGCAAAAAGTGGAAGTTCTGGCTTCTATAATTGCTTTCCTCCTGAATGTGGTCGTTGACAGGTGGATCCATACTCCCAGCCTGTCTCTCTGTTTCCCTAGTGGGGCAGGACTCTGGGGAAGTGGGGCTCCAGGGCACATTGGTGGGGTCTTCTGCCCAGGAAAGTCCAGCTGGCATCATGGTAGCACCTGGAACCTGGTGGCTGATAAAAGAGTTAACATATAAAGCCAGACTAATCATGAACCTAAAGGCTGGAATATTCCAGATGAATATTTGGGGGTCTATGTTTTGGAGATAGCTAGTAGGCCTATTTTAGTTATATTCCATAGGGCCCATGGGTTTACTAGTTTTTGCCTGAGCCTGATATCTGATATGTAGGTGGACCCAAGTTATTGTCTGGGGAGATGATGTCATGGTTGGAAAAAGGGCTAGAAAGCTCAGGGAAGAGAGTATCTTCCAAATATGGGAAAAGTGTATAAACATTGTTGACTGTAAACCCCATTAATTTGATCTGGGACCCATATTCAGCATAGGAGCATATGTAACCTCTACAGCCTTGTAGCTCCAAACTTGCATCCTGTGGTCATCAGTAGGAACAGCCCAGGGAAGTCAGGATGGTGTCATGGTACTGCCTGCAACTTAGTGGTTGAAAAGAGTCTATTTTAAATTTGTGCTTAACTGTAAATGTTCTAATTGTGTTTATGTAGATTTTCAAGTGAAAAAGAATTTTCATCATTTTATTATTTTTGTGTGTGTGTTATGTAGCTTCATTTGACTTTCTAATAGTTCAACATTTGACATATTGTAACCACTAAAATAACTTCTGATCTGTAGTTCTGCAAATGAAACATATAATTAGAAGTAAAAAGAGAAATGCAAACTGGAAAAGATAGTAAATATAAATAGCAAAGGATGTATAGTATCATATAAGTACCGTGCTAACCAATTGTGCCACTGGAGCTCCTCAGGTGTATACTTAGACATTTGAGTAACTTTCATTTGTTAGCAAAGGGTGACAAGAAGGGATAAAAGACTAGAATAGTTGTTACCATTATTTATTTATTTTTTATTGCCATCAGTGTTATTGATGATCCTCAGTGCCTGCATAGTGAATCTATCACTCCTGGTGGTAATTTTTAAAAATGAGATAAAGACAGAGAGAAATGAGAAGGGAGGGAGAGCTAGAGAGGAAGAGTGAAAGACTCCTGTAGCTGTGCTTCACAACTCATGAAACTTCCCCCCTGTGGGTGTAGACTAGGGGCTTGACCCTGGATTCTCACATATGGTTACTTGTGCCTTTTGCTGGTTGTGCTACCACCTGGCCCAGAACAATTAATATTTTAAATTAGTGATTTAGTAGTGTTTTATGAAGTTATAAAGAACTTACCTAAGGTTCTGTGTGACTCTCTCCCATCCCCATGTTAAGCACTATACTTCCCTTGATGTCTTAGAAACAGGTTTGCTACATTTTTTGAACAATTCACTTGAGAAATTAGTAGGTCAGACCATATGGAAGTTCCTTTACTACACACAAATTATTCAAATGGCTATAACTCAGTTTTACCACTGTAATTATGTTTAGGTACACAAGTCAGTGGCATTAAGTATATTCCCATTGTTACATTGCTATATATACTACCTTTTTTACAGCAAGGCAGAGAGAAAATGAAAGAAATCACAACACCAAAGCTCCCTTCAGTGTTTTGGGGGCATGGCTCAAACCTGGGCAAAGTAGCAAAAGCAGCATACTGTCCAAGTGAGCTATCTTCCCAGCCTTTTATAGGACTTTTAAACTTTTCTATACATAAAAATACTGTTGCTCAGTCTTTTAAAATTTTTTTATTGGTGAGTTAATAATGATTAACAAGATTTTAAGATAACAGGGGTACAATTCCACACAGCTCCCATCAGCAGAGTTCCATGTCTCCTCCCCTCCATTGGAAGCTTCCTTTCACTTTTTCCCTCTGGGAGTATGGAACAGAGTTCTTTATGGGGTACATAAGGTGGAAGGTCTGGCTTCTGAAATTGCTTCTATACTGGACATGGATGTTGATAGGCATTGGCTGCATTGGTTTAATTGTGGTCATCAGAGGCAGTATCACAGGGTAGGGGATCAAGAGGAAGCATGAAGAAATACAAGCAAAGTCTCCAAGGTTCCAGGACTGGGAGACACACAGATTTTAAAGAGAATGAGGAAGGTTTCTTGCTGTCTTAGAGTTTAAGAAGGCAATAGATATTATCATTATAACCATGTTATTTGGGAGCTTGGTTTATTTTGAAAATCCCATGGTTAGGATTTACTGTGTCATATAAGACCTCATCATGATTGATGTCATTTAATCCTATTTACAAATAACTATATCTTAGATACTGACAGGATTGCTTCTGATACTGGTTGCTTCTGATCTATCTAGTCTAATATTATAGGTGATCTAATACTTCAAAAAAATTTATTTTTAGGAATGTTTTAACTATTTAAGCCCAGTGTCTAAATTCAATCAGTTTACAGATTTGAAGCATTAAGTGTTTAGATGAAGGGAACGGAAATCTATGCATTCAAAGACCTTGAGACATTCAGTCTATTTTGCCCGTCATATTGAATAAATAGTGATTTATAAGTCTATAAGTTAGTAGGAGTATCTATTAAGGTATTTAAGGTATATATATGGTGCAAGGGAGTATTCCTGTCTCTGCAGTCTCTTGGAAGAGCTATAAAAGCAGAGAAATTAACACTTAGCTGACTGTTTTGTAGAATTCATTTGTAAATCCATCTATTAGTCCTGGACTTTTACTATTGGAAAAGTTCTTGATAACTATTTTAATTTCTTTAGTTGTGATTGGTTTGCTTTATATGGTTTTATGTTTTATAGTTCCTTCTGTTTCAGTTGTGGAAGGATATATGTTTCCAGGAATTCTTCCCTTTCTTCCAGGTTGTCTAGTTTGGTGGCATATAGATGTTCATGGAAGCCTCACATGATGCTTTGGATTCCTGGGATGATTTCAGTACTTTTGAATATGTTGACACTGTGCTTGTGGCCTAACGTATCCTTGAGAATGTCCTGTGTGACTCAAATAGAATCTTTATTTCCAGTTTCTTGGAGTGTAGGACTTTGAAAATGTCTTGAAGATCTATCTATCTCTTCATTTAATTCTTTTTTCTTTATTGACTCTTTGCCTAGATTATCTGTCTAAATGACAGAGTGAGGTATTGCATTCTCTATTATTATTTGTTGTTATTGATGTGTAACTGTTAATAATTGTTAAGTCCTCTTGGTTTACTAATCCTCTGAGCATTATATAACATCTAGGCCTATCATTTATTTATTTATTTTAATTTATTTATTGAGCTAATTAATGGTTTATAGTCCACAATAAAATACAACTAGTTTGTACATTTATAACATTTCCATATAATAATACAGCCCCCACTAGGTCCTCCTCTGCCATCATATTCAAGGACTTGAACCTCCCCTCCCCCCCAGTCTTTTACTTTGGTACAATATGCCAACTCCAGTCCAAGTTCTGCTTAGTGTTTTTTCTCTTCTGATCTTGTTTTTCAGCTTCTGCCTATGAGTAAGATCATCCCATAATCATCCTTATATAAGCATTATTGGCTTACCAGAGGAAGAAAGAGAGGGAGGGGAAGAAAGCATTCTGTAGAACATAAATGCTGAGAACTTTCTTCTCAAGATAACATAAAAGACATAAAGGTTCAAGGAGCCCAGAGGGTCCCAAACAGAATTAACCCAGACTTAAAGATCCAAGACACATCATATTGTGAATGAAAAGGATTAAGAGTAAAGAAAGGATCCTGAAGGTTGCAAGAGAAAAACAGTCACTTACAGAGGAAAACCCATAAGATTAGCAGCAGATTTCTCCACACAAACACACTAAAAGCCAGAAAAGAATGGCAAGCTCTCAGTGAGAAGGGTTTCAACCAAGACTTCTGTATCCTGCTAGATTGTCATTCAGACTAGATGGAGGCATAAAAACCCCAGACAAGCAACAGTTTAAGGAATCAACTATCATCAAGCCTTCCCAGCAAGAAGTTCTGAAACGTCTCCTATAAACAATCATACCACCATAAACATGCCATATATCAGAACTAGGAATCTACAATAATGGCGTTAAAATATCTTCAATGTATAATATCAGTAAATGTCAATGGCTTGAGTTCACCTGTTGAAAGACACAGAGTAGGAAGATGGATCAGAAAGCACAACCCAACCATATGTTGTCTGCAGGAATTCCATTTAACTCAACAAGACAAGCACAGACTCATGGTGAAAAGATGGAAAACTATCATATAAGCCAGTGGATCAAAATTAAGGACAAGAACAGCTATTCCCATATCTGACAGGATAGACCTTAAAATAAATAAAATTAAATTTAAAAAGACAGGGATGGACACTACTTAATGCTCAGAGGATCAGTTAATCAAGAGGCCTTAGTGATTATTAACATCTATGCAACCAATGAGAAGCCATCTAAGTACATGAAACATCTACTGAAACAGCTATAGCAGTATATTAACAGCAACACAGTAATAGTAGGGGACTTCAACACCTCACTCTTTCAACTTGACAGATCATCTAGGCAGAAAATCAATAATGAAATGAGGGAGCTAACTGAAGAGATAGATAAACTAGAACTACTGAACATTTTCAGAGTCATTCACCCCCCCAAAATAAATATATACATTCTATTAGAGCCCATATGGTACATTCTCTTGGACAGACCATATGTTAGGCCATGAAGGAAGTGTTAACAAATTCAAGAGCATTGAAAACACCCCAAGCATCTTCTCAGACCACAGTGGATTTTAATTAATACTTAACAACAAATAAGAAATTAGTAAAAGTCGCAAAATATGGACACTCAACAGTACACTGCTTAACATCAACTGGGCCAAAGAGGACATTAACTAAAAAATCAGATTGTTTTAAGAATTAGATGAAAAAGGAGACATGAGCTATCAGAATATTTGGGACACCAGAAAGGCAGTACTGAGAGGGAAGTTCATAGCCATAGAAGCACACATTAGGAACTGAGAAAAAGTTCAGATAAACAACCTGATTGCATACCTTAAAGAATTAGAAGATGAAGAACAAAGGAACCCTAAAGCAACCAGAAGGACTGAAATAACTAGTTAGGGCAGAGATAAATAACATTGAAAATAAGAGAACCATATAAAAGATCAGTGAAACTAAATGCTGGTTCTTAGAAAGAGTAAGCAAAATTGACAAGCCCTTAGCCAGACTTACAAAACAAAGAGGGTGAAGACTCAAATAAATAAGATTGTAAATGAAGAGGAGATATCACAACAGACACCGCAGAAATTCAACATATCATGTGAGGCTTCTGTGAACAACTATATACCACCAAGCTAGAGAACCTGGAAGAAATGGATGAGTTCCTAGATACCCACAAGCTTGCAAAATTAAACAAAAAGGAACTAGAAAATATGAACAGGCCAATCATAGCAAAAGACATTGAAATAGTTATCAAAAATCTTCCCAACAGAAAAAGTCCTAGACCGGATGATTTTACAAATGAATTCTTCAAAACCCTCAAAGAAGAGCTAATACCTCTACTTTTAAAACTCTTCGAAAAGCTTGAAGATACAACAGTGCTCCCTTCCAGCTTCTATGAAGCCAGCATCACTCTGATAACAAAAGCAGACAGGGATACAACCAAAAAAAGTAAACTATAGACCAATATCTCCGATGAACATAGATGATAAAATATTGAACAAAATTCTAGCCAAACGAGATACAGCAGTTTATTGAAAAGGTTGTTCATCATGGCCAATGATGAATATGGGATGATCTCACTAATAGACAGAAGCTGAAAAACAAGACCAGAAGGGAATACATTAAGCAGAACTTGGTTGGTTTATTGCGCCATAGGAAAAGATTCTGGGGTAGCTGGGAGGAGGGTTCAAGTCATGAAACATGATGGCCTAGGAGGACCTAGTGGGGGTCTGTATTGTTATGTGGAAATGCTATGCATGTTCATACTTGTATTTTACTGTGGACTGTAAAAAATACCCCAATAAAGAAATTAAAAAAAAATAAAATGGTTAAATCACCATTTATAATAGTTGAATAGTATTCCATTGTGATATGTAGACCACAACTTGTTCAGTCACTGTTATTGGTATGATTATCTTTATTACTTTATTTATTTTAATGTCTGTTGTGTCAGAGAGTTTCTGTTCCTTTTTGTGTGGTCCATTAGCTTCTATGTATGTTTTCCACCCTTTCACTTTGAATCTGTTTGTCTTTGTTGAGTTATATAGGATGCCTGCAGACATATGGTTGTGTTGTGTTTTCTTTTTTATTTCTTTATTGGGTGATTTATAGTTGACAGTAAAATACAATAGTTTATACATGTGTGACATTTTCTAGTTTTCCACATAACAGTTCAACTTCCCCTACCATCATGTCCCACAACAAGAACACTACCGCAGATCCCCAACCCATAGTCTTACTTTGGTGCAGTATTGCCAACTCCAGTTAAAGTTCTGTGTAGTGTTTTTTCTTCAACTTATATGAGTGAGATTCTGCCATATTCATCCTTCTTTTTATGCCTTATCTCAACATGATTCCTTGAAGCTCCATCCAAGATCGGGTGAAGAAGGTCAATTCACCATTTTTAATAGCTGAGTAGTATTCCATTGTGTGTATAGACCATAACTTACTCAGGACACCTGGATTGCTTCCAGGTTCTGACTATTACAAATTGTGCTGCTATGAACATAGGTATACACAAATCTTTTTGAATGGGTATGTTTGTTCCTTAAAATATATCCCCAGATGAGGAACTGCAGGTTCATAGGGTAGGTCCTCTTCTAGCCTTCTGAGAATTCTCCAGACTGCTTTCCACAGGGGTTGAGCCAATTGACATCCCCACCAGCAATGCAGGAGTGTTCCTTTGTCCCACAACCTCTCCAGCATTTATTGTTGCTATTGTTTCTGATGTATGACATTTTCACAGGAGTGAAGTGGTATCTCATTGTTGTCTTTATTTGTATTTCATTGTTTTGTGTGTTTACTGGACTTTTGGATCTTTTTTTTTAATCTTTATTTATTTCCCCTTTTGTTGCCCTTGTTTTTTTAGTGTTGTTGTAGTTATTACTATTGTTATTAGTGTCTTCATTGTTAGGACAGAGAGAAATGGAGTGAGGAGGGGAAGACAGAGATGGGGAGAGAAAGATAGACACTTTCAGACCTGCTTCACCACCTGCGAAGCAACTCCTCTATAGGTGGTGAGCTGGGGGCTCAAACCGGGATCCTTAGGCCAGTCCTTGTGCTTCACGCCACAAGAGTTTAACCCGCTGCACTACCTCCTGATTCCCCTTTTGGATCTTTTCTATGGAGAATATTCTGTTCATATCCTCTCCCGATTTTTGGATGGGGTCATTTGTTTTCTTGTTGATTTTGGTGAGCTCTTTATATATTTTAGTTATTAACCCCTTGTCTTTACCTGATTGTTCTTTTCAATTTTTGTATGCATGTTGACTTTATATAATCTCTATATTTTTCTATCTAAGTCTCTACTATTGACTCATACTTTCATATCAATAGGATCTGAGTATTTCCTTGACCCTGTTTCTGTAGTTTGAGAAAAGTCCAGAAAATACATTGTATACTTTTTGTGTTCTCCCTCTCCTTCACTCCTATGCATCATATTCTCCTTCTCCTTCCCTCTCACAATGCACTACTTACTATCCAAACCACCATATCATGGGTACTCTCAATGTTGTATAGTAAACCTTTAAATATCATCTTTCTCAAAATAATACTGCTACCATTAGAAACCAACTTCATGCAATTCCGGTACCGTTGATAGAAAATAAAAGCAAGCATATAAACCACTATCTATATATCTTAGTTAGTGATAAAACACACCTGAGATTCTGAGAAGAGCCACATTTAGTGAAATGTGTTATACTGGAGAAGTTTCAGTTACAGTATTTACACAGGACATGATCCTGGATGAAAATTTTGGAAATTTCAGGTCTAAGGAACCTGGCCCATAATCTGATATTTTGGGGAAAGACTTGCATTCAGAAGTTGACCTGAGAATAAGATGAGTCAATGAATTGTATAATTGTGCAGGCTTAAAACCCAAGTGAAGCCTTGGCAGCAAAAATAACAAAATAGAAACAAAAAACTTATTGGCAGAATATAAGTAAATATAGTGTCAATTATTTAGTCTTTATAATACCTAGTGTTATGAAATGCTACAGCTTGGTGCTCAACTCTTAAAATCAACATTCCAGAGGCTAGGATTGGTTAGGAAAAACACATTTATTTTCAGATACTAGCTATCTCAGAAGATGGCAGTCTTGTGTCTCCTGAGTCTTGCTCTCAGACTGAAGTTTTAGGGTTAATATAGGGGTAGAAAGAAAGGGAATGTTGGGCATTGAAAGGGGTTGTAAGGATAGTTCCCTGTTCTGTGTATTCAGTTCATTTGCTTCATTGTTAGAATAAAATTCAAGATAATATGATTGTGCCTGATTTGCTTCTGAAAGTCTTTGTGTTGGTACTAAGCAACTTCCCCCAAGCTAAATTTTTGTCTGTTCTTTGTTTTTCCTAAGCAGCTGGCCCCTGGTCATCAGACACACATACACCATTAGTAAAAACAAATTTTCCATAGTAACTACGTCTAAGTACAAATGAAGTGATGCTATGGAGAGGATTGCTATGACAAAATAGAGATAGCATGGAAAACTAAAAGTGGATGAAATGATTAGCACTTGGAAGCTAATTAAGTATAACAATGGAGTCTCTCCTGCTCATTTCCAATGATGATAGGGAAAAATATAATGTACTATTAGAGCACATGTGAGGACAAGTTACCGTAGTCAACAACAACTCAAAGGAGGTTTTTATTTTATTTATTTATTAGATAGTCAGTGAGAAATTGAGAAGGGAGAGGTAGATAGAGAAGGAAAGAGAGAGAGAGACACCTGTGGCCCTGTTTCATCACTCGTGAAGCTTTTCCCCTGCAAGTGGGGAACAAAGGCTTGAGTCTGGTTCTAGCACAGTGTAATATTAGTGCCTAACCATGTGCACCACCACCTAGCCTCTCTCTTTCTGCCCTCTCTAGCCACCCCTCCCATTTTATTTTCTATCTCTGTACTAAATAAATAAAATATTTTTTAAAGTTACCCTTAAAGAAAAAGTAGAAAACAACATATTCAGGGCCAGAGAGATAGTCCAGTGGATAGGTCTTTGTCATGCCAATGAGTGGCCCAGGTTCCAGTGCTAGCATCATATGGTAGTGCTATGATACTGAGGGAAGTTTTAGTGCTGTGGTATTTCTCCCCTGAGTGTGTCTGTCTCCCTAAATGGGGAACAACAACAAAAAAAAAGCCTGCCTGGGAGTGGTGAACTTTTCTTGGTTCAGATGAGGGTAGGCAGTGGTCAATTAATTTAACCTGATGAAGGCTGCTTTCTCTGACCTGTGATTTCACTGAAGGTTTAGTCCCTCTGTTGTTTAACTACCTGCTCCACCAACTTTTTTGCACCCAAGATCTTAGTTATCCATCTACCTGGCTATAATTCATGGAGCTCTGATTTGCCTCCAGGGCTGCACCAGTTTCTGTGTTTGTTACTGTTTTAGTTCCTCTTGCCAGTTTTTTTTTTTTCTGTTCCTGTGTCTGATATATATGAAGTGATTTCCTTCCATTCCTGTGTGCTCAGCAATACATTTGAAAATATATTTGTCATATTTATTTAGCACCTAGTGTTTCTCTACAGGGTGTTTTTTCAGTGTATCTTAGTCCACACTATTGCAGAAAACTAAACCCCCTAATTTTATTTTATTTTATTTTTTAATTTTATGTATAAAAAGGAAGCACTGACAAAACCAAAGGATAAGGAGTACAACTCCACACAGTTCCCACCACCAGAACTCCATATCTCATCCCCTTCCTTGATAGCTTTCCTATTCTTTAGCCCTCTGGGAGTATGGACCCAAACTCATTGTGGGATGCATAAGGTGGAAGGTCTGGCTTCTGTAATTGCTTCCCTGCTGAACATGGGCATTGACAGGTCAGATTTCAGGCTCAGGGGGAAAAAAAACTAGTATAGCAACAGACCCTTTAGAATATAACTATTTTATTTTATTAATTAATTTACTTATTTTCCCTTTGTAGCCCTTATTGTTGTAGTTATTATTGATGTCATCGTTGTTGAATAGGAGAGAGAAATGGAGAGAGGAGGGGAAGACAGAGAGGGGGAGAGAAAGACAGACACCTGCAGACCTGCTTCACCACCTGTGAAGCGACTCCTCTGCAGGTGGGGAGCCGGGGGCTCGAACTGGGATTCTTATGCTGGTCCTTGCACTTTGTGCCACATGCGCTTAAGCTGCTGCACTACCACCTGACTCCCAATTATTTTATTTTTTTTAACCAAAGGCATTTTTCCTTTTTTTTTTTTTTGCTTATAATGTGAATTTTCAGATTTATATACCTTTAGTTTTTACATTTTATTTATTTATGAAGTTATGTTCACTTGCTCTTGCCTTTGTCTCTTGCTTAAAACCCTAGTTTTCCTTCTTTGGCCTTTTTAAAATGGAGAAATTTTTTATCACAAACTGTACTTATCTTGGCATATTTATTTCTAGTTTGTGTTATTCAGCTGCCTTTTTGGTTTTCTGTTCATAATCCTCTATATCTTTCCTTTGTATATCTGTGTGTGGTATCTATAAATATATATTCTTCTTTTGTTATGATTATTTATCCTTAAATTGGTTTCTTCTTTCTAAGCCAACTATTTTTGAAAACATAGAATTGGTAACAGGCTGCGGATGTGAGCAAGGGAAGCTTGAATTTCATCTATTTTCCACCACCATTCTCCCTTAGGTTAGACTTGGTTATTTTTCCTTGACTCATTTTGATTAAAAAATTTAATCTGCCTATAGGAAGGTTGTCTCCATTAGTTGAGGATGAGCTGTTTATTTAGGCTGATCATCAGGGACCCCTTCTCATTTACCTGAACATACCCAAATCCTGTTTCTTCAGAGATGGAATTTCCTCATCTAAAACCAACACACATCTGGCACCTAAGGCAAAACAGGGATCATTTCTCTAGTGTTCTCATGCATCTCAGACCTTCTGTTCCCAATAAGGTTCATTTAGTGTCCCTTACCCTGCCGTGTTCTCTCTGTGCTGCTTGTTGGACCTGGAAGGCCTCAAATCTTACTTCTTATTCAGAATCTTCTCATGTCCAGATTTAATTTTCCTATTAATTTGACATCCTTCTCAAAGGAAGGATGTTCAGATTATAGGTGTTTCCTACATCCATTGGTCTCATTTCTATTTCTCAACCTCCTTATTCTTAATTGATTTCAGGAAAGAGACACTTTAGTTTTCTATCTAGACGTTCATCTAAGTATTATTCTAGGATGAAAGGAGACAAACAAATGAAAAAGGTGATAGAAATAAAAAGGGCAAGGTAGATCAATTACTTTGCAAAATAGGGCTTTTTCTTCTCTAAGTACCAAAAAATATGAAGAACATAGAAAAATGGTATGAAAATAGAACTGTCTTTGCTCCAGCAGAAGATGTTGAGTGATATCTGTATTCATTCACACAGCAAATATTTATCATAAATATTCAATAAGCCATGCAGTGGAGAAACAATATTGAACAAGTTAGAAAATCCCCTTTCTCATAAAACAGTTAAGACAGTGAATAAGTGAACACCAGAAGGAACCCATTTTTTTATCAAGGAGGGCCTGTGATAGAAAATAATGAAATAGACTTCTGGAGGTGGTGTTACAGAGCAGCAACAGCTGTGTTTCTCTTCTCTCCTCTCTGTGGTTAACTAGAAATATCAAGGAAGATCACCTGAGACTGCAACAAGACAAGACTAAAACTACTTTGGGAACCCACCAAGTCACCAGTGAAGGCAAATACGTGTGGTTCATGGATAGAGAGGGACCTGGGGAGAGATTTTTGGGGCTAAAGCCCATATCTACTCCCGAGTGAGTAACTGGTAGCAGTCTGGCAGTTTGCTAGTTGAGGTGCCACCTCCAGTCTGTTTTACCAACAAAAAGACTACTTGAAGGAGGAGAGGACCCCCACCCAAAGCTCACCAAATGAAAATGTGAGTCTCTACTGCTGGGGTGGCAGTGGAGAGGCCCTGTTCTGACATGGGGTACGGGGCAGAACTGACCAGGAAACTCAGGAGAAGATCTACACCCCGGTGGTCTTGAGGTGGGGCTGTATAGTGGGAGCCTTTCTACATTCTTCTCCTGATAAAGTGGAAGACAAGGTGAATAATTGCCTCAGAACCCATGGAGTACAAACAGAATTTGTTTAGAAACTCACAGGACCAATGAGTGCTTCCCAGCTTGGCTCTGGTGGCTGGCAGAGCAGCTGAATTGAGCCCAGGGCTTTGGATTTTCAGGCATGGGAGGTTGTTTTTATAACCGTTATGCTATAAACCCTCGCCCTGTTTTATCTCTTAGGAGTGAGTGATTAAGCTAAAAAACCTACTTATACTTAAAAAGCCCTCAGGCTCCCATAGCCTACATGGAAGATAAAGAACTTAAAAGAGTTTAACAGCCACTGTGCGTCAGTGCAGAGATTGAGATAACATTGAAACAACTGTCAATTTCCACAACTCATTATTTACCTCACTTAGACACAAGTCAATCCAGGCAGGAGTTTTCAGTGGATTGAAAAGTACTGAGAGAGGGATTTCATAACATGCTATAGACAAGGTTAAACCAAGAAGAAACATTAGAAAAATGAAGCAGGAAAAAAACCTAGATAAAAGCGCCACAAATGTGGAAGCACATAAGAAAGAGGACAAGATCTAAACACTAATTGAGGCATTAGTCACAGGAGTGAGGAAAGTTGTTGAAAGTAATACAAGAAATGGGGAAACAGCAAATGAGACTCTGAAAGAAAGCATTAATTTATAGAGCTGAAACCTGAAATAGATTAGCTAAGTAGATGAACAAGCCAATACAGTATGAGAAGAGGATAACAAAATAGCTGAGCCACAGAAAACAGCAGAGGAGTGAGAGAATAGAATAAATGATGCAGAAAGCAGAATTAGCAATATCAAGAATGAATTAGGGAAAACTAACAAAGAAGTAAGAGATTTCAAAAAAAAGTGACCCTGGGTCCATACTCCAGAGGGATAAAGAATAAGAAAGCTATCAGGGGAGGGGATGGGATACAGAGTTCAGATGGTGAGAATTGTGTGGAGTTGTACCCCTCTTACCATATTTTTTTTGTCAATATTTCCTTTTTTAAAAATATTCCCTTTTGTTGCCCTTGTTGTTTTATTGTTGTAGTTGTTGTTGTTGTCTGTTTTTGGATAGGACAGAGAGAAATGGAGTGAGATGGGGAAGACAGAGAGGGGGAGAGAAAGACACCTGCAGACTTGCTTCACTGCCTGTGAAGCGACTCCCCTGCAGGTGAGGAACCGGGGGCTCAAAACAGGATCCTTACTCAGGTCCTTGCACTTTGCGTCATGTGTGCTTAACCCACTGCACTACCGCCCAGCTCCCAGTGTTTCCTTTTTATAAATAAAAATTAAAATAATAATAATAATATAACCATACAAAAGACCAACGAAGGTAAATGTTGGTTCTTCAAAAGAGTAAACAACATTGACATAACCTTAGCCAGATTCACATAACCAAAAAGCAAATCATATAAAGGAAATTTAGAACAAAGTAATAGATATCTAAACCATTCTAAAAGTTTTTGTCCAGGTCTGAGTATGAATAAATCCATTTTTAAATAGAGAAACAATTTTGTAACCTTATTGTCATTTTGAAGACAATGCATGGTTTCTCTTTTTACCTCCAGTTCTTCTTTCCTTCCTTCAATGGTGAATGTTTTGAAGATCATGCTAAATGACCTTTGTAGACCAATCTGTAAACTAAGTGACTTTTATTTGTAACCTCTTTCATGAAGATCCACAGCACTCTTGACATTCTAATCAATTTTATTAAATTCCAGTGAATTGCCTACTGATTGGTAAAACTTTCTTAGAAGTATACTAAAAGTGCTGTACTTCCGCTTCAGTTACTCTCAGTGTGTCAGTTCTTGTAAGAGTGATTCCTTTCTCAAAGAAACAATCTGGCTTTCTTTTTTTTCTTTCTCTCTCTCTTTTTCTTTCAAATTCAAAACAAATATTTTAAAAAGATATATTTTACTTACTATATAGGAGAAACAAAAATTTGTATGAGCAGGAAGAAGAGGAGAGAAGAAATGGGCAAAACAGAGCACTGTTCCAGTACATGCTAGGGATTAGACTAGGAGCCTCAGGTATAAAATTCCAGTGTTCTTTTGGTGTAGAAAAAAATATTCTTTTTTTAAATATTTATTTATTTTCCCTTTTGTTGCCCTTGTTTTTCATTGCTGTTGTAGTTATTGTTATTGATGTCATTGTTGCTGGATAGGATAGAGAGAAATGGAGAGAGGAGGGAAAGGCAGAGATGGGGAGAGAAAGATAGACACCTACAGACCTGCTTCACTGCCTGTGAAGTGACTCCCCTGCAGGTGGGAAGCCAGGGCTTGGACCTGGATCCTTACTCGATCCTTGCTCTTTGTGCCATGTGCGCTTAATCAACTGCGCTACCACACAACTCTCTAGAACTATATTCTTTTTTTTTTAATTTCTTTATTGGGTGATTAATGGTTTAGTCTATAGTAAAATACAATAGTTTGTACATGCATAGCATTTCCCAGTTTTCTACATAGCAATACAACCCGCACTAGGTCCTCCTCTGCCATCATGTTCCAGGACCTGGAAACCAAAGCTAATTACAGTTTAAGACTGTGAATATTAAAGAAGTGACTGAAAAGAAGATTAACATGGCAAAAATAATGCCCATCTACTGAACACTTTAGTGATATTTAGGCAATCTGCCAAATAAATAATATTTATTATCTTAGTTAACCCTCACAATGAACCTGTTGGGCAGGCATTTCCCCTCATTCTGTGGTTGGAGACACAGAGAAAATTAATAAATGATCTGAGACCCTACAGACAATTGGAAGGAAGAGACTATTTCAACTGAAGCCTGATGTCCAAGAATGTACCTTCAACACAGCATAGGTCCTGGTACTTGGTTATTCTGTCCATGATAACGGGGCAGAATTGAACTGAGCTCAGCTATGACAGGCTATCTCAGAAGTTATGGCCACTGAACTGACTAGTTGGGAAGAACCCTAAAACAAAGTGCCATAGAGACTCCTATATTTCTTCGACAAAGATTTTAATCAAAGTATTATTTAAGGCCAGTTGTATCAGTATTAGTTTATCAGAGAGCCATAATTTACAGGTCACACCCCACATCTGAGTCAGATACCATAGCTCAGTGAGATTTCCAGGAGTTCTGTGTGGACATTTGAATTCATGGTTCAGATGTCCCATGATGGTGTCTGCCAGCAAGTCACCAGGGGCAGTGGGCAATGGGCAACAGATAGATTCAGTCCTCATTCCATGGGAATGGGGAGTGTGGTACAAGAGATGTTTAGAAAAAGAGAGCTCTCCTATCATTCCTGAGACTTTGGTTTAATCCTTGATACCAAGTAGGAGCAGCAAGGAGAACTCCATGGATGAAGATGATGGAACTAGAGCAGTGTTTTGTTCTATTTCTCTCTCTCATGGTCTTTGTCTCTTTTATTCTAAAAATAGAAAAAAAAATGAACTTGAACAAAAGGTAATCCGTCTGCTTTTTTGAACAATGTAAGAGCTAAGATGGTTACAGGGTGTGGGGAAGCTGGGGGTGGGCAGAGAATGTTGGTGGGTTGTGTGGTGACTTAAATACAGCATGTCTGGGTATGAAAATATTCCTGAAACATGATGATATTATGAAGCAGTGTTAAATCACTAACAAAAACATAATAAAAATAAGTAGAAATTGGGAAATGGAGCTGGTTCATGGTCATGCACATGCATGAGATCTTGAGTTCACATTAACTTCCTGTACCACGTTAAAATGACTCTCATGACTTAAATGTGAAATTTAATTTTTTCCTAAAAGTGCCCTCAGGGAATATTTTATTGTTGTTGAGGCATCTTCAATGCTGAAATATAGCCAGTGGATGTAAATATGTGAATAGCTCATCAGACACAGATGATAAGAATCAAGACAAAAAATTGACAGAAATGACTCATTAAGTCTTGGGTATTAAGAGTAAGCAGTTTAGGGGGTCGGACGGTGGTGCACCAGGTTAAACACAAAGCATGAAGCGCAAGAACCCTGGCAAGGAACCATGTTTGAGCTCCAGGCTCCCCACCTGCAGGGGGTGGGTCACTTCACAAGTGGTGAAGCAGGTCTGCAGGTATCTTTCTATCTTCCCCTCCCCTCTCAGTTTCTTTCTGTCCTATCCAAAAAAAACAAAAAAAAAATAGTCACAGGAGCAGTAGATTCATCAGTGATAACCCTGGAGGCAAAAAAAAAAAAAAAAGCAGTTATACCTAATTCCAAACTTTAAAACTAGCCCTTCAATTCGGAGGTGACAGTGATGACATTAATAACTACTGCTATCCTTTGAACGTAATCTTTTTTTTAATTTATGCAATACCATTTCTTTTTTAAAAAATTTAAAAACTTATCTTTATTCATTTATTGGATAGAGACAGCCAGAAATCATGTGGGAAGGGGGAGATAAGGAGAGGGACAGAGAGACACCTGCAGCTCTGCTTCACCACTTGCCAAGTTTTCCCCCTGCAGGTGGAGACCAGGGACTTGAACCTGGGTCCTTGTGCATTGTAACATGTACAATCATTCAACCAGGTACACCACCACCAGGTCCCCAATACCATTTCTTTGTGTAGACAGTGATAATTATAAATGGAAGTTTGTGTCAAAGTTAAACATGTTTATTTATTTATTTTTTTGCTTTTGGAATATATTTTCTTATTTATTTATTTTTTATTTAAGAAAGGATAAATTAACAAATCCATAGGGTAGGAGGGGTACAACTCCACACAATTCCCACCACCCAATCTCCATATCCCACCCCCTCCACTGATAGCTTTCCCATTCTCTATCCCTCTGGGAACATGGACCCAGGGTAGTTGTGGGTTGCAGAAGGTAGAAGGTCTGGCTTCTGTAATTGCTTCCCTGCTGAATATGGGCATTGACTGGTCAGTCCATACTCCCAGTCTGCTTCTCTCTTCCCTAGTAAGGTGGGTCTCTGGGGAAGCTGAGCTCCAGGACACATTGGTGGGGTCTTCAGTCCAGGGAAGCCTGGCCGGCATCTTGATGGCATCTGAAACCTGGTGACTGAAAAAAGAGTTAATATAAAGCCAAACAAATTGTTGAGCAGTCATGCCCAAAAGCTTGGAATAGTGGAGAGGAAGTGTTAGAGAGGTACTCACTGCAAACTCTAGTGTACTTCTGCTTTCAGGTATATATTTTGCAGTAGTTTATGGATACTTGTGAACATATGCTCTCTCTCACAGAAACTGGTGTATATCTAGGTTTTGGGACTTTGTTAGAAAGTGAACCACCTGGGATGGAATTAGAGAATACTATGAAAGGAAAGGTCTCACCCGAGTAATGAAGCTGAAGGGTTGTCATTCCACACCTGAAGTCTCTGGACACAGTCTGAGGTGAAGCATTTTGAGGTGGCAATCATTGTGTTGATTAGGTTGTGATCGGCAGATTCAGTATTGTTTGATATGGATTGGGAGAGGCATACGGGAAAGTGGGCCCTATCCAAAGGTTCCAGGACTGGGGGAAGTAGAGGCTCTATAGTGGAGATGTGAGGTTCCTGCTGTCTTAGGGTTCAAAAAGACAATCTATAGTTAATGTTATCATCACATTATTTGGTAATTGGGTTAACTTTGAAAAGTCCTTTTGTTAGGGTTTGCTGTAAAGTACCCAATATCTTTTATTTTGTTTTCCTCCTCCAGGGTTATTGCTGGGCTCGGTGCCTGCACCATGAATCCACCGCTCCTGGAGGCCATTTTTTTTTCCCCTTTTGTTGCCCTTGTTGTAGCTTCGTTGTGGTTATTGTTATTGCCCTTGTTGACGCAATTCATTGTTGGATAGGACAGAGAGAAATGGAGAGAGGAGGGGAAGACAGAGAAGGGGAGAGAAAGATAGACACCTGCAGACCTGCTTCACCGCCTGTGAAGTGACTCCCCTGCAGGTGGGGAGCCGGGGGCTCGAACCGGGATCCTTACGCCGGTCCCTGCGCTTTGCGCCACATGGGCTTAACACACTGCGCCACCGCCCGACCCCCAGTACCCAGTATCTTGTATATAGCTGTGCTATTCATTGCTTCTGATCTACTTGTTATAGGCTTTTGAGAGAGTCCGCATATCAAATACACAGCCTATATATTAAAAAGACTCAGTCTGTATTTTAAAAACTTCAAGACATACAATTAATTTTCCACCTCTCATATTAACTAGTGATTTATATGACTACACTTTACTAGGAGTGTACATAAACACCATTCCCACCAACAAAAGACTGTGACCCATCCCTCCCACCCACTCCCACCCCGCACTGGCCCAGGAAGCTGCATGTCTACCCCTCACCACTGGGTCTTTACTTTGGTGCCCTACTTACAATTTGGTCAGGTCCTGCTTTTAGTTTCCCTTTCAGATCTTCTTCCTCAACTCTGTTCATGAGTGGGATCATCCCATACTCATCTTTATCTTTCTGACTTAGCTCACTTAACATAATTCCTTCTTGCTCTGTCCAAGATGGGTCAGAGAAGGTGGGTTCATTGTTCTTGATAGCTGCATAGTATTCCATTGTGTATATATACCACACCTTTCTTAGCCACTCATCTGTTGTTGGGCACCTGGATTGCTTCCAGGTTTTAGCTATTATTAATTGTGCTGCTATGAACATAGGAGTACACACCTCTTTTTGGTTGGGTGTTATGGAGTCCTTGGTGTATAATCCCAGGAGAGGAATTACTAGATCATATGGAACGTCCATGTCTAGCCTTCTGAGAGTTTTCCAGTCTGCTCTCCACAGAGGCTGTACCAATTTACATTCCCACCAGCAATGTAAAAGGGTTCCTCTGTCCCCACAGCCTCTCCAGCATTTGTTGCTGCTGTCCTTTTTGATGTATGACATTCTTACAGGAGTGAGGTGGTATCTTAGTGTTGTCTTAATTTGCTTTTCTCTGACAATCGGTGATCTAGAGCAGTTTTTCATATGTTTGTTAGCCTTTTGGGTCTCCTCTGGAGTGAATGTTTTGTTCATATCCTCTGCCCATTTTTGGATGGAGTCATTTGCTTTTTCGGTGCTAAGTTTGCTGAGCTCTTTATATATTTTGGTGATTAGTTTCTTGTCTGATGTATGTCATGTGAAGATCTTCTCCCATTCTGTGAGGAGTCTCTCTGTTTGTTTAATAGTTTCTTTGGATGTGCAGAAGCTTTTCAATTTGATGTAGTCCCATTGGTTTGTTTCTGCTTTAGTCTTCCTTGCAATTGAGTTTGATTCATCAAAGATGTCCTTGAGGTGTAGGTGGGAAAGTGTTTTACCAATGTTTTCCTCTAAGTATTTGATTGTTTCTGGTTTGACATCTAGGTCTTTGATCCATTTGGAGTTGATTTTTGTTTCTGGTGAGATAAAGTGGTTCAATTTCATTCTTCTGCATGTGACAACCCAGTTTTCCCAGCACCATTTATTGAAGAGAGCCTCCTTTTTCCATTTAATCCTTTGGGCCCCCTTATCAAAGATTAGATGTCCATAGGTGTGGGGATTTTTTTCTGGGCTTTCAATTCTGTTCCACTGGTCTGTGTGCCTATTTTTGTTCCAGTACCATGCTGTTTTGATGATGATGGCTTTATAATATAGTTTTGGGTCTAGGAGTGTGATGCCTCCATTTCTGTTTCTTTTCCTCAACATGGTTTTGGCAATTCTAGGTGTTTTCAGGTTCCAGATAAATGATTGTAGTGTTTGTTCTTTTCTCTTAAAGAAGCTTGGTGGAACTTTGATGGGTATTGCATTAAATTTGTATATGGCTCTGGGGAGAATATTCATTTTGATGATATTTATTCTTCCAATCCATGAGAATGGGATATCTTTCCATTTCTTGGTATCAGTTTCTATTTCCTTGAGTAGCGACTCATAGTTTTCAGCATACAAGTCTTTCACTTCTTTGGTCAACTTTATTCCTAGGTATTTGATTGATTTTGCTGAAACAGTAAATGAGAGTGATTTCTGGATGTCTTCTTCTTCAGATTTAGTGTTTGCATAAAGAAATGCCACTGATTTTTGTACATTGAGTTTGTAGCCTTATACCTTGCTATATTGCCTAGTAAGTTCCAGTAGTTTTCTGCTGGATTCTTTAGGTTTTTCTATGTATACTGTCATATCATCTGCAAATAGTGAGAGCTTGACTTCTTCCCTTCCAATCTGTATTCCTTTGATTTCTTTTTCTTGCCTGATTGCTATGGCAAGAACTTTCAATACTATGTTGAAGAGTAATGGTGACAGTGGACAGCCCTGTCTAGTCACTGATCTGTGGGGGAATGCTTTCAGCTTCTGTCCATTGAGTATGACGTTGGCTGTAGGTTTGCTATATATAGACTCCACTATCTTGAGGAATTTCCCATCTATTCCCATTTTTTGTAGAGTTTTGAGCATGAATGGGTGTTGGATTTTGTCAAAGGCTTTCTCTGCATCTATTGAGATAATCATTTGGTTTTTGGCTTTGCTTTTATTGATGTGGTGAATGACATTGATTGACTTACGGATGTTGAACCAGCCTTTTATTCCTGGGATGAATCCCACTTGGTCGTGATGAACAATCTTTTTGATATGCTGCTGTATCTGGTTGGCCAAGATCTTGTTTAATATTTTGGCATCTATGTTCATCAGAGATATTGGTCTGTAGTTTTCCTTTTTTGTTCTGTCCCTATCAGTTTTTAGTATCAGGGTGATGTTGGCTTCATAGAAGGTGGAAGGGAGTGTTCCTGTTTCTTCAATCTTATGGAAAAGCGTAAAAAGTATGGGTACTAACTGTTTCCTGAAAGTTTTGTAGAATTCGTTTGTGAAGCCATCTGGTCCAGGACTTTTGTTGTTGGGGAGATTCTTAATAACGGTTTCAATTTCTTTGTCCTTGATTGGTGCATTTAGGTTTTGTAGTTCTTCTTGTTTCAGTTTTGGAAGGGCATATGTTTCTAGGAATTGTTCCATTTCTTCCAGATTCTCTAGCTTGGTGGTGTATAGTTCTCATAGAAGTTTCGTATGGTTCTCTGGATTTCTGTGGTGTCAGTTGTGATATCTCCTGCATCGTTTACAATTCTATTAATTTGAGTCTTCTCTCTTTTTTGTTTGGTGAGTCTGACTAGGGGTTTGTCAATTTTGTTTAATCTTTCAAAGAACCAACATTTGGCTTCATTGATCTTTTGTATGGTTCTCTTATTTCCGATGTTGTTTATTTCTGCTCTAATTTTAGTGATTTCTGTCCTTCTGCTTGCTTTAGGGTTCCTTTGTTCCTCTTCCTCTAAGTCCTTCAGGTGTTCAGTAAGGTCCTTCATTTGAGCTTTTTCTTGTTGTTTAATATGTGATTGTATGGCTATAAGTTTCCCTCTCAGTACTGCTTTAGCTGTGTCCCAAATATTTTGATAGGTTGTGTCTTCATTTTCCTTTGTTTCCAGGAACATTTGAATTTCCTGTTTGAGTGACTCTCTGACCCAGTGGTTCTTAAGGAGTATGTTGTTTAGTTTCAAAATTCTGAGACTTTTAATAATTTGCAGCCTTTGGGATCCTTTCTTTACCCTTACTCCTTCTCATTGTGACTATGATGTGTCTTGGTGTCTTCAGGTCTGGGTTGATTCTGTTTGGAACTCTCTGGGCCTCTTGATTCTTGATGTCCTTTCTGTTATTCTGTTAGGTTTGGGAAGTTTTCTTCTATTATTTCCTCTAGAATGTTTGCTTCCCCTTCCTCTCTTTCTTCCTCTGGCAGGCCAATTATACGAATGTTACTGCTTTTGAGATCATCCCATATGTCTCTGTTGTTGTTTTCAGTGTCTCTCAATCTCTTTTTGAGCTCTTTAACCTCTTTCTTAGTTTTCTCTAACTCATCCTCTGTCTGACTAATTCTGTTTACTGCTTCTGCTAGTCTGCTTTCCCTTCCCTCAGCTTCTTTCTTCAGTTTAGCTATTTCAGCTTTCAGTTCTCTAATTGCCTCAAGATAATCAGTGTTTTCTTTGGGGGTCTCAACTGTTGTTTCCCTACTACTGCCATTCCTTTCCTCCAATGTTGTTTCCATTTCTGTGATTAATAAGTTTATTATTGCTTGCATACTTTTCTTATCTATGGTTACTTCTGATTTGTAGTATCTTCTGGCTGATTTGTAGTATCTTCTGGCTCTTGTCTTCATTCGTTGGAGTAGCAGTTTTATTTGTTTTTTATCTACCCATTTTTTTGATTTATGCATTTCTTATATTTATGCTCTGTTGTTCCTCAGTTGTTGTGTCTTGAGTACAAGCAACACTGTACTAAATACCTTTATGACAAATGCAATCACCAACCTCAGTTATTACAATAGCAACTGAAGCAAGTATTGAAGCAGTTTAATCACTACCAGTTAGCCAAACAATGTCTCCAGTCTGTGAAAAAATAGCAACCAAGTCCACGTGAAGAAGAAAGAGAAAGGAAAGAAGGGATAGCAAGAATAGACAGTTATGCAAATCTACTATCCACTGTATAGTCTAGGTGTAGCAAGAGGAGAAAGAGAAATAGAGCAGATATACACACATAGAGATTCCACTCTGAGTCAGATTTCTTCCCAAAAATAATTCACAAATTCAGAAAGACAAAGAAGAAGGAAGTAAAAAATGTATGACAAGATTTAAAAAAAGAGAGAGAGAAACAAGAGAGAGAAAAGAGAAAAGATAAGAAAAAGAGCTGTAATTAAAGATCAGTGAAAGGAAAGTTTTTTTAATTGATTATTTTTTATTTTATTTATTTATTTTTTTAATTTGCTAGGAGGAGGAAGATGGGAGAGTCTGTAGAGGAGGTAGGAGTAACGAGACAAGTTCCTCTCACAGTAGATAAGATGCCCACTACCTTAGCAATGAAAGATACCCTAAGAGTTAATTCTGATCAACCTAAAGGAGGCGGGGAAGATATATGCCTTTATATAATATTAATAATAAAATAGAGCAGGGTAAAAAACCCTGTCCCAGATTGCCTCAAGCCTCCTGAGCAGAGGCAGCTGATTGTTAAGAAAGAAAGAAAAAAAAAAAAAAAAAACCTCAGGACTAGACGTGAATAGGAGGAATAGACAGTTATACAAATCTACTATCCCCTGTATATTCTAGGGTTAGCTAAAGGAGAAAGGGAAGTTGAGCAGAGATAGTACATGCAGAGAGAGTCCACTCTGAGTCAGATTTCTTCCCCAAAATAATTCCCAAACGTGTATCAGTGTCAGAAAGCTGAAAGATTAAGGAAGAAAGGATGACAAGAATGAGAAAAAGAAAAAAAAAAGAGATAGAGAAAAAAAGAACAGTAATAAAAGAGCAGTGAAAGGAAAGAGTTTTTTACTTATTTATTTTTTATTATTTAATTTGCTATGCGGGGGGAGGGAGAGACTAGGTAGGGGTGGTAATAAAAGTGAGACAAGTTATTTTAGCAGTGAATAAGACACCTGGTCCCCTAGCTATGGAAAATACACTAAGAGTTAATTCTGGTCAACCTGAAGGAGGGGGGAGAGGGGTACGCATTTATCTTGTATTAATAATAAAATAGAACAGAGCAAATAACCTGTCCTGTCTTCAGCTTGGATGGCTCCAGATTGCCTCAGGCCCCCTGAGCAGAGGCAGCTGGTTGGCTATTTAGAAAGAAAAAAGGCCAAAGGTTTCAGAAGGGAATAGACTTAGAATGAATGACACCCCCTGGTGGGACAGGAATCTTGGTAAAGAAAGAAGCTCAGCAGGGGAGCCTGCTAGGAGCAGATCTCTGGTCCCCAGGGACTGGTTATGGGGGGGGAGGAGGAAGAAGGGGTGCGCTTTGGGAATAATAATTTAAAAGAAAAAAATTTTTTCTCTTTCTTTTTACTCTATTTTTTAACCCAAATTAAGTTATAGTCACCTCTTTGGTGTCACCGCTAGGACCCCTTATTGACTGGCCTACTAAAGGCAGAAAATCCTACCATTTCCAGTCCATGTGGTCGGAGCTCAAGCCACTAGCAGCTTCTCATTCCGCCATCTTCCGGAAAAAAAACTAGAACTATATTCTGCAATCTTCTAAACCACTAATAATCAGGAATTTAAATAATGACTTGGGAAAAAAATGAATAGTCCACTGCTCTTAGCAAGTGAACCACTTCCCCAGCCACTATTTTAATATAAAATAATTACACTTATTATTTTATATTATCTTAGTTTTGAAACAGTTTAACTCCTGAACTTTTTAAAATTTCTTATCCTTAGTGATCTAACAGTGGTGTACAAATTTTACAAGACTTAGGAATATAGTTTCACATTCATATATATTGTGTGTGAATTATTTCCCCCTCAAGTCCTGGTTGCCTTTGGTAAAAATTCCCTCTACCCTCACCTCCTGTTTATAACCCTATAACCACCACAGTTCTCACAAAGTCTATGAGAGTTCGGTTACTATTTTTTTAAAGTTCACTTGTTTTTATTATTTATATTCCACAAGTAAGACAATGCAGTTTTAGTTTTCTGTTTTATTTAAAAAAATATTTTTGTTTATTATTGACTAGAGACAGAGAAATTGATATGAGATGGGGAGATAGAGAGGGAGTGAGACATAGTCACCTGCAGCCCAACTTCATCACTGCAGGTGGGGACCAGGGTCTTGAACCGGGATCCTTGTACATTATAACATGCGCTCAACTAGGCATGCCACCACCTGGTTCCTCTTATTATTTTCTAATAGCTCTTGGGGTTAAAATAAGGCCTCAGTTAGTAACTGTATTTAAGTTTTTTGTCTGATCAGCTTGAAGGATTGGGATGTGACTGTGCTTCTTCCACTCTCAATTTTAGGACATTATTCTGATCTAGACAGCTAACAAGCAACAGGTATGCACTGAGGTCCTAGCCAGAAAAGGAGCTTCTTCATAACAGTGGAACATCTTATTATCACTCAATCTATCCCACAGAACCTGCTTTTGTTTCATATCTGTGCTTTGATAGAATTCAGCCTTATTTTTGGATTTTCTCAGATTATACTATCAAGAATATATCATACATGAAGCTCAAAAACTACCATTTGTTTTGTGTTTATATCTCAAGAATTACTAGAAGGTTCATTGCTGTGCCTCTTGACCTTCTAATATCACACTAAGTAAGATGATAGGCATTTTCCTGAAACTTACTTCACTTATAACCCATGTTATTCCTTCATTACATGGAAGAAGTGAAATAACTGACCATATATCTCACTAAGTATTTTTTAATTTTTTAAATTTTTTATTACAGAATTAAATGTCATCAGGGGTTTGAATGCATACCATTCCCACCACCAGAGTTCTGAATCTTCACTCTCCCCACTGCAATCTACCACAGTTCCCTTAAAGTTGTATGTTGGGAAATTGTGTAGATGTGGTTGAGTTAGGCAGGGCCCACAAACCACCCCGTGTTAGTATGGCCAGTCCCTTTATCTACATACCAATCTTCTGCTTTGTCTTATAAATTACTAAAGGTCTCCTCCCCACCACATTATCCCCTCAGGGTATTGCTAATTCCCGCCAGCTAAAACCATAGCAATGAAGCTAAAGAAGTTCCCAGCGTGCCTTTTTCTTTTCTCCACCCCCTTTCCTAGCCATCTCCATTCCTGACTTGCTACTTCTAGTTTTATCCCATAAAACCCACTTCTGTTGCTGGTTTTGCTCTTTTTCTCTCCCGTGTCCCGACCTGGAGAACAGCTGGCATGCAGAGAGGGAGGCAGCCATTGTAGTTTGGCACCACATAGCTTAACCCGCTGTGTTCACATCCGACTCTGGGGCTCCTGCATGAATAAAGATTTGTGTTACTACCACCGCGAGCTTGGTTCCTGGATCCATCTCTCCCACCTTCAAAGCTAACCCAGCAGTTGTAGACATGGGCCAACCATCTTCTCTACAACTATCTGTTCACATTTATACATGCGTGCCTCTTCTTTTTCAATCCTCTCTTCCCCTCTAAGCCACTCATAATATCGTAGCTACTTCCATATGTTCTTCTCCTTTTCCTTCTCTCCGTCTCTCTCTCTGCGTGCTAATGGATCTGGAGTGAGTGCAGAGCCCTCTTATCTTCATCCTATCACTTCTCAACACCACTGGGAGTATGGATCAAGGTGTTTATGAGAAGCAGAAGGTAGGAGTTCTGGCTTCTCTGCTGAGCATGGGCATTGACAGGTTGATCCATACCCCCAGCCTATTTCTATCTTTCCCTAGTGAACCAGAGCTCGGGAGATTCGAGGGTCCAGGTCATATTGGTGAGGTCCTCTACCCAGAGAGGTTGGGATGGAGTCATGGTAGCATCTATAACTTGGTGTCTGGAAGGTAGCAAGACCTGAGTTGAGATAAGATGGTTAATCAACAGGAACCAGAAAGTAGGATCAGAGCAGATGAGATTAGGGATTTTAGGGTAGAAGAAAGCTAGAAGAACCATTTTAGGTATGTTCCGATGGGCATACAACTATAGCAGTTTTTCTTGAGTTTGGTAGCTAGCATGAGGTTGGATAAGAATATTGTCTGAGAGAATAGTGTCAGAGGTGTCAGAGTACAGAAAAGGGCTAGAAAGTTGGATTAGGGCAGGGAGTAGCTCCTATTCTTACATATAAAAAGAAATCTGTGGCTAAAATTTACTATTTACCTCCACCCACCTGGTCCAGGGCCCATATTTAAATATTTTTATTTAGCACTAGAGCCTATGTAGCCTCTAAATCCCTATTGGTCTGAGCTTATAGCTCATGGTTATATCTGAGGAACATTGCAGGCTACACTCATTTCAGGACCAGTCTTTTTCAGGTAGCAAGGCAGGATACCCACAGCCTCCCTTCGGAGACTGGGGCTATCCCTACTGTCATTGCTTTATGGTAGAGCCAAGGTCCTGGGAGGGCCCTCTCACTAAGTATTGACTTCTCATGTTTTACATGCTGTAGGGGCAAACGCTAGAAGAAGAAGACATGCTGTAGGGACCCCATGAATGATGATGATTCATGGTGAGCAGAAAGTAGCTGTGAATGGTGGTGTGTTTGATATATAATAAATAATTAGTAGCTGTCTGAAATGGAGGTGGAGGGATGGGGAAAATATCTGCTTTGTAGTATATAACAGTTTCTGCACTGAAATAGTAAGAACAACTTATAAAATTTAAAACTATTGCTGAACAGAGAAATTCTATAGAAGGCAAAGTGACTAAAATCGGTTACAGAAAAGCAAAACAAAACAAACAAAAAAATGAAAGCCATATCTGTATTAAAGAAAGTAAATCCACCATTTAAATATTCTCCAAAAAAAAACACTTACCAGTCTAGATGCCTCCATGGACATCAAACAGATAAAGAAGAAACAATGCTAATCTTGTTCAAAGTTTGAAAACAGAGCAATGAAGCAGGTCTGCAGGTGTCTTTCTCTCCCCCTCTCTGTCTTCCCCTCCTCTCTCCATTTCTTTCTGTCCTATCCAACAATGACATCAGTAACAACAATAATAACTACAACAATAAAATAATAAGGGCAACAAAAAAGAATAAATAAATATATTAAAAAATAATTTACATGATGACCAGGAGTTAAAAGGTTAGTTTAATATTCAAAGGAAATTAAAATAATTCTTCATGTTAGCAAAAAACTGTATGGTCAATTCAAGATATATAACAAAGTCATCTGAAAAATTCAACATTGATTCAGTAAACATGTGTATGTTCATATATATGCTTATACACATTTATACATGGTACACAGGAAAAAATAGAGATTTTCCCCAACTTGTTAAATTGACATCTAGGAGAAACTTGCATCTAACAGCAGACCTAAATGTTGAAATACATTCTCTAAGATAGGGAAGAAGGAAACTATGCTTATTTTAAATACTGTAATGGGTCCAGATTGGGTAGACTAGCTACTTGACCCTAAAACCCAGATTTCATGGAAAATTAAGTTGTTTGGAGTATAGCCTTCCAAAAGGACATCTCAAACATTTATGTATATATGAATGGCCTTGTGTTCCTATGAAAATTTAGGATCAGAATATATCAGGATGCCTGGCACCCTTCACATCTAATAAGCTCTCAGATTAGGATGCTGTGGCACCACACTGGCACCACACTTCTTTTGGACCTAGATTACCTATAACTGACATACATGGAAAATTATTTTAAAAGTTTTTCTGATTACTAGCCTGAAATTATAACTACTAAAGATTTCATACAACATGGCATTATTATTGTTATTATTTAATTTATTTATTGGAGGATTAATGGTTTACAGTCAACAAAAATACAATAGTTTGTACATGCATAACATTTCCACATAACAATACAACCCCCACTAGATTCTCCTCTACCATCATGTTTCAGGACCTGAACCCCACCTCAAAGTCTTTTACTCTCTGAGGCAATACACCCACTCCAGTCCAAGTTCTGCTTAGAGTTTTCCTTTCTGATCTTGTTTTTCAACTTCTGTGAGTAAGATCAACCCTATTCATCCTTCTGTTTCTGACTTATCTCACTAAAATATATGTATTATTTTTACTAATAAAATGTGAAAGCGTGGATGACAGAAATGAGATAAAAAATTGCTACTGTTTAATACTCATGCTACAATGTATTATTTTATGGTGTTTATTCTTTTGAGTCATAACCCTGCAGTGACTTTGATCTTTCCCTTTGGGGTGGTTCTCCTTTCTATGCTACATTTATTGCCTATTTACAGAAGCATTAACTTATTCATTTATTTATTTACTTGTTTATTTATTTATTTATTTACCAGAACACTGATAAACTCTGTCTGATAGTGGTGCAGGACACTGAACCTGGAATTTTGGAGCCTCTGGCATGAGAATCTCTTTGCATAACCGTTATGCTGTCTATGCTGCCCTAGCTTTCTCTTTTGAATTCTATGCTGAAGATTAAGACCTTGAACCATTTTTTCCTCAACATTCATGTGGAGAAGGATAAAATGATACTTTGAATACTCAACTCTAGGATGATATTGCCGATGAATCTAAAAGGAATACTGGATCTTAGATTAATGTAAATTATTCCCAGAAAATTAGGCAGCTTCTTTTACTCTCTTTACACTGCTCCTCAGTGCAGCTAAAGCCTCTTGTAAGGCTATGTAAATTAATACATTTGCTGGAAATGTGACTTTTGGACATTTTATAGCAGTGCTTCCAGTGCTGTTAGTGGTGAAATAGAAATTTGAGAATGTGGAGATTAATTTAAACCACATGATGGGTTCAAGGAAAAGGAACATACACTAATTTCTTGAATGTGTGCAAACTTTGCACCATAGGGAATGGGATCCAGAAAACCACTAGTGAACTTTTAAACCCTTTTGAAAGGAACCAAAGCAATACAACTAGCCCCGAAAGAGTAACTGTTCCAGTTATAGAACGGAGTAATTGTTCTCTCTCAAACAAATGGTTCCCTTTGCTTGAGTGAACACAACTGAAGAACATAAGAAGAGAAGGAACCCCAACGGTTACCACTAATGGAATGAAGTTAGAATTGTATATCAAGACATTAGCTAGTTTATTGGTTTGTCTTTCATTATAGATCCCAAACTCTGATTTTTTTTTTTTTAGCACTAGACATCCAAATATTGTGTGTTGTAGAAAGTTGGTGAATTTGAAGTAAAAAACTCCTTTTCCCTTTCAGTTTGTTGTAGCAGTTTTCTGGATCATCTATGCTTATGACAGAGAGATGATATATCCGAAGTTGCTTGATAATTTTATCCCAGGGTGGCTGAATCATGGAATGGTGAGTGAACCAAAATGACCTTTTTCAATAAAGAAAATAATTTATTAGTGATTTCTTTCTAATTTTGTCTTGCCATGTAATCTCCTTAAATAGCTATGAAATGTTGGAAAATTATGAGAGATCATAATTTGTGAAAAATACTGAATGTATGTTAAAGATGTCTTCCCTTGAAGTTGAGTCACTATTAAAACTATAAAGTAGATTATTCCACAGTTTGTCCACTAGGTCTTTTTTTTTTAAAGAATTTAGTTAATTATTCATGAGAAAGATAGGAGGAGAGAAAGAACCAGACATCACTCTGGTACATGTGCTGCCGGGGATCGAACTCAGGACTTCATGGTTGAGAATCCAATGCTTTATCCACTGAGCGACCTCCCAGACCACTATTCCTGTCATTAAGAGCTGTCATTGATGTTAAATGATAAAACTAAGTTTTTAAGAGCTGTCATTGATGTTAAATGATAAAACTAACTCATCTGGAATATGTTTTACTCCCATGCTATTCAAAGGATAAAAATCAATTCCCACTTGGAAAAATGTTTTCTACATCTCACCTGTGTGATTATGTTGAAAGTAAATTTTAACTATTCTAAGTAAATTCTAACAAGTAACTGTTGTTATTCTGAGAATTTGTTCTCCCTCTTTCCCAGAAAATAGCATAGTTATTATGTTCCTATGGAGACCTGTTATAGGCATTAAAGGTAAACTTAGTAATAGCTGTCTACTTTGACAGATTATGCCCTTTTGATGGTATTTGTCTGTTACAGATAGATCTTCTCCTTATTTTCATCCTTTGTGAGCCATGTTAGCCATGATGTTAAACCCACTACACATTTCAAATCAAATACTTTGCATGTTTGCACATCCTTTATAAGATCTGAGAACACTGCAATTGTTTCTGTAGTGTAGTGGTTATCACGATCGCCTCACACAAGATCTGAGAATATATTTGCTATAGAGAATTTTTTTGTTTTCTTCTTTTTCTACTTGAAATTTAGTGCTATTTTGTTATGAATTACGAAACTTTCAGTTCTTTTGGCTGCAGCAATTTTTAGAATACGTCACTGAGTGCTCCTGGTGAAAAGGGTAACACATTACAGAAATTATAGAGGAATGAAGAGCTTGAAATTATGAGTCTGGGGTCCAAAATATTAGCTTCTCAAAAGAGAAGGCCCCAATTTTGTTACATTTTGAGAAAAGTGGTGTGTACTAGCAAACAAATATTGCTATTCAGAGGGGCTAAGATCAATTTTTTTTTCAAACTGAGTAATCAAGAAAGTGGTACATCTCAGAAAACTAGAATTTTCATTAAACCCAATTAAAGCCACACTGTTGAAAAATTGACATAATACCTTTGCTCTAGTTTCATGTAGTTAACCTTGGTTTTGTCAGTTGGAATTAGCCATTGAATGAACCTGACATGGTTACTTTACTATCTCCAACTTTTAACTTTTCTTGAATGTGAAAAAAAAATTTTTTTTCATTACTGTCTTCGCAGTCCTCTGACCCCAGTCCTCTTCATATTCCTTACTGAGAAACCTTTGCCCATTCTTATATAACATCTTCTCTAAGAAGCTTAACTTTTCTATCTCTCCTCAGTTCTTCTATCACTTGTGCTTCTATAGCACTTTCATGTCTCTACTATACATGTTCATTTCCCCCACAAAAATGTTATGTATGCTCAGTGCTGAATAGCAGTCTTTGAATCCTGGGCATCTGCCCAGCTACATGGCATATCATGTGATCTGTGTATATTATATTGATAGATGAATTCAGTATAGGAAGTTTCCATAATTCTTTGCCATCCAATACAAAGAACTACTTATTTTGAGTATCTAATGCATGCCAAGCATGTTTTAACTATATGTTATTTAATTTTCACTATGGGAAATTATCTTGTACAGAAGAGGCAGGCTCAGAAAGTTTGTAATACTAGAAGGGCCATATCCAGGATATGACTTGCTATAAAAGTAGAGTTGTGCATGAATGTTGGCAGGTTGATCCATATCTCCAGCCTGTGTCTGTCTCTTCTTGGTTGGGTAGGGCTCTGGAGAGGTGAGGTTCCAAGGCACAATGGTGAAGTCTTTTACCCAGGGAGGTCAGGATGAAATAATTGTAGCACTAGTGGAGAAGAAATTACAGAAGCCAAAACTCCCAGAAAGAATTTTGGTCTATACTCCCAGAGAGGGAGGGGAAGATGGCCATAGGGCTCTGAACGCCAATTCCATCAGGACTTAGAGAAGAAGAAAAAAGGAAGGACATTGGAAGTAGTAACAGGTGAAGGTGTGACTTTGAAAAGAAGAGAAGGCAAGACCATAGAAAAAAATGGGCAAATATAGATAAATATAGATAGTTATAAGAAATACGAGTCAACCTATATCTGTGATCTTGAGAGAATGACTGCAGTTTCCAATGAAGGGAATGGGGACACAGAACTCCAGTGGTGGGAACAGTGTGGAATTATATCCCTGTGATAACGTAATTTTGTAAACCAATAGTAAATCACTAATAAAAATTTTAAAAAGGATCATTGTAACCTAACATTTTCAGATCCTAATGTTCTTACATATAAATGGTTTGCTAACCATGAAACTATTAGAACTTCAACGAGACTCTCAAGTTCACTTTGATGAGATAAAATTGTCATTTTTTTAGAAAAACACTACATAGAAAAGCAAGGGAGGATTTGAAGGGCACAAATATTTAGGACAGGAAACATATACATTAACATGTCAAATCCTTTCACATAATATGAACTCAAAACATTATTTCACAATTAATTTTGTTTCTTTGTAGAGAGAAATTTGCTATTTTCTACTTTCTAATTGAAGGTCACATAGTAACTGAGAGATATTGTGTAACATTGAACAGTTTATATTAATTTAAAGTTATATGTATATAAAGCCCTATATACATATATGTTATATATGTTTATAACATATTAATACAGCATACAGATGACATTATGCTTATTCTTTATATTAACAAAAGATAAACACTAGATACTGGGTTCAATGAATAATTTGATTTTTAAAAGAATGTAAACATTTATGAAGTATCAGAAAGTTAAACATTTTCAGTTTTGTTTAAAGCTTCAAAATATAGTTTATATTTTTAATTTTAGTAGGTGATATTTAATATTCAATAAAAATATACAAATGATTTATTAAAAAATTATGTTTATGTTAATCTTGTTAATGATTATATTCAAATAATATGCATATTGATTCTATTTTATTTTTAATAAGTCTTTAAGGCATGCAGTAAGGTTGTTTACTTGAGCTTTTTCTTGTTCTCTATGTGTGCTTGTATGGCTATGAATTTCTCTTTCAGTACTGCTTTATCTGTGTCCCAAATGCTTTGATAGCTCGTGTCTTCATTTTCATTTGTTTCTAGGAATATTTGAATTTCTTTTCTTGGGTGTCTCTTTGATTCAGTGGTTATTAAGCAGTATGTTGTTGAGTTTCTAAATTTTGTGACTTTTACTGATTTTCTGTTTGTTGTTGAGTGTCAGTTTTACTCTACTGTGTTCTGATAAGATGCTTGGAATGAATTCAATGTTCTTGAATTTGTCAGTATTGTCTTTGTGGCCTAATATGTGGTCTGTCCTTGACGATGTGCTGTGTGTATTTGAAAAGAATGTGTATTCCAGTTTCTTGAGTTGAAAAACTCTGAAAATGTCCAGGAGGTCTAGTCTATCTATCTCTTTGATTACTTCTTTTATTTATTTGATGATTCTCTTCTTAGTTGATCTAAGTGTGAGAGTGGGATGTTGAAGTTCCCCACTATTACTGTATTATTCTTGATGTATTTTTGTAGTTCTTTCAGTAAATGTTTGATGTATTTATATGAGCCCTCATTGGGTGCATAGATATTAATAATTGTTAAGTCTCCTTGATTGATTTATCCTCTGATCACTATGTAGTGGCCTTGCCTATCTTTTATTATTTTATTTAATTTAAAGTCTATTGTGTCAGAGGTGTTAATAGCTATTCTTGACTTTTTTTTTTTTCCATTAGCCTGTATAATAGCTTTCCATCCTTTCACTTTAAGTCTGTGTTTGTCTTGTTGGACCCAAAAAACAAGGTGGGATTCCTGCAAGCAGCAAATGGTTGGGTTGTGTTTTCTGATCCATCCTCCTACTCTGTGCCTTTTAATGGGTGGACTTAAGCTATTGACATTTATTGATATTATGGATTTAGGTTATTGCAGTGCCATTATTCAACAATTTTTTTTAACAATTTTTTTTTTTTGCCTCCAGGTTTATCGCTGGGGCTCGGTGCCTGCACTATGAATCCACTGCTCCTGGAGGCCATTTTTTCCACCTTTTGTTGTCCATCATTGCTATAGTTATTATTGTTGTTATTGCTGTTGTTGTTGGATAGAACAGAGAGAAATCGAGAGAGGAGGGGAAGACAGAGAGGGGGAGAGAAAGATAGATACCTACAGACATGCTTCACCGCCTATGAAGTGACCCCCCTGCAGGTGGGGAGCCAGGGGTTAGAACCAGGATCCTTAACCCAGTCTTTGCACTCTGTGCCATGTGCGCTTAACCTGCTGCACTACCACTCGACCCCCCATTATTCAACAATTTTTGTTTCCTCTGATATATGGCAAGTATTTTGGGATATTTTTGTGGGGTTTTTTTTTTAATTTTTTTTATTATCTTTATTTATTGGCTAGAGACAACCAGAGGTCTAGAGGAAGAGGGAGAGAGACAGAGAGAGACTGGCAGCACTGCTTCACCACTTGCAAAGCTTTCCCCTGCAGGTGGGGACCGGGGGCTCAAACCTGAGTCCTTGTGCATTGTAGCACGTGCACTCAACCAGGTGCACCACCAACCGGGCCCAGGATTTTCTTATTTATAGGAAGTCTTTTAGAACCTCTTACAGGGCAGGTTTGGTGATGGTTGCCTCCTCTAACTGTTGCTTGTCTGAGAAGTTTTTGATCTCTCTATCTAGTCTGAATGAAAGTCTAGCAGGATATACTATTCTTGGTTGAAACCCCTTTTTATTGAGAGTTCAACAGATATTTTGCCATTCTCTCTGCCCTTTAGAGTTTGAGTGGAGAAGTCTGCTGATATTAAGTGACTTTTTGCTTTTCTCCTGCAGCCTTTAGGATCCTTTCTTTATCCTTACTTCTTTTCATTGTAACTATGATGTGTCTTGGTGTCTTCAGGTCTGGATTGATTCTGTTTGAGACTCTCCAGGCCTCTTGAATCTTAATGTCCTTTCTGTTCTTTAGGGCTGGGAGGTTTTCCTCTTTTATTTCCTCTATGATGTTTACTTCCCCTTCCTCTCTTTCTTCTTCTGGTAGGCCAATTATTGTGAATGTTACTTCTTTTGAGATCATCCCATATGTCTCTGTTGTCGTTTTCAGTGTCTCTCAACCTCTTTGAGCTCTTTTACCTCCTTCTTAGTTTTCTTTAATTCATCCTCTGTCTGGGTAAGTCTGTTTTGTGCTTCTGTTAATCTTCTTTCCCTTCCCTCAGCTTCCTTCTTTAGTTCAGCTTTTTTTTTTTTTTTTGTAAACTGCTCAGTTATAGTAGTAGCTCAGCCATTTTAGCTCTCAGTTCTCTACCTCAATATAGCTAGTATTTTTCTTGAAGGATTCATCCGTTGTTTACCAGTTTCTGATAGCATTTTTCTCAATAGCTGTCTTCATTTCTGTGATTAATAAGTCAATTAATGTTTGTATATCTTCCTTATTTTTAGTGTCTTCTTGCTTACTTGTAATTTTTCTGGGCTTCTCTCCTGATTCAATGTCATAGTTGATTTAGTTGCTTTTGATTTGACCATATACTTTTATTGGTGTGTTTTATATTTTTGTGCCCTGCTGTTTACGTTCAGTTGGTGTGTTGAATGAGGAAAAGCCCCACTAAGCCAAGGGCCTCTTACTGCTGAGGTCAGACACCTTAGCAAATATAATGATAACAACAAAGGTTATTGATGCAGCTCAACTGAAACCTGTTTGCTACAGAAACTCTCCCTACCAAAACCAAAGTAAGCCAAGAGCAAAAACATAACAACAATGGCTGAAAAAAAATACCAAGCAATAACAGACAATTTCAGAAATCCACAATCCACTAGATTGTGAGAACGGAGAGAGTATATTGGAAGAGAGAGTGAGAGATAATGAAATAAAAACTTTACCATGTCAGTCTTCTTGCACAAGATAGGTCACAGGTGTGGACACATGAATACAGCAAATGCAGGGGCAAAGGCTAAGTCTTTTCAAATCAGAGAGAAGGAAAGAAAAAGAAATGAGTGGAAGAGAGTGAGAGTGTAGAGAAAAGGAAAAAAAATTACTACCACAATAGAGAGCACAACCAGTAAATGCAATGCACCAACAGCCAAGGCTGGTTTTTGTCAGAGGGATTATTAGAAGGGAAAATAAAGTAATAGCAATGGAAAACAATAAGCAAGCAAACTGACTAACAACAATAAAAAGCCAAACCAAAACAAGCAAACAAAAAAACAAGACAAACAAAATTTTAAAAGAAACATCTAAAGATTAGTCTGCAGTTTAAACTTTCAAATTATCTATCCTAAACCTCCCTGCCTTCCTAAACAAAGCAAAAAACATTTGCGAACAGCAACATAAGCTAAAGAGCTAGAGTGAAGAGAAAAAAGCTAGGGCAGAATGTTCTCATGGCCATAGAAGAGGAAAAAGATTGGTCAAGGAAGTTAACCAATAATATTGAGTTCCAGCCCCCTTGAGGAGAGAAAAAGGTCAAAGAAAAAACAAACAAACAAATAAACAAATAAACCAGCTCCTGCTGATCCTGGAATCTTGAGAATGAGATGGTCTCCTCAGGAGGCCTCTTTGTCTGTGGCTGGTTCCTTTGCCCCTCTGGAGTGAGGGAGTTGGGGTGTGGGTGGGTGGCTTACAGAGGGCTAGTTTTAACTCACAGAAACTGCTTTCAATGTGCTTTGTCCTTTTGTAGTTAGTTCCAGCCTAAATGGGATCTGAGGCTCTCTTCCTTTGCTTCCACTCTGACCTCTCTATACTTCCTACACAACAATCTTTCTGCAGATCAAACTATTCCAAATTGGCTACACACAACTTCCCTCCCCACCCTCCCCATTCCTAAACAAAGCAAAAACAAACAAGATGATAGAGGGAAGAAAGAAAAATAGATAAAAGTAAACCAAGCAAAACCAAAGGAGATTATTCTCACAGCCCCAGCAGAGGCAGAGATTTGTCAAGAAAGCACTCCATCCCCCTTTAAAACAAAAACCTTGGCTTGGGAATTTCTGAAGTTCAATCAAAAAATTCCCTCTAGATGATTCCCTAATGTGCTTGGAATCTTTCTTAATGAGTTTAACTCCATAGAAGGGCCTCCTTTTGTGTAGCTGGTTCCCTTACCCATATGGGTTGGGGATTAGTCTTGGGGGTGTGTGCAGAGGGGAAGAGTAAAACTCACAGCCAACTCCTTGGGTCCTTTATCCTTTTCAACAGCCCATTGCTACCTAAGGATGGGTTATAATGCTCTGCTGCAGTTCCACTTTGACCTTTCCTGTATACTTCCTCCACCACTGGTCTGGAAATCCTGCCCTCACCTGGAATTCCTAGTTTAAAAGCAGCCTTTTTGCAGATTGTATGCCAGTTGTTGTCTTCAAGCTACTATCTTGGCTCTGCTTCATTTATTTATTTTTGTTCTTTGTTATTTCTTTTAATGTTTTTCTCTGCCCTATCCTCAAGCTCACTACTTTGACCTATTACATTTCTTTGTAGTTGATCTTCTCTACTATATTTTAAAACTCAGGTGTACTGTATTCTTTATCTCTGATTTATGGTTAGTTTAATACTTTCCATGATTTTACTGAGGTTTTTTCATCTAATGAACTTCACTCTCTCTCTCTCTCTCTCCACCCTCAGGATGGTAGTTTTAAGTCCTTTTTAGAAAGTTTTCTTAGCTTCATTGTATTTGTGGTTTTCTCAGAGATGCTGTCTTGCCTCATAACTGTAGGTAATTTCCATTGTCTTTCCATTATGTTTCAACCTCTGTGAGAACCAAGGTCACTATGAACCAAGGGGTTCATAGTCACAAGTGCCAGGCAGAGTGTATAGCACCAATGTTAACCCAGTCTGGGTAATGACCAAGAATTTGAGATTACACATGATCACCAGTGACTAGCTTGCCTTGGGTGAGGGTTTAGGTCTGAAATGAAGTTGGAGTTGTAGTCCTGGTGACAAAAGTTTGCACACTTTGGAAACAGAAGGGAACAGAATTTGGCAGGCTGTGGGCTGGCAAGGGAGTTGTCTTTCCAGAATCTTTCCCCAGAGTTGGGTTACTACTGAGACTGAATTCCAGTGTGACATCTACTAGGACTGCTCCCAATAAGTTTTAAGCTACAATGGTAGTTAGGAAGGCTATTCTCACTCCTCCAACCTTATTTGTGATTTTTGAGCAAATTTGTTTGGGTATAGAGTGTCTGTCTCTTTGCTCTCCCTCTCTGTGACCCTTACTGTGGAAGTCTGTTTAGGATTCAGGTCTGCTTCTGTGTTTTGTCATGAATTGTTGAGACTTAGCTATTAATGTAGTAAGAAGAAAACACAGATTTTCTCTCTTAATTCATTTTTAGCCCTCCCCCCCCAGTTTTTTTTCTTTCAGTTTTCCATTTTAGAATTATTAAATTGATCTCCAAGTATACAACATAATAAAATTATCTGAGTTAATCTCAATTGTGAGTGGAACTCATTGACCCTTTGGCTTTATTGTACCCAGAACCCGACACTTCATTA
Organism: Erinaceus europaeus; assembly: GCF_950295315.1. NCBI lineage: Eukaryota > Metazoa > Chordata > Mammalia > Eulipotyphla > Erinaceidae > Erinaceus > Erinaceus europaeus. The sequence continues at coordinate 106,789,063 of NC_080165.1, read as the reverse complement.
ACATTTAATTAAAAGAGCAAGAGCAGTACAGTGCATTGTAAGACAACTTGGGTTCAATTCATCAGTCCCCAGGTGCAGGAAAAACAGAACTCTCTCTCCCCATTCCTGTGTGTGCTCCATCTCCCTCTCTCTCACTCTCTCTTCCTCCCTCCTTCCCTCCCTTGCTACTTCTCTATATCTCTGTCAGAAAAGAAAGAAAGATAATGTCTGCCAGGAACAGTGGAGTTGTCATGCAGGTACTAAATGTTAGTGATAACCCTGGTGGCAGAGAAAAATGGAGAAAACAGTGAAACACTTAAATATGAAGTGTAGTTATATTCCATAAATGTTTTATAAGAGAAGTGCATTTTAATGATTTTCATTTTAGTTTTAGCAAGAATGTTACTGCTATTTTACCATATGCAAAGAATGAATTTTATTCTACTGTGAAATGTTTATAGTTGTTGATTGAATTAAGAACTTAGTGAGACTAGAGTTCTATGTGCAATAGTTTCAGTTTCTCTACTGAGGTCCACTGGTGAGGAAACTTCTCATTTGAGAGAATTCATGAGATTAGCTAAGAAAAAGATAACACAGTACTTGTCCACATTCAATCCAGTAAATTTAAATCACCCATGATGAAACAATACAGATGAATTTGGCAAATAAGATTGATGGCTGAGGATTTCAACTTATTTACTAGACTAGTTAGTACAAAAACGATCTGATGCTATAAAGAAAAAAAATGCCCTAGTAGCAAACTTGTGCTTCTAGCAACACTTCTAACATTAAAAGTTTATGAAATTCCTTGAGAGATTAAATAAGTAGCATAGAATTTAATTTGTACTTTTAAGTATTGCTCACCCGTTATACCTATTAAGAAGAACTTTGCTTAAACTCAGAATTTGACTTCTAATATTCACACATATGGCAAATGTGAACTAATCAGACCACAGATATTTTGCTGCATTCCACAGTGTCTCCTTTATTTGTTTTATGTGCAGCTATAGCAACTAGATTCCACCAGTTTAGGCTTTTAGACAGACCTACAGTCTGATCAGCTTAGTTGAAGTTTGGCACTCACAACTATACTTAATTGAATACATATGCACTCACCGTAATTTTTAACCTGTTTTTTTTTTTACATTGTATAGATAGGCAGTATTTGCATAAAATATGAACAATAATGTTTTGCAAGGATAGTAAATATTAAAAGATATGACCTTCTTTTCTGCAACATTTCACATCCTAAGGTTTCCTTGGCATGATTTTCAAAAGCCCATCTGACTTTGAAGTAGTCTGTCTCTCCACAGAAAGCTCACTCCAGCAATGACTAATGGATTGACCTGGTGCCATTCTAGTGCTGCTCTACACATGCTGCTCTGCACAAGACAAGCATTTTGAAATGACCTTGAAAGGGAGTTTTGCCAAGTTAATGAAATATGGGCCTTTGATAAGTGCCACTTCACAAGCAATTTACAGAAGGTTATTGTCACAGCTTGGCCCCTTTATTTAGTACTGGTTTACCGTAGTTATTGGACATATGTGAGGAATAGAACTCTTTTGAGTTTATTAGTTGCACTTTATAACAGGATAAAGAAAGTAGGCAATGATAAAATTGGCATCCTCTTATTGTTTCATCTAAGTGTTTATTTTTCAAAATGTGTTTCATTTTCAAACATTGTGCTGAAGTAAATGAGTATGTTCAAGGAGTAATTGTAAATGGGGATATGGGAGTTGAAATGAATGGTAAACTGCAAACAGAAGTGAAGATGCAGTTAATGGATAAAGAAAAAAATGGGATAAAAAGCTCCTCTGTTTGCCTGAAAACTTGATTGTTTTATGTAATCAAATTTAGACATCAGGAGAGGGATTTTTTAAAATCGAAATATGCATACCCATTTAGGAATCTGTTGTAGTTGCTTAACAATGATCCTTGGTCCATGCTCCTAGAGAGACCAAGAATTAGGAAACCTTTCCTTTCGAGGGGATGGGTTACAGAACTCTGGTAGTTGGAATTGTGTGGAACTGTACCCCTCTTATCCTCTGGTCTTGTCGATATATTTTATTTTCTATTTTAAAATTTTTTTAAATAACCATCAGTGTTGACAATAGTTGCTGCTATATGTTTTTCCATTTTACTGAGTGGTGGGTTTATGTTGGTATAAAATGTGTACTTTTGATTGTGCTTCTTGTGCTGGTAAAGTTGGCTGACATTTCAGGATCTGGATAATGAAGCTATTCTTTAGCCTTATTTGGAAGTGGGTTTTCTGGCTCATGGGCTGGTTGGTGTGACTTTGGATGTTGCTCCTTAGCTTCCCTTCCTGTGACCTTTTTTTCCACAAGTGTGGGAACCTAAAACTGAGACAGGCTAAGGTTAGGATATTTAAGAAGGGAAGTTGGGATATAATATTGGGGAGTAAGTAATAATCTTTTAATGTATTCTTAATTCATCCTTTTAAGCCAGCTTTCAGGTTATTATACAAAATCTAATGTTATACTCCCAACACTTCAGAGCACTCTGAGAAGACTGTAAAAGACCTCTGACCATTATTACCTAAATGCTGACAGTCCTCAGTAAGTACTCATGGGAAATACATATAAGATCCACATACTGTCAACAGAAACTTCCCTGCAGGGAGGTTGTGGGGATGTGGTGGAGCCTGGCAGAGCTTGACCTGAGAGGTGAATTCACCTGGTAAGTCTCTCTATGGAGGGGTTGAGCAAAAAGGGGGACACATAAACCTCAAAAGGTTGGCAGCCGTGTAAGTCTTCCCTCCCCCACAAAACATCCTGCATCTTCCCACTGGAGTTAGCATTCCTTAAGCCTGCTCCACCATACATTCCCAGATACTATGGCCTATCTACATAATCATTGTTTTGCCTGAAAGATCCCCACCCATGCCATTCCTTTGATCTATCTTCTTTCTACCCTCCTGCCTCCAGGGTATTTTTATTAATCCTACCAGTTAAAACCCTTACAACAGTTGCTAAGGAAGTTCCTACCTTTCCAGCCCCTTCCATTTTTCTCTGCCCCTTTCCTAACCATGAATGATATTGTCAAGCCACTTCCGTTTCTGTCTTGTTTTTTCTTGTCCTGACCTGGAGGAGGGTGGATGTGCAGACTGAAAGGCTGACATTGGCCGTTGTGGTCTGTGCCACGTAGCTTAACCAGATGTGCTACCCCCCGACTCTGGGGTGCTCAGATGAATAAAGATTTGTATTGCTTTGCCACCAAGAGCTTGATCCCTGGGTCATATCTCTCTCGCACGACACTAGCCTGACACTTCCCAGAGCTTTTTTTTCTTTTTTTTTTTTTTAACTTCATCTGGGTTTTTTCAATAAGTAGTTTAATATTTCTTTAAATTTAAACTGGTATCACTGAAAGAAGGCATTTTTCCCTTGTAACCTCAAATATTCCAGACTCAGTAGTTTGTAGTTACATAATTAAGGCATGCAGCTAAGCTGAAAATTTATAGAATATGGTTATTGTAAAACTGTTCATAATTTATATAGGTATCTGCATTAAAACTGATAAAGCATTTGTAGAACAGCTTTTGCATTAAGCAATGTATACAGAAATGGAATTTGGTGATTTTCTTTAGATTTTTGCTAAGTGTCATATATTTTTGCTAAATTATTTGCTTGTGATCCCTCCCTGCTACAGTTGCCTCCTTTGGGAAAGTTGTTTGAAGAGTTATGGCATTGAAAACTCATAAAGTTATCTATCTTACCTTATTTTTTAATCTATTAGCATTTAGGATGATTTACTTTAGGTCACATGCCACACCTTTATTTTACTTTTAAGTGTTTTTAGTTAAAGAGTATAATGTTTCAAATATTCTTATCTCTAATTTAAAGATCTCTTGTTAATGTAACTTTTTTAATTTATTTAAAAAAGGAAACATTAACAAAGCCATAGGATAAGAGGGGTACAACTCCACACAGTTCCCACCACCAGAACTCCATATCCCACCCCCTCCCCTGATAGCTTTCCTATTCTTTATCCCTCTGGGAGTATGAACCCAAGGTCATTTAGGGATGCGGAAAGTGGAAGGTCTAGCTTCTGTAATTCCTTCCCCACTGAACATGGGCATTGACTGGTCGATCCTTACTCCCAGCTTGCCTCTCTCTTTCCCTACTAGGTCGGGGCTCTGGGGAAGTGGAGCTCCAGGATACAGGTGGGGTCATCTGTCCATAATGTAACTAATTTTTAATGTATTTCCTAAAACAACTTCAAAACTAAACAAGAAATAAAGAAAAAAATGATGAGAGAAAGAAAGAATGTAACAGGGGGCATCACTTCTATGGAACACGAAGGCTTCTGCTGGAACTTAATTTTTTAGGATCACAGAAATCTAGAGACAAAATAAAAAGAAGATCCTGGCCATTAATCTTTTCATGAAAATTCTTGTGTTCTTACTGTCCTCTGATTTTTCCACTCAGACCTATCCATTCTCTTTATGATAATATTTTATATTTTTGGTTACTATCATTTTTATGTTTTATTATTTATTTATAAATTTTTATCATGGTATTATAAGATTGCAGGGTATAGTTCTAGGCTATACCCACCCCCAGGTTTCTGTACCCCCATCTTCTTATGTATAACTACAGTAGTTCTCACAGTCTTAGCGGCAGTTTGTTTACTAGTTTTTTCCCTCAAGTTCACCTGTTTCAATTCTCTAGAGCACACATATGAGTGAAGCCATGTAGTAGTTCTCTTTTATCTCTTTATTTATTTTGCTAAGCATAGTCACTTCTACTTCCATCAGTTTTTGTCCCAGAACACACAAGGTCATCTTTGATTGCAGAGTATTATTCCATATAGTGTATATCCCATAATTTCTTTATTAAGTTAAATATGAAGTAATAAAGTTAGTATTCATTATTCACTATAGTTAGTGCCTTTACCTTTAACCTATGTTCACAGTCCCACTGTTCTGTTTTAGAATTATATAAAATTATGTATATGTAAATAAATTATAAACATTTTTTTATGAAAAAGTGTCATTCTTCTTCACTACACAGTCCTCCCCTCCCCCTGTTCTCTCTCACCACTAAACAGGGGCTTTCCTTCTAAAGCCACACAAAAGACTTTCACTGTTTTTCCTCTAAAATGTTTATACTTTGTACTCTGTTTTCTGGTCAGTTGTTCTTGCCATTTGTGATTATAGAGATCTGCAGATAGAGACACAGGAGAGCCAATAGTATAGTTTCAGTGTGAATCCAAAGACTTGAGAACCAGGAGAGCTGGTAATGTAGTCTGAGTTCAGAGACATTAGAAAAATGTCCCAGCTTGAAGACAGACAGAGAAGTGATTTACCACACAATCTTTTAGTCTACTGAAGACTGCACAAGTAATGCCTTCACTGGAGAAGGTAATCTGTTTTACTAAGTCTACTAATTCAAATGTTAGAAACTTCCTCATAGACACACCCATCATAGTCTTTAAACAAATGCCTAGGCATCTCATAGCATAGTTGTCAGCATATAAATTTTTTCTCTTTTTCTTTAAAAGTTGACTTCATCTGTAGAGGTCCAAATAATGCTTTGCTAATTCTATGCCAATAAAGTTGGTCATCCTGGCTGGTCCAGGTGTCATGCTCAGGAGGGATATGGGTTTCTTCTAATTGATTCAGTATGGGTTGGGACCCACAGAACAGCTGTATTTTCTTAATGCTCCCCACTTGGTTTGAATATGCAGCCAAGTTTGAAATCCCTTGAATTTGTTGATTGCTAGGCTTCTTTGGGTTCAATGGAGGTGGTTAATGGAAGAACACAGTGAGAAAAGTCTTCTTGGGGCTGAGCTGAATAAAAGATATGGCAAAAGAGACAAACCTGGATAAACATGTATGAACAGGACAACTTAACCACTGTGGATTGGTTAAAAAGTATTGTCTCTGACTATGGTTTCTAGCAGGATAATAGGAAAAATGAATCAGTATTAACAGTTCTCAGAAAAAGTAAAAGCATAACATACATGTCAATTATCATTAATCTTGAAAGTGATCTGTAACAAATTAGAGATGGCAGTTAACAGGAGATATGGGTTTCCTCTGAGTTATGTAAAACGAAATATAAATATTTCACATGACTATTTTTAACAGAAAAGATTTTTACTTGCCAGTGGGGTTTTTCAAGTTTTATTTTATTTTCTTGGATAGCATTGTTTTTTCCATAAATCCTATAAAAAGAATTACAATGAGGTGAGTCACAGCTTTAACATATTGGTGGAGCTTTTTATGCTAACACAGCTTAGAATATACACTATCTTTTTCATAAATGTGAAAGAAAAAGAAGAGGGACAAGGAAGGTGGATAAGGGAGGGAAGGAAGGAAGGGTATAGTTACTTAATTTTAGAATATATTTTTTAACTTAGTGATCTAAGGTGGTACAGTGGATAAAGCATTGGACTCTCAAGCATGAAGTCCTGAGTTCAATCTCCTGCAGCACATTAATAAAATAAAATGAATAAATAAACAAAAAATCTTTTTAAAAGGGAGATATCCCAGTATCTTAATTCATGTTTCAGACAACTATAAAGTACAAGCAATATGGTTTGGTTTTGTTATTCTCTCTCTCTCTCTCTCTCATCTGTCTCTCCTTTGTTAATAGAAAGGATAAATCTCTTCAGGGTATAAAATATTATTAAATGTCTAACAGTTGTCATGGCTACCTGCATAGTTTCATTACTTTTCTAATATGTAATTCTCTTTATTCCTGGAAATATCATTATAGTGAAACCTAATAGTCTGCAGCCTTTGAACAAGTTTCACCATGCATCTGACAGTGGCTGTGAGGAATTTGTGGTTTCTGGGCCACCTGTGGGTTGTTGATCCAGTAACTAAGACATCATTCTTTAGGAGAAGACAATTTGAAGTTAATGACTCCTGAGAACGCCTTAAAAGTTCAAATGTTTCCCTAAACAAAAGGTAGCTAATTGGTAAAGCACAGGATTTGTATGTGTGAAGATCTAGATTTTGATTTACCTGGAACTACATATACTGAGCAGTGCTCTTGTATCTCTCATTCTTGTGGAATTAATTAATTAATTTAATTGTTTTCTGGCTAGCTGCTGTTACCATTGGCTGATTCACATATCCATTTCTCTTCTTGGGAACTCATTAGACTATGCTTCCTAGCATCCTTGCTGCTTAGTCTGTTCATAAAAACTTAAGGGAGAGTGGGAAGTGAGCACAAGTTATGGAATCCCTATCAGATCAAACTCACAAATATCCCTTGTTACCCAGCTGACTCGTGAATTTGCTAGACTGAAGCCTTGAATAACTATTGAGTTGTCAGAAAGGCCATGATGCATTTTTGCATAGAAAAATACATCATAACTTTACTGACAGTGCCAATAGTTAGGGCAGAGATTGTCAGTCAAGCCATCTTCGTTATTGTGGATAGACAATCCCCCTTTGTGTTCCCATAGGTAATACACTGCTTACCAGTATTTCTTCTATGTAACTATATAATTCTTGTGAGAAGGTTATTTTTTCTTTTTATTTTCTTTCTCCCATCCTTCCTTTCATCCTTCCATCTTTCTTTCCTTCTCTCCCTCTCTTTGCTTAGAGACAAAGATAGAGAAATAGGGAGGGAAAGAGAAAGACACCTACAGTGCTGCCTCACCACTTGCGAACCATCCTCTGTGAAGGTGGGAACTGATGGCTTTGCCAGGCTAGCGTCATGGGAGAGAGAGATGATCCAGGAACCAAGTTTGTGGTGGTAGCAATATAAATCTTTATTCATGCGGGAGCGCCAGAGTCAGACGTGAGTGCAGTGGGTTAAGCCACATGGAGCCAAAAACCTGCAATGGCTGGCATCCGCCTCCTGGTCTGCACGCCTCACCTCCTCTAGGTTGGGATGCAGAAGAGGAAGAAACCAGAAACAGAAATGACTTTTATAGGATAAAACTGGCAGTGGCAAGTCGGAAATGGAAATGGCTAGGAAAGGGGGTGGAGAAAGGAAAAAGGCATGCTGGGAAGGTAGAACTTCCTTAGCAACTGTTGCGATGGTTTTAACCAGTGGGATTAATGTTACCCTGCAGGCAGGACAGGTCTCAAGGTAGAAAGAAGATAGATCAATGGGTGGGGATCTTTTAGGCAAAACAATGATTATGTAAATAGGCCATACTATCTGCAATGCAAGATGGAGGGGCTGGGGGCTGGCTTAATGCCTGACAGGCTTGAACTTGGGTCCATGTACGTAGTGTTGTATGCTTCCTATTAGGTGTGCTACCACCCTGGTCATGTTTCTCATCCATAAGTTTTTGGGTCTTTTTGAAAGTTTATTTTACAACGTTAAAGAAAAAATTGAGTGCTAGAGGCAGAGCAATGAGTGATTAGATTCAAACAAACTGTATCCCCTCCCTGTGCCCCAAACACTGTATAAATAGTAAAGCACAGGAAAATCTCAGTGCACAGCCAGGTTTGCCTGAAAGACACACAAGCTGTGAGTGAGTGACAGTGGTGTAAGATACTTGATGCAGGGGAGACTATGGATATATGGGGTTTAATGATATGGTGCTTACCAGCCTCCATTGTTGCTAACACTGCAGACCCAGTAGGACAGGAGAGAGATCTTAGACTCTTAGGCTCTGACTTCTTCAGAGGATCATGATGATTCCCATAAGGACTCAGTTCTGTGTAGAAAATGAAATAATATGTGAGGGCTACGGAGTGGTGTACCTGGTTGTATACAGAGATCTTTTTGGATGTGTATGTTTGGTTCCTTAGGCTATATCCCCAGGAGAGGAATTACAGGTTGATAGGGTAGGTCCACATCTAGCCTTCTGAGAGTTTTCCAGAAGGAATTGTACTCCCTATAGGCATTGGACCATATTATTCCCATTTTATAGTTTTTTTTTCTTAAATTTCAAATAGTTAGCTTCAGTGCTGTTAATAAAGGAGCATTCTAATAAAAATTTACCTGGATAAAATAAAAAAAGATGTGAAATCACTCACACACACACACTGATAATTTGTTTGGATCCAAAGCCAGTCAAGTTTTTTACTTTGATATTTTTGTGACATGTACTCACTTAGCTAACAGTAGTTAGACACTATGTTCCAAGACAAAATGACTAGTAAATAACCACTAACATTTGTTAAAAAGGAAAAAAAGAAAGAAAGAAATTATTGAAATGGTGAAATACTTATGTTGTTGAACTTTTCCTTCTAAAACCAGTGCAGGTATAGCAGATGTCCAAATAACAGTGGTTTAAAACTAATGTCTGAATACTGACAGGCCAATTCTTCATGAAGCATGCTCTCCAGGAACTTTCATCTGCTTGCTTCTGCATCCTATATGATTACCCCTTCATCAATGACGGCAGATGACTTATCATATCACATTTTATTTAATCCATTGTGAAGTGAGTATAAGAAAAAAAGGGAGAAAGAAAGAAAAGAAAAGGACATATGTCTCTTCAGTTAAAAGCTTGACCCAGAAATTGCAAACATCATTTTTGCTCAGATAGTTGGATGACCTAAGGGGTAGAGTATTTAATGTTTAGGCTTGAATACCAGTATGTGTACTCTTAAAAAGAAGGGAACAAGAAGGGGATTGGGCAGTAGCACAGCGGGTTAAGCGCACATGACGCAAAGTGCAAGGACCATGTAAGGATCCCAGTTTGAGCCCTCAACTCCCCACCTGCGGGGGGGGGGGGTTACTTCACAAGTGGTAAAGCAGGTGTGCAGGTGTGTATCTTTCTCTCCCCCTCTGTCTCCCCTCCTCCATTTCCCTCTGCCCCATCCAACAACAACATCAATGGAAAAAATAACAATAAGGACAACAACAACAAGGGCAACAAAATGGGAGAAAATGGCCTCCAGGAGCAATGTATTCATAGTGCAGGCACCGAGCCCCAGCAATAACTCTGGAGAGAAAAAAAAGAAAAAAAGAAGGGGACAAGGTAAGTTATGGTACTAATAGCCTTGCCACACCTTCCTCTCCCCATGAATATACTACTTCAAGATCTAAACCAAAAGCCATGAAGGAAATGAAACAAGGAAGCTAATTCAGAAATTGAAGATCTCCTTAATTTTTTCCAGCACATATGCTAAAAGAATCAAAAGTTTCTCTCTTATGCTTAATTGTTTTAAAATATGCTGTAACTACTAGATCAATGATTCTCTAAATAAAATGACTGCATCGAATTGAAAACATATGAACAAAGACTAGATTTTTAATCATCTTAACTGGCTAGACTTAATTTCATTAGATTTGATAGTGGTTCAATTATAACATAAAACCTCATCTGGTAGAGATATTTGTTGAGGTATATATAAATAATAATATCTGGAATTTGCTTTAAAATGCTCCAATAAAAGAAAAGGCAAGGAGTTAATGAAATTAGATTGGGGGGAACATTGTGAGTCATTGAAATTGGTTGATAGGTTCATGGGGATTTATTGTGATTTCCTTCTACTTTTATGTATATTTTAAATATTCCATCTCCAAATAAAAAGTGAAGTAAATACTGTTCCAGGAAGGAAAGTTAGTATTTGGCAGTGTCCTGGTGTTCGTATGAGCTCATTTCTATACTTCAGCTAAGTGCATTCTTAAGTTACTAGAGTATTGTTTATTCTGCATGAATACAACTGAAAAGCTTGTTTCATCTAAAGCATTTACTAGCAATTTGCATTTGAAACTATTAAAATTTCAGTGAATACACCTATTGAGGCAAGAAACATAAAAAATGGGTAAGATAAGAACCCACTTGATGGGAGTCGAGTGGTAGCGCAGCAGGTTAAGCGCACATGGTGCAAAGCACAAGGGCGCAGGGCGCAAGGGCATAAGGATCCCAGTTCAAGCCACCGGCTCCCCACCTGCAGGAGGTCGCTTCACAAGCGGTGAAGCAGGTCTGCAGGTGTCTATCTTTCTCTTCTCCTCTCTGTCTTCCCCTCCTCCATTTCTCTCTGTCCTATCCAACAACAACAACAGCTGTGACAATAATAACAGCTACAACAAGCACAACAACAATGGCATCAAAATGGAAAAAATAGCCTCCAGGAGCAGTGGATTCATAGTGCAAGCTCCGAGCCCCAGCAATAACCATGGAGGCAAAAAAAAAAAAAAAACCACTTGATGTTCAAAGTCTAGCAGGTAACATGGGCTCTCAAGTAGATCTGATAAGTATACAAGAAGATGTAAATATTAACACATGAAATTGGAAAAATCTAAAAGGGTTTCCTGGATCAGATATCATAAGTTTTTAAAACAAGATAGGCTTTTTAAATTTTATTTTTAAAGAAGCGGTTGGGATTTTGCTTTGGGAAGGGGACCATAATAGAGAAAGACTCCAGGCCAAATAATATGAATGGTTTCCATGTGACAAGAAAGGGAGATAATGATTTTAAGTGTGAGTTTCTGGATGACTCATTAAAATAGAAGGGTAAGGAGAATTTAACTGAAAACAAAAAAAAAAGTTTAGATTTTTATAAGATGTTATTTACAAGACATTAATGAAACTCGAGATGTCTGTCTCCAAATACAGTGCTGGAGTACAGAAAGTGGTTATTCTGAGTGGTCAGTTGATGATTCCTCATCTAGATAGATGATAAATTCACTACTGAAGAGAACAGAGAAACTATTTTAAAGGTATTTTTTGTTAGAGTAAAAAAATGGGATTATGGGTCAACTAAGAATAACAAAGATCATCTGAGAACACAAGACTCAGAATACTTTTGGAACCCACCAAGTCACGGGAGAATGCAAACACATGTGGCTTGTGGCCTAAGGAGAGATTCCTGGGGCTGAAAGCCCCTATATACTTGGGAGCAACTGGTACAGTCCGGCAGTTTGCTGGTTAAGGCACTATCTCCAATCTGAGTTTTATCAACAAGTAAACTACTGACAGAAGGAGAGGATCCCCAAGGCTGACCAAATGTGACTGTGAGTCTCCATTGCTACTGTCCCTTGGAGGCCTAAGCTGCCTAGGGGAAGCCCTGTGCTGACATAGGGGGAAGAGACGTGAGGCCCGAAAGTCTCAGTTTCAGGGTGAATTCACCTTCTTTCCCCCATTTTGGATGGAGCTTTAGAATATTGTGTTAAGTGAGATAAATCAGAAACAGAAGGATGAATATGGGATGATCTCTCTCATAGATTGAAGTTGAAAAACAAGATCAAAAGGGAAAACTCTAAGCAGAACTTGCACTGGAAATCATATATTGCACCAGAGTAAAAGACTCTGGGGTGGGGGTGGGAGTTCAAGTCCTGAAATGTGATATAGAGGAGGACCTAGTGGGGGTTGTATTGTGTAGTAATGTTATGCATGTACAAACTGTTGTATTTTACTGTTGACTGTAAACCATTAATCTCCTAATAAAGAAATATTTGTTTGTTTGTTTGTTTGTTTTTGCCTCCAGGGGTATTGCTGGGGCTCAGCAATACCTGTACTATGAATCCACTGCTCCTGGAGGCTATTTTTTCCCTTTTGTTGCCCTTATTGTTTATTGTTGTTGTTACTACTATTATTGTTATTGCTGTCATTGTTGTTGGATAGGACAGAAAGAAATCAAGAGAAGAGGGGGAGAGACCTGCTTTACCGCTTGTGAAGCAACCCCCCTGCAGGTGGGGAGCCTGAGGCTCGAACCGGGATCCTTAACGCCGGTCCTTGTGCTTTGTGCCATGTGCGCTTAACCCGCTGTGTTACCCACCTGGCCCCCATAATAAAGAAATTTTTTAAAATTGGGATTATAACAATATCTTGTGTAAAAGGGCCTAATTTAACTTAACATTAATGAGTAAGTATATGGATCTCTGGCATGTGACCTGATCTTTATCTTTTCTCTTTCTCTCTACTAAATTCTCTTACCTTCAAAGAGCCTGTTTCTCTCTACTTTATCTCTCCTCTTTCTTTCAGCCTAACTTCTTTTTTTTCATTTTACTGGTGACTAATATTGATTTATAAAATTACAAGATAACAGTGGTATAATTCTTCACCAGAATTCTCTATCTTCATTGGAATCTACAGCAATTCACCCACAGTTGCAGATATGGGTTAACTATTATTTCTACAACTATCTATCTATATTTGTATATATGTGTCCATTTTTCCCCCATGTTCCATCTTCTCTTCCTTTCCAGATCAAACATACACCTGTTACTACTGCCTTCCATTTTTCCTCTTCTCTCTCAGGTTCTGATGGAGTTGCAATTCAGAGCCCTCAGGTCATCTTCCCCAGATCACTTCTTTCCTGCGGGGAGTATGGACCAAAATTATTTTTAGGGTACAGAAGGTGGGAGTTCTGTATGCTGTAATTGCTTCTCCACTGGACATTGGCATTGGCAGGTCAATTCATACCCCCAGACTGTTTTTTTCTTTTTTCAGTCACGTAGGGCTTTGGAGAGATGAGGTTCCAAGATACACTGCAGAGGTCGTCTGCCCAGGGAAGTTAGGATGGAATCATGATCGCATCTTCAACTTGGTGGCTGAAAGATGGTAAGATAGAAAGCAGGACAAAGGGAGTTGGGCGGTAGCGCAGTGCATTAAGCGCACGTGGCGCAGAGCACAAGGACTAGCGTAAGGATCCTGGTTCGAGCCCCCGGCTCCCCACTTGCAGGGGAGTCGCTTCACAAGCAGTGAAGTAGGTCTGCAGGTGTCTGTCTTTCTCTCTCCGTTTCTCTCTGTCCTGTCCAACAATGAATGACATCAACAGCAACAATAATAACCATAACAAGGCTACAACAACAAGGGCAACAACTATCTATTGTCTTAACCCTAAGACAGCAGGAACCTCCCACTTCCTCTATAGAGCCTATATTTTCCCCAGTCCTGGAACTCCTAGGGTGGGACTCACTTTCCTGCATGCTTCTCTCAATTCATATCAAACGATATTGCATCCGCTGATCCCAACCTAATCAATGCAACGAGTACCACCTCAGCATGCTTCACTTCAGACTGTGTCCAGAGACTGCAAAGTTGAATAAGGACAAGAGACTGGCATATTTTAATGTTGACTCTTTAGTCACTATCAGGCCATCCCATCAGCTGGGGCCCTATTCAGGGAGTCCTGAGATTCCCAAACAGACATGATGGGCCTAGACCTCAAATAAATACCTCTCTCCATTGTTACCCATCATCTCTATCAGGAACAACAAAATAGACCCCTTTGTGGGTCCCCCATAGGACCTTTCCCTCAACTTGGATCAACAACGGTAGAGAATGTTCCATCCTCCAAAAGATGGACAACATACTCTGCTACACCTGAGGGTCGATATAGGGGCAGCTTGGAATGTTCCTACTCATGACCACAGAATGTGAGCTCAGATCTACAGGGATGCAGAGATCACATAAGCTCCTAAGCTGAATATGGGCCCCAGACCATATCAAATCGATGGGGTTTATAGTCAACAATATTTATACCCCTTTCCCATATTAGGGAGCTACTCTCTTCTCTGATCCAGCTTTCTGGTCCTTTCCAGCCATGACATCATCTCCCCAGAGAATAACTTGGATCCACCTGCATATCTTACTTCAGGCTCAGGGGGAAAAAAATAAAGTAGTATAGCCACAGGCCCTTCAGAATATAACTAAAATATGCCTACTAGCTATCTATAAAATGGAGGAAACCCCCCCCTCAACTCTTCATCTGCACTATTCCAGCCTTTAGGTAAATGATTGGTCAACACTTTGTTTGGCTTTGTATGTTAACTCTTTTCAGCCACCAGTTTCCAGATGCTAGCATTATGCCTTCCAGACTTCCCTGGACAGACAACCCCACCAATATGTCCTGGAGCTCTGCTTCCTCAGAGCCCCACCCTATTAGGGAAAGAGAGAGGCAGGCTGGGAGTATGAATCGACCTGTCAACACCCATATTCAGCAGGGAAGCAATTACAGAAGCCAGACCTTCCACCTTCTGCATCCTACAATGACCTTGGGTCCATACTCCCAGAGGATTAAAGAATAAGAAAGCTATCAGGGGAGGGCATGGGATATGGAGTTCTGGTGGTGGGAATTGCGTGGTGTTGTACCCCTCTTATCTTATGGTTTTGTCAATGTTTGCTTTTTATAAATAAAATAAATAAATAAAGGAATTTGATCATCTTACAATTATGAAACATTGAATACATAGGCTAAAGAAAATACTTATACTCAGAGCTGTGGTATAAAAATCTAGAGAACTTGAATTACTAAATTTATCACCCCCCCTGACATGTTATATTAGTAGTGATTTATGGGATTATAAATTAATAGTGAAATAATTTTAGACCTTTTCTGCTACTGAAGGTCTGTGTCACACCACTCCTGTGCCCCTAGATAATCACTATAGTTTTCCACAGTTTGGGTATCTCTTCTTTAGAGAACTGTCCATTCATATTTTCTATGCACTTTTTTTTTATTGATGGTCCTTTTTCTTTTTGTTAAGTTGTATAAGTTCTTGATAGATGTTTGTTGTCAACCATTTGTCTGAAGTATGGTGTACAAATATGTTCTCCTACTTACTAGGTTTCCTATTTATCCCTATTTTATTTATTATTGAGGGGGTTAATGCTTTACAATGCAATCACTGACATATGCATATAATTTCATTATATAACAGGCCCTCAGAGTTTTCTTTCTACTCTCCCCCCTCTCTCCCTCCCCAGAGTCCTTTGCTTTGGTGCAATATACCACATTCAGCCCACATTTCACTTTATGCTCTCTCTTCCCAAATTCCTTTGCTTTGATGCACTACGTAGAGTTCAGTCCATGTTTCATTTTGTGCTCTTCCTCCCCAGAATTTTCTTTTGATGTGTAGAAGCTTTTTAACTTGATATAGTCCCATTTGTTCAATCTTGTTATTGTTTCCCTTGTCCAGGAGGTAGAGTCTCCAAATCCATCTTTAGTGATAATGTCATGAAATGTTTCACTGTTATGTTCTTCTGTGTATTTTGTACTTTCAGGTCTACTATCCAGACCTTTAGTTCATTTTGAGCTAAATTTGTTGTATGGTGTTAATTGGTGGTCTAATTTCATTTTTCTGTATTTGGCTGTCCAGTTCTCTTTTAGATATACTGTGTTAGTTGTTACACTTATGGTAACCACAGTACAAAACAAAGAACAGAGATTTATAGAAAATACAAGAGAAACCAGTGAGGAATGCATTTCAGAAACCCATACACACAAAATGACAGCTAGAAACTGTGGGGCTATGTATAAGTTTGATAGAGCTTAGGAAAAACTCCCCCCATCCTTGGATAGAGGTCTGGGAAAGACACCCCCTTGTTAGTTTTTCTCAACTGAGATGAGCAAAGGGGAAAAACAGTTTCTCAGACTTAGTTCTTCCCTTTCAGACTCTCAAGCCCACAGAAACCTCACTGCTGTCCCCATTAACTGCAGGCCACATGGCTACCTGCCTTAAGGTTCATTCAAAGTTCACATAGTCACCCAGAGTTCACACAATCACCTCACTTTTGATCACTAGAGAAAGCATACTCCATCAAACACCTCTCTGACATTAGTCAGTGAAACTCTAAACTTTATTTCCTTATTGCTTTGATAACTACCATGCTCTATCTTCTCTATATCTCACCCTGCTGGTTTAACCCCTATGTTTCTCTCAAATACCTTTGGATAATTAAGTTGCTTACATCATGGAGAATAATTGTCTTGACCTTTATGTATCTCATTAATTCCTGTCATACCAGCCCCCTACCACAGGGGCAAGCTGACCTTTAAGAAACCTGTAATTTCTGATGTATTTGAAAATTTTTCTTTGTCTGAAACCCTATTTAAACCCAAGCCTACCCCAAAATAAACAAGAGTGCTTCAATTCTCCCCAGTGTCTCTTGCCTGAATCACGTCATCTCTTGAATGAGCGAGGGAGAACTGGTCAGTTTACCTTCATTGCTGGAATTCACCTCATGTGAGTGCCAGCAAGAAACAAATGAACAGGGGGCCAGGCAGTGGTGCACCTGGTTAAGCACACATAGTTCTAAGTACAAGGACCCATACAAGGATCTGAGTATGGGCCCCTGGCTCCCCACCTGTAGAGGGCAAGCTTCACAAGTGGTGAAGCAGGTCTGCAGGTCTCTCTCTTTCTCTCTTCCTTTCTACCTCTCTCTCATCTTTCAATGTCTCTCTGTCCTATTGAATAAAATAGAATAAAAGTCCACCAGGAGCAGTGGATTGGCAGTGCAAGCACTGAGCCCCAGAGATAACACTGGAGGCAAAAAAAGAAGGAAAGGAAGGAAAGAAGGAAGGAAGGAATGAACGAACGAATGAATGAACGAAGAAAGGAAGGAAGGAAAGAAGAAATGGTCAAAGTGTTGCATCCCATAGTTGATTTCTTCATTTTTATTGGTACCAAAGTAATTTGTAATTAATTTTGTATTTCTTCAATGACCCATATATTGTTCAGGAGAATTTTTGTTTAGTCTCCAGACTTTGGGGCAATTTCTTTTACTTTTGTAGTTGATTTCTGGTTAAATGCCATCATGGTCTGAGGAGATACATTTTATAATTTTAATATTTATGTAGTTGTTTAGGCTGTCTTTGTGGCCCAGGATATGGTCAATCCTTGTGAATTTCCTACGTGTACTTGAGAAGAGTCTGTATTCATTTCTTTTGTGGTGGAAATTTCTGTATATCTGTTCATTTAGGGTTTCATTTAAGACTACTATTTTCCTATTGATTTTTTTGTTCAGATGATCTGTCTCTTACTGTGAGTGGTGTTGTACTGTATTGCTGTCAGTGCCTCCTTTGAATTCAGTAACTATTAGTTTTATATATTTGGGTGCACCTGAGTTTGGGGCATATATATTTATAATGGATATGTCTTTTTGTTGCATTAATCCATTGTATAGTGTCCCTCTCTGTCACTGCTTCCTTTCTTTATGTGAAAGCCTATTTTATTTGAGAACAGAATAGCTGTCCCTGCCATTTTTTTCTAAATTATTAGCTTGGAACATCTTCACCCAGCCTCTTACATTAAACTTCCATTTGTCCTTTCTTTGGATGTGTTTCCTGAAGACATATAATGGATGGATCCTGTTTTTCAATCCATTTTGCTACTCTGAGTCTTTCGACGTGTGAATATAAGTCATTCACAATTAAGGTGATTATTGACATATGTGGTTTCCTTTTTTCCATTCTCATTTCTGTTTTGGGTTTATTTAAATTGTTGATTCTTTGCCTCTTTCTTTCTCTCTCTCTCTTTCTTTTTTCTTTTTTGCCTCCAGTGTTATCTCTGGGGCTCAGTGCTTACACTACAGATCCACTGCTCCTGGTGGACTTTTATTCTGTTTTATTTAATAGGACAGATAGACATTGAGAGATGAGGGAGAGATAGAAAGAAAGAGAGAAAGAGAGAGAACTGCAGACCTGCATCTCCACTTGTGAAGCTTGCCCTCTGCATGTGGGGAGCCAGTGGCTCAAACCCAGATCCTTGTATAGGTCCTTGCACTTAGAACTATGTGTACTTAACCAGGTGCGCCACTGCCTGGCCCCCTGTTCATTGGATTCTAGCTGTCATTTTGTGATAGGGTTTCTGTGATATGTTCCTGACCAATTTCTCTTGGACTTTCTGTACATCTCTTGTTGTGTACTGTGGTTACCATAAGTGTAACAACTAATGTAGTGTATCTAAAAAAGTCTATTTTAAGTTGGTCTTTTTTAACTAACATTGAATAAAACTGCTTTGTCCATTAATTCTCTCCCCTTTCTTGTATTATTCTCCCCCCATTTTTTTTTTGAATTATTATTGTGTTCTCAGTTCTAGTCTACTGCTGATTATCTTGCTTAGAACATGTATTACTTTGCTTCTTCTTTCTTATGGAATTCTGTTCAGTAATTCTTATAAGGTGGGATTGGTGATTGCAAATTCTATTAGCTTTTGGATATTTGAAAATATTGGTATTTCTCCCTCATATGTGAAAAATAAATTTGCAGTAAATAAAATCTGTAGTTGGAATTACCAATCTTTTGTTACTTTGAATATATTATTTCACTTTCTTCTTGCCTTTAAGGTTATGAAGAGAAGTATGATGCAAGCCCTTGTATGTAACTTCTCTTCTTTCCCTAGCAGCCTGCAATATTTTCTCTTGTCTGCTGGGATTCCTGTAGGGGAAAGAGCCAGCCTGGCTCCCATTTCCCTGCCTGGCCTATTGGCCAGTAGGAGACAGGCAGAGAGCCAGGAACCACGGGCTATCAGAGGCAGGAGCGGGCAAACGCTAGAAGAAGAAGAAGAAGAGGCAGGAGCGAGTTTGCTAAGGGGTCTACCATGGCAGCAGACAATACACAAACCTCCTTAGGGTACCATGGCAGAGAACGGGACGTTTTATTGACGCAGTTACAAGTTTATAAAGGAATAGCTGTGCAGGGGAAGTGGCCAAGCTGGCCAGTGAGACCAATGTATCCTTATAAGGGAAAAGAGAGCAAAGCAATGAGAAGGTATAGATGATGATGCAGGAACAGGGAAATAGAAATACAAGGAAGGCGAAGCCCACCACAGGGAGGAGGGGTGAGTTGACGCGGTGAAGCTGATAGGAAGGTTAGAATTCCCCCGCATATCTGGCCACATCTCACTTGACCGCAAGGCTGCCCATGCCAAGGGAAGTCTGATAGAGGAGCTTCCGAGGAGTCAACTATCCATGCTCAAGCACACATTAGACTCACACTTGTCTTTGAGTTTTGATAGTTTTACAATGATGTACCTTAGTTTTGGTCATTTTGTATTTATGTACCTGGGCTTATGCTCAGCCTTTTTGAATGACTTTGTTCTGAAGATTGCCTCAGTGAGGGAAATTTTCAATTAAATTTTCTCTGAAAATGGTTTCTGTGCCTTTGACTCTGTCATCTTCCTCAGAAATTCCTATCACTCTTACATTCGACCTTTTGATAGAGTTTGGAAATTTCACAGAGTTGCTTCATTCTTTCTAAATCTTTCCTCTCTCCTTTCAATTGAAAGAGTGGACTAATTGTAAATTCTTCGCTATCAGTGAGTCTGGTTTTTAAGCCTTCTGCCTGAACTTGAACTGCAATCAGAGTGTCTTTCACTTTCTGCAGTTCTGTTGGAGATTTTTCTTTCATGCTTCCTAACTGCTTAGTGAACTATGATTGAAGTTGTTTCATGTTTTCTTGTAGAACTCTGTTTGGAGCTCTTCTTTTGTGTTTCCTAATGCTTTCGTGAAATATCCTTTTAGCCTTTTATGCTTCTCCATAGTATGCTTAGATTCTTGGAGAGTACTTATAATGAGCTTTCTGTAGTCTTTCATGGATATCCCTCTGTCTCAATATTCTTGGATCTTTCTGTTTCATTTATGTCTGATTTGGCATGTTTTATTGGCGTATATTTTTTCTGTTCACATATTTATTGTGCTGGTTATTGCTGGCCAGCAGGTGTTGCTACTTTTGTGATCTCTATACTTGTCTTTGTTGCGAGGTGGATGGGGTGGGAGCTGGGGTTATTTTATTTTATTTATTTATTTTGTTGTTGTTATTTCCTCCTGTAGTTTATTTTATTTATTTATTTTGCTGTTGTTATTTCCTCTTGTGCTCTGTGTGGTGTGTGTATACAGTTATTCTATAGGATTTTGGTTTGTCGTCAAGCCATAGATTTGCTACTGGATTACAGCTGTGTTCATAGAAGTAGGGCAAAATGCCCATTAGCTGGTTAGTTACCGCCAGCTTCCATAAATTACCTTTATGTTTGAACAACAACCTGGACTTCTTTTGGTCACAAATGCTCCCTGCTCTTTTTTGTTGTGTCCTTGCCTGAAATTCAGTAGTCTAATACCCCTGAGTTCAAGGATTAAAAGATCATAAGTTCCCTTCTCTCACCACCAGCACTGTGTGTTGCCTTGACTACTTGCAATGCGTAGAGGTACTGTGCTGTGCCAGAACACTAAATTCCTGTTTGGCTCATTCACACACCCCTTCTCACCCCAGCCACACTCACAGACACCCACCTGAGGCTTTCGTGCTTCTGTGGATGTCTCAGATATAGTTGTTGAGTTTTTTTAAGTGCAATAGTTACAGATATTTGTTTTGGGGGAGATTGGTTCTGTTCCCTGTTACTCCATGGCCATGCCTGATAGAAGGCCTGTAGATATTATCTTCAATATGACTTAAATCAAATGCATAAAAGGCAAATATATTCTCAAAATCTGAAAAGTTGTCATCTACTGCAAATTCAGAATTGAAATGTTTGACTGACTGATTTGTGCAGTTATCACTCTATTATACCAAGTTATAGTGAAACTAAGTCTGAATTACTTTTTCCACTCATTTCTACTGTGCTATCGATATAAGATGTATCATCAATTTGATTTAATAACAGTTTTCAGGGGTACAATATGTACTACCTAATCAAGTATAGTACAGTAGGACTGTTGTTTAATTTTTTTTTTCCATTCTTGGTAATTCTCCCCCCCCCGCCCACCCCGCTAATATCCGAGGGCTTTTAGCTTCAGACCAAGCTAATTGCAATCATAGAGAGGGATTGTTGACTATTCTAAAAGTTGGTCATGAGATTCATAAAAAGATGACATAGACCAAGAAATGGTTTCAAAATGAATATTCTACCCAGAAACATATATAAATTTAATATAATACCCATCAAAGTCCCATCAAGTTTCTTTAAGAGAATAGAACAAAAATTGCAATCATTTATCTGGAACCAGAAAATACCTAGAATTGCCAAAACAATCTTGAGGAAAAGAAACAGACATGGGAGTCAGGCGGTAGTGTAGCGGATTAGACGCACATGGTGCAAAGCACAAGGACCATTGTAGGGATCCCGGTTTGAGCCCCCATTTCCTCACCTGCAGGGGAGTCGCTTCACAGGCGGTGAAGCAGGTCTGCAGGTGTATATCTTTTTCTCCCCCTCTCTGTCTTCCCCTTCTCTCTCCATTTCTATCTGTCCTGTCCAACAACGATGACATCGATGGTGACAACAATAATAACTACAACAATAAAACAAGGGCAACAAAAGAGAAAATAAATAAATATTTTTTTAAAAAACTTTAAAAAAATAGAAATAGACATGTATTCATCCCACTCCCAGATCTCAAAATATAGTGTAAGACCATCATCACCAAAACAGCCTGGTACTGGAACAAAAATGGGCACACAAACCAGTGGAACAGAATTGAAAGCCCAGAACTAAACCCCCACACTTATGGACATCCAGTCTTTGATAAGGGGGCCCAAAGTATTAAATGGACTAAGGAAGCTCTCTTCAGTTAATGGTGCTGGGAAAACTGGGTTGAAACCTGCAGCAGAATGAAACTGAACCACTTTATTTCACCAGAAACTAAAGTCAACTCCAAATGGATCAAGGACCTGGGTGTTAGACCTAAAACTATCAAATACTTAGGGGAAAACATTGGTGGGACACTTTCCCACCTAAACCTCAGGGATATCTTTGATGATACAAACCCAGTTGCAAGGAAGACTAAAACAAAAACAAATCAATTATACTACAGCAAAATGAAAACTTCTGCACAGCAAAAGAAACTATCACTGAAACAAAGAGACCCCTCACAGAATGGGAGAAGATCTTCACATGCCATACATCAGATAAGAGGCTAATAACCAAAAAATATAAAGAGCTAGCAACAAAAAAGCAAATGACCCCATCAAAAAATGGGCAGAGGATATGAACAGAATATTCACCAAAAAAGAAATCCAAAAGGCCAACAAACACATGTAGAATTGCTCCAGGTCACTCATTATCAGAGAAGTACAAATAAAGACAACAACGATATACCACCTCACCTGTGTGATAATGTCACACATCAAAAATGACAGCAGCAACAAACGTTGAAGAGGTTGTGGGGACAAAGGAACACTTCTGAACTGCTGGTGGGCATGGAGACTTAATTTTCAAGTACGATAGGTTTAAAACTGACTAGCCCATAATTAGCTTAGGAGCCTGTGTGACCTCTACATCCCTCTAGATCTGAGCTCACATTCTGTGGTCATGATTAGGAACATTCCATGCTGCCCCAGTATCGACCCATCTTTCTCAGATGTAGCATAGAGTATGTTGTCCAGCCTCCCTTTGTAGGATGGAACATTCTCTACCATTGTTGATCCAGGTTGAGAGCAAGGCCCTATGGGGGTCCACAAAGGGGTCTATTTTGTTGTTCCTGATAGAGATGAGCAGGAAACCATGGAGAAAGGGATTTATTTGAGTTCTAGGCCCATCAAGTCTGTTTGGGAGACTCAGACTCCCCGATTAGGGTCCCAGCTGGTAGAATGGCCTGATAGTGACTAAAGAGTCATTGTTAAAGTATGCCAGTCTCTTGCCCTTATTGAGCTTTTGCAGTCCTTGCTTTGATAAGATTAGCTTTGGAGTGAGTGAGAGAACTGTAATAGGGAGTAGGTGAGGATGGGAGTATGGATCAACCTGTCAATGCCCGTGTTCAGCAGGGAAGCAATTACAGAAGCCTTCTGCATCCCACAATTATATTGGGTCGATACTCTCAGAGGGTTAAAGAGTAAGCTATCAGTGGAGGGGTTGGTATACGGAGGTCTGGTGGTGGGAATTGTGCGAAGCTGTGCCCCTCGTATCCTGTGTTTTTGTCAGTGTTTCCTTTTTATAAATAAAAATTTTTTAAATAAAAAATAAAACTGACTAGCACCACAAATTTCAGAAAACTCACAGTCCCAGTTGATTTATCTTCCCAAAAGGATATCCTTTTATTTCAAAGATAATTATTCGGGTTTCAGGGCCCTTTTATGAAATTAACCTTTGGCCAAAGACTTTGGGTAGGGGGAGGTGGTTAACCTGATTATGTTTAAGTTCTGAATTTATGATATACCTGAATGTAATTGAGTTTCCCTGCAAATAGTTATAGTTTTTGTAACTAAATTACTCAGTCACATAACCAGAGATTATGCAGAATTCTGAGAGCTTGGCTTCATAGTCCACACTCTTTACACATCACTGCATCATTCTACACTATCCTGTCTCCATGTTTCCTCAACTGAGTGGAAAGGTGGCTTAACCTAAGTTAAATTGCTTTATAGGAAGATGTATGGTGATTTTGAACATCATCAAATTCTATAATGCATAGGAATTTCAAACACTAAGATATTTTAGACTTTAAGTCTAAATATCTAGACAGACATTCATTCTCTTCCTCTTTTTATTAATTTTAGCTATTTATTTTTGCCTTCAGAGTCATTGCTGGGCTTGGCGTCAGCACTACGAATCCACTGCTCCTAGTGGCCATTTTTCTCTTTTATTGGATAAGACAGAGAAATTGAGAGGGGAGGGAGAAACAGAGAATGAGAGAGAGAGAGAGAGAGATAGAAAGAGTAAGAGAAAGATAGATGTCTATAGAATGCTTTAGCACTTGAGAAGCTTCCCCCTGCAGGGGCTTGAACCTGGATCCTTGAGCAGGTTCTTGCACTTAGTACTATGTATGTTGTATAAGTACCGTGAGCGCTGATTGCACCACTAGAGTTCTGGTAGTATGTATGTTTAACTGGGTGCACAATCACCACTCCAATTCTCTTAATCTCTACTTATTTTCATCTCTTCATCTACCACCTTATTCTTGTCTTACCGGGGCAATTATAAGTAGAGAGATTAGATCTTTTGTATACATGTACCTATGAGCAAGAGAATTAGAACCACAAAATGGAAGCTTTAGAATTGGAGCATCCTTGGGGAGAACCAAGTGCCACATCTCTTAAGATGTTTCAATATCATGTCAGTGAAAAAGCTCACATGCTTAGTGTGCTGCTTTGCCATATTCCTTACCAAGGTTTAAGTCTGGTCCCCACCACATTGAGGGAAACTTCTGTGTTGTGGTTTCTTCTCTTAAAAATTTCAGACAGCCATATGCCAGAGCTGAGCTTATTGATGTTTGTTCTCTCTCTTAAATAAATAAATAAATAAATAAATAAAAAGATGTTAGAACATCCCCCAAAGTACCATCTACTAAGAAGGACCTTATGGAAGAGAATTCATCAGAGCACATATGGTTGGCTGTTGTGATCTTTTAAAGTCCTTTCCAAGTTTGAAATCCTGTCATTTTAGAATGGTGATTGTGAACACCAGATTGCTGTGTGTGTGTGTGTGTGTGTGTGTGTGTGTGTGTGTGTGTGTGTGGTGAGGACATGGACAAATTTTTATAGACAAATCTCTTGAAGACAGTTATTAACACAAAAAGCAGAACCTTTTTTGGTGTAATATGTTAGGACTGAGGTAATTGCCTAATACTGAGAAGAATTGAGCAGATTTGTAGGTAACAAGGAATTGGTTAAAAAATAAAGTTGCAGTTCTTTTCTGATATTTATGTTTATATAAATTACTACCCCAAACTTGACAGTTTTAAATAACAAGCATTACACAATTTCTCAGGGGTCTGTAGGTCTGCATTTGAGGCAGTGTTAGCTGGGTGATGGTCATGATCTTATCAAGAAGTCACTTGATATGATCTTGTGCCTTGGTGAGAATGATATAAAGACTGTTGACTAGGGCACCACATGATTGTTCCAGTCACTCAAAGTAATCCAGTTTCCTACATGGTGGCTTGTAAGACTAGAGCAGTGTGCCATTAGGTCTGGGCAAAACAACAAGGCTTCTTAAGATGTAGCCTCAGAAGCCCAGAACATCACTTTCATTGCATCAGTTAAATCTCTAAGGTGAGGTCAGATCTAGGTGAGAGAAACTCAGTGTCATCTCGGTATCCTTAGCCTCCCATACAGATAATTGAGGTAACATGACTCAGTATATGGTAGAGAATCCACAGTGAAAACAAAGATAGAACGAGTAGTCTTAGAATGATAAAGGAATTATGTCAGCCTTGGAGATAAGTTTAAAGAAAAAGGGAGCAAGGTCCAGCATAAGGATTCCAGTTCCAACCCCCAGCTCCCCACCTGCAGGGGGTGTTGCTTCACAATCAGTGAAGCAGGTCTATAAGTGTCTACCTTTCTCTCCTCTGTCTTCCCCTCCTCTCTCTGTCCTATCCAACAACAGCTACAACAAAATAACAATAACAACTACAATAAGGGCAACAAAATGGGAAAAATGGCCTCCAGGAGCAGTGGATTCCTAGTGCAGGCACTGAGCCCCAGCAATAATCCTGGGGACAAAAAAAAAAGGTGGGGGGAGGCACTGGAGAATGGAGGTTTTGAGTGTTGTTATTATTTCCCACCAGGGTTATTGCTGGGATTTGATGTCTGCATGACAACTCTACTTATTCAAGTAGATATTTTTCTTGCCACACACACACACAGAGAGAGAGAGAGAGAGAGAGAGAGAGAGAGATGGAGAAAGAGAGACAGGGAGAGAAGGAGGGGGACCTATAGCATTGTTCCACCAATTGTGAAACTTACTTCCTATGAGTAGCATCTGGGGACCTGGAACCCAAGTCTTGCGCATGGTAATATATGTGTTCTACCAGGCGACCTGACCCCAAGATAAATTTTTTGAGATTAAAAATAAGAGAAAATGTAAGGTGTTCTTTTCAGAGATCAAGTAATGTCAGGCAAACCAGTGGAAAGGGAGTTTTACATAACTGGAATTATGCAACCTACTCCCTGTCCATATATTTTACCTTTGGATTATGTTCTCATTTGGCATACACCTTTACTAATTTCACCAGGCTTGCCTCACACTGACTTTAGTCTGAAGTTACTGTCTACAAGATTTTTACCTCTTGGGGGAATACCCAACACTCTTCATAGACCCCCAGGCAGCATACCAAACTCCAGTGTGTGGCCTGATTCCCATCTCTTGCTTAAAGATTGAGCAGACCAGCCTTGAATAGTAGGATACAAAACCTGCTTTCTTCACAGTACTCAGACAGTCTCTTCTGGATTAAAAAAAAAAAAATTAAAATAGCCATTTGAGTGAGCCATTCTGGCAGTCATTCAGAGTTGCAGTGGTTGCAGTTTGGCACCTTTTGTATGTACAAAGCTTTTTAACTGGATTGATCAGATGCGGGTAGGTTGGAATGTATCCTTTTGCTAAGTATCTTTAGAAGTTTGCTAATTAATTGTAAAAGAATGCTTCTCTTTGGCATTGTGTCTCATCCTCTTGCATTATATATTACAGTGATAAATGATGGATGCATAAATGCATCCTTTGCTCAATCAGTGTTTTCTGTTGTTGGAACAGAGTGCACAAACTGGATTTGTTTCAGGAACATTGAATTTGGAATGTAACATTTTGCCAAGTCAGAACCTCACTTGTCCAGACAGCACACAGGTGAACTTTGCAGTTTTTTTAAAACAGTATATATCTGTGGTGCTATTGATCAATGTGATGTTGCATTAATGTACTGTTACAACACTGCAGGGTATGTCAGAGTTCTTTTAGCCAGCAGTAAAGAAGTAAAATTTTTAATAAAATGCAGATAGCAGGGGGAAAAAAATCAACCATGAGAATTTAAGGGTAACAGAAATGCTTAAGTAATCAAGTTTTTGGTATGTATCTACAGTATAATTGTTACATGATCACATCATCTTAAACCATTACAAATTGTTGAGAGAAAGGCAGAGAGAGACCTGTAGCACTGCTTCACCACTTGTGAGGCTTCTTCTCTACAGGTGGAGATCAGGGGCTTGGATCTGGGTACTTACACAAAATAGTGTGTGTCCTCTACCAGATGTCCCACTGCCTACATTTGTCTTTGTTTTTAAGAATCTTCTTGCTCCTGTGCTTTTATAGTCATATTGTAATATTCAAAAAGAATGTCAGTGAAGGCTGACAGAGCCATATGTATGAGGTGGCTCAAGCTGCAAAAGTAAAAACTTGAGTTTTGCATTTGATCATTGTAAATAAATAGCAGGCAACTTTTTTTTTATGGTGCTGATGTAAGTTTGGCATGAGTTCATTCTGAGCCTTTTTAAGTAATATCTTTTTTGTTCTTCTTTCAAGTGGGTTTAAAAACTTTAACCATCACACTTTCCCTATTAAAAAAACATGAAGTAATTTTTTTCTTAATCAATTAACTGATGTACAACTTAGCTGAATACAACATTCTTGATACAGTATTTTTAACTTTGCTGCTGCTGATGTTATGGCAACTTAATAAAGGACATAAATCCAATTCTATGATTTCTCAAATCCCAGGAATATTTTATAAGAGAAACACAGACAAGTTTTCCCTTTTCAGTATAAAACTATCTTGGTATTGCAGTGGATTTTTAATACAGAAAGTATTATTTCACCTTTTAATCTTAATCTTTTTGAGTGTATGAGAAATCAAAATATGTAAAAACAAAGTCTGGTGCATCTTCACAGAAAGTAGAGTCTTCTGTAACCTGCTGTTATGAATCAACATTTTGGTATAAATGATTTACAACTATAATTATGAGATCATTGTGTTCAAATATGCAGAAAACCATTTCATGGTTGTTGCTAATAGTGCTAGTAGAGGCCAATGTAAGTGAGCTAGGCCATTGCTCCTAATAATACGCCTTCAATCCAACAGGTGCTGATGTTTGCAGTTGCTATAAAAAAGTAAATTTCTTTTTTTTTCCTGGTAATTTTGTTTCTTTAAAAAAAAAACACAATGAACTATAATGTTGAGCTGAAATTGGAGAACCTTCTTTCTTTCTTAGGTCCTCCCAGCCCCCAAATTCCACTTAAGTTCTCGATTTCTCTCTTACCTACAACAACAATGACATCATTAACAACAACAATAAAACAATAATGGCAACAAAAGGGAATAAATAAAAAAAAAAAAGGAAATTTCAGGGAGTTGGGCGGTAGCACAGCAGGTTAAGCGCACGTGGCACAAAGCGCAAGGATGGCATAAGGATCCCAGTTCTGGCGGCTCCCTACCTGCGGGGGAGTCGCTTCACAGGTGGTGAAGCAGGTCTGCAGGTATCTATCTATCTCTCCCCCTCTCTGTCTTCCCCTCCTCTCTCCATTTCTCTCTGTCCTATCTAACAATGACATCAATAACTACAACAACAATGAAAAACAACAAGGGCAACAAAAGGGAAACTAAATATAAAAAAAAATTTTTTAAGTAAATTTCTCTTGTATTTGATATTTTTAGATATGAATACTTCTCAATGCATTCTATAATATAAATGCCAATTAAAATTGATAGTCAGGGGCCCAGAAGATGGCTCAGCAGGCAAAGCATAGGCCTTGCCATGTTTGAAACCTTGGGTTTTTTTTTTCCACCTACAGGGGGAAAGCTTTGCAAGTGGTAAAGCAGGGATGCAGGTGTCTCTCTTTCTCTTTCCCTCTCTATCTCCCTCTACCCTCTCAATTTCTGACTGTCTCTATCCGATAAATAAAGATAATAAAAAATTTAAAAATAGATAAATGGAGGCTTTATGTGAAGGAGACAGGGTTTCATGATTACATATGTATGTTCACTCAGGAAGCATTAGGGCTGGCAGTCCATACTACACTGTATGATTGATATAAAAAGTTTGTGGAGGAACAAGTGGGGGAAACTGTAAGTAGGGCACCAAAGTAAAAACCCAGTGGTGAGGGGTAGACATGTAGCTTCCTGGGCCATTGGGGGGTGGGAATGGGCGGGAGGGATGGGTCACGGTCCTTTGGTGATGGGAATGGTGTTTATGTACACTCCTAGCAAAATGTAGACATATAAATCAGTAGTTAATTAATATGAGAGGGGGAAATCAATTGTATGTCTCAAAGGTTCTCAAAAGACAAACTGAATCTTTTTAATAGATAGGCTACGTGTTTGATATGCGGACTCTCTCAAAAGCCTAGACCAAGTAGATTAGAAGCTTCCAATAGCACAGCTATATACAAGATACTGGGTACTGTACAGCAAACCATAACAAAGGGACTTTTCAAAGTTAACCCAATTAACAAATAATGTGATGATAATATTAACTATTGATTGTCTTTTTGAACCCTAAGACAGCAGGAACCTCACATCTTCACTATAGAGCCCCTACTTCCCCCAGTCCTGGCACCCTTGGATAGGGCTCACTTTCCCGTATGCTTCTCCCAATCCATACCAAATAATATTGCATCCGCCGATCACAACCTAACCAAAGCAACGATTGCCATCTCAACATGCTTCACCTCAGTGTGTATCCAGAGACTTCACGTGTGGAATGACAACCCTTCAGCTTCATTACTCGGGTGAGACCTTTCCTTTTATAGTACACTCTAATTTCATCTCAGGTAGTTCACTTTCTAACAAAGTCCCATAACCTAGACATACACCAGTTTCTGTGAGAGAGAGCGTATGTGCACACGTATCCATAAACTACTGCAAAATATATACCTGAAAGCAGGATTACACTAGAGTTTGCAGTGAGTACCTCCCTAACACTTCCTCTCCACTATTCCAATCTTGGGATCTATGATTGCTCAACAAATTGTTTGGCTTTGTATGCTAACTCTCTTTTCAATCACCAGGTTCCAGATGCCACCAGGATGCTGGCTAGGCTTCCCTGGATTGAAGACCCCACCAATGTGTCCTGGAGCTCAGCTTCCCCAGAGACACACCTTACTAGGGAAAGAGAGAGGCAGACTGGGAGTATGGACCGACCAGTCAACGCCCATGTTCAGCGGGGAAGCAATTACAGAAGCCAGACCCTCTACCTTCTGCAACCCTCAACGACCCTGGGTCCATGCTCCCAGAGGGCTAGAGAATGGGAAGGCTATCATGGGAGAGGGTGGGTTATGGGGATTGGGTGGTGGGAATTGTGTGGAGTTGTACCCCTCCTACCTTATGCTTCTGTTCACCAATCCTTTCTTAAATTAAAAATTTAAATAAAATTAAAAAAAAATTTAAAAATAGATAAATGGAGGCTTTATGTGAAGGAGACAGGGTTTCATGATTACATATGTATGTTCACTCAGGAAGCATTAGGGCTGGCAGTCCATACTACACTGTATGATTGATATAAAAAGTTTGTGGAGGAACAAGTGGGGGAAACTGTCACTCCTTCCCAGATATCAACTCATTTTTGAAGTTATTTATTTTTCCTAAAGTATAATGACTTTCATTCTAACCCATGACTGTGTTTTCCTCTAAAAGTCAGCAAATACCTACCATGTCCCAACTATACAGTACTCTTGTGTTCTTCTGATGTTTGTATTCCCATAATTGCAAATAAAAGTATATTTTTAGTTTAAGAATTTTCCTTGCACCGTTATTTCTGCTAATGTCTTTGCTTCCATAGCAGAAAGCTAAGACTTTGTATGAAGCCATGTTTACAAAAAGCTGTTATCGGAGTGAAAACTATAGTTTTGTGTAGTCAAGTTTTAATTTAAATTTCCTATAAGCATAACAACATACACATACATATGCTCATTCACACCTTTCCAATTTGTGTTATAAACACAATGTACATGAGTAGATTCTCCTATCCATGGAACTGAAATACAATGAATTATTTGGACTTCTGTAGCTGAATGAAAGTTTATATAACTAAATTAAGGCTCAGTCTCAGGCAACTTATATGCTCAAGATGCAGAAGGTAGAATCTTTTGTGCTCTAAATTCCTACTGGGACTAGAATAACAAACAAATGAATATGTACTGATATTTAGTTCTCCAATGGATTACACAAAAGAAAAAAAATATAAAAAATAAAATAAATTCCAGTTTTCACAGATTATTTAACTGAGATTTAATAACATTTATTAATAACATTTGGGGCATATTTATTTTGCCCAAGTTTCTACCCTAAGAGTTTCATTTGGTGAAGTCATATATTCCATTTAAGATACTTCATATTTGCTTACAAATTTTCTGGGTTCTATAGAGAAGTGAAATATCTGTATGAGAGATGATTTCTAATGAGATCTAACTCTGTATAAAATGAGATAAGAGCAACATCCAGAGAATGCACAGCCAGATTTTCTTTCTCTGGCTAGGGCTGGCTATATTAAATGTTTGAATGTGACTTGGCATTACCAATTTTCTTTGAAAAACTAATTCCACAATCTTTCAGATGGATGCAGTCCATCTTCAGCTGGGCAGGTAGAAACTAGATAGGAAATATAATTAATATTTTTCTCCAGTAGCAGTACTCAAATAAAATCAATTAATTCAGTAACTTAGGGCCACTGAGCTTTGTAGCCTAGCCTTATGAAGATATTTAAGAATAAGAAAGCTCAACAACTTCCTCCCTTCCTGCTGAGAGCTTACAGTTGTCTAGAAAGCACTGCTTTGTATCCAGAGTAAAATAGATACAACTAAAAGACGTAAAGTGACACATATGTAGCCAACAGTGTTATGTAACTGAGGCAGAAAGGGTCAGTGATGCAAGGTCTCGTTAGGCTGTCAAGACTTCATTTTTATGAGCCATTCTGAGGAATGGAAAGCTATAATTTAGTGGAGAAAGGATAATGTGCTTCAGATACATCCAGCAGAATATTGGCATCATAAATTCAGCCACACTGAACAAATTAAAAATTAAACTCACCTTCTTCATACTGCATAAAAGCAGTACCATAAAGTTGTCTAATCTCACGTCACCAATCAAAAACCTTTAGCTCTTTAAATCCTTTTCTGAAAATTCCATTTTATAATTTAAGCAAGTTGCAACAACCAACTGAAATCAAAGTGGTGGTTGAAATCTATAATGTGATAATACTTGAGGAATAACAGAAAATAAATTTTAGTAATGGAGTTTCAGGAAACCAGAGAAAAGAGAGACTTCTAGTAGCAGGTGATTGCAAATAACTGCCATTTTCCTATACTAGCTAGGTCACATGGCTGACCCCAAAAGAGAAGCATATATACAGAGTGCTGTTCCTGTAGAGCCAGCGGAGGCATGATCCCCTAAGCATTTCTCTGCAGTAAGATGACTTATTATTGACCTAGAGGGTTGCCTGGAACCACCCTTCCTTTGTGTTTCTGTTATAGAGGAAATACAACTCTTGGTACAAGCATTTAACAGGAAGTTAAAGTATATAGTTCTAATCCATTTACCAATTATTGGAATTATTAGACACTATTCTCTATGTTAACTGACGTGGATAGTAAAATTATATTCACCCCTTTATCAGTGTGATAGATAGACTAATGACTCCCCAAATGAGTATATGCCCTAATTGCCAGTACCTGTGAATATGTTATATTACACAGCAAGGGGGAGGGTGTTGTAGGAGGTAGAGTGCACATGGTTAATTAGCTTATTTTGTAGTTAAGATTGTTAGATTATCCAGGAGAACCAGTGTAGTCACAGGAGTTTATTAAATGTGGAAAATGGATAGAGAGAAGAGTTCATGTCAAAAAAATACATTATAAGAAACACCTGACTGATTAATGCTGACTCTGAAAATGAAGGGAGGGGCTACAAGCCAGGGAATATGGGCCCCTATAAATACTGTAAAAGAAAGCCCCAGCTCCCCACCTACAGGAGGGTTTCTTCACAAGCAGTGAAGCAGGTCTGCAGGTGTCTTATCTTTCCCCCTCTTTGTCTTCCCCTCCTCTCTCAATTTTTCTCTGTCCTATTCCACAACAACAATAGCAATAACAATAACAAGGGCAATAAAAAAAAGGGAGGGAAATGGCCTCCAGGAGCAGTGGCTTTGTAGTGCAGGGGGCACCTAGCCCCAGTGGTCACCCTGGAGGAAAACCAAAAACAAAAATATGAATTCTCCCCCAGGGTTTTCCGAAAGCCTCACCTTTTAAAAAACACCTTGATTTAAACCCTGTGAGACCTGCTCCAAATGTCCTCATATACCCCAGTTTGTCTTAGTCCACACAATATTAAATGTTTGAGTTTGCAAATTCTTTGTGTGGGAGGGATGCATTTTAAGGTATTTAACAGCATCCCTTACTTCCTCTCACTGGTAACAGCCCTCCCCTTAACATCCAAAGTATCTTCAGATATTGCTGAATGTCTACCAGAGACCAAAATTGTTTAGCCTGAAAAGTTCTGATGACCCACCAGTAGTTGAAATCCACCTATACTTGAAGATAGCTAAGTTGTCTAATGATTCCACCCATTATCCTCACTACTTTTTCTTTATCCACAGCAGTCTTAGAAGCTCAACAGTGATGTTTTCTGAATTCAGCATGTTCTCCCCTGTTGCCACCACCTCAGCTGGCTGCCCTAAGATGGGTAGGACAGACACTGAATAGGATTGATCTGAATTTTCCTCCTTGCTCTGCCCCACAAACTCTCCTCTCTATGTCTTCTGGGTTCTAAAGCTATTTGGGTCTATGAATGGAAGAAAATAGGATGGCTGAGCTTGTTGGAGCAAATAGAAGCCTCCAGGCTTGTCAAATAGAAAGGCGGGTTAGGATGGAAAGAATTGTGCTAGAATTGGAGACTGGTTGAGGTATAGATGTCAACATGGCCTCGGCAACTTTGCAAAAATGGCTTCCAGACTTGTTTTGAGAAAGGGAGTGACCAGATAATGAACTCTGATTTATTGGCTTAAAATATTTCATTTTTTTATCGGCTAAAAATGTTTACACCTGTTCAGTTCTTAGAACTGAATTACAAAGTAAAAGCATATGGTGCTGTGCTCCTGAAGGAAAAAGGGTTGTAAGTGAAGAGGTCTTAGTGTCTGTGCTGGGAGCTTCCCTTTTGGACCAACATTTAGAGATTCCTTATGATGAAGTGTCAGCATAGAGAATAGTCAAGGAATAGGAATCTAAGGGAATTTTAAAGCATAACATAAGGTCTCAAAAGATAGCAATTCAGGAAAGCAGAGGCATTCTACTCTTAAACTAAGTGAAGCAGGGAGTCTATAAAACCTCTGCTTCTATGGGATGTGACAGTGAAGAAAAAAGAACCACAAAAGCAGCCATCATTGGATCAACTTTTTAAAAAGCATGATAAGTTTAAGTCTTATCAGATGGCAAAATGAACTTCCTAAAAGTTCCTCTGGAAGCCATGCCTTTGTAGTCATTACTAGAGCTTTTGATTTTGCTGTGAAATTAGTTTAGGTAACTTTTTAAAATGTGTTAAATATTCTACTACAGTGCCATTTAAAATTTACTTGATTTATTTGGTTACTATGTTGCTTAATTTTATTGATATTCTACAAACAACTCTTATAAGCTATTAAATGCCAACTACTATACTAGATTTTAAACATACGGAGATAAAAAAAAAAAAAAACATTACTGACTTCAGGGATCTTATCACTTGGTGAAGAAAAATATGAGGGGGATGGGCCATGGCATACCCCATTCAGTGCATACATTACTAAGTGCAGTAGGGGGAAAGTTTTGCAAGTGGTGAAACAAGGATCCAGGTACCACTCTTTATCCCTCTCTGTCTTCCTTTTCTCTCTCAGTTTCTCTGTTTCTGTCAAATAAATAAATACATCTTTAAAGAGAAAAATATGAGGAAACTGACAATCATAATGTAAGCTTTTAAGTATCTTGACAGAATATAATAGTACAATAAATGAGGGCAGCTTATGACACAAGGTTGGGGAAAAAGAACAGGTATTTAGAAAATTCTTTTTGATAATACCAACTAAACATTAAATAATTATTTCATCGCTTATTGGAGTATTGGAATTAAAAAATAAAAGTTCATGAGGGCACGGTTTGATGTGGGTTCAAAACGATCAAGGTTTATTACATTGAGGTACAGCAGTACAAAACATTATCGGCAGGGGTAATGCTAGGCCAGGCCCATGTGTCCATAAGTTAATTACCAGACTTCCGCAGCACATATACACATCCTGGAAGGAGTGGCCATGGTGGGCTCTGGGGGGAGCTGGCATGAAGAGCACTAGAAGAGAAGGAGCCAGGGAAAAAGGGGAGCAGACTTCTGGCCACCTGAAAAGTTAAATATTTTGACTTAAGTAAGTCTATCAGCGTAACATCAGCCGTATACTAATTATGTTCTTAAGTTCACTCTCAGCCATATGCTAATCAAGTCCAAAAGTCCTATTCACAGGTTGTGCCACAACATTGGAGACTTTAAGTTTGAAAAGTCACATGTGTCATAAAAGATGGACTATCATCAAGTAGAAAGTTGAAATTAGAGGAACATAATAATACCAGATTGCTTGAACAATTTCCATGGCACGAAGCAAAAAAAATAATGTAGGCTTGACTTTTTTTTTCCTATCAAGAGAATTTTCCAAAACATGATAAAATATTTAGTATTGTGGGAGTTGCGTGGTAGCGCAGCAGGTTAAGCACATGCGGTGCAAAGTGCAAGGACAGGAATAAGGGTCCCAGTTTGAGCCCCCGGCTCCCCACCTGCAGTGGAGTATCTTCACAGGAGGTGAAGCAGGTCTGCAGGTGTCTATCTTTTTCTGCCCCTCTCTGTCTTCCCCTCTTCTCTCCATTTCTGTCCTATCCAACAATGATGACATCAATAACAACAAGAATAATAATACAACAAAGGCAACAAAAGGGAAAATAAATATTTTTTTAAAACTTGAAAAATATTTGTTATTGTGTCTCAAAAAGTATCTGATGGTAAGTATCACTGTTTTTTTTTTTACATTTAATGTACTAATATCTTACTGCTGAAATATATCACTTGTACTAGCTAGACTGCACTTAGTGGTAATGGGTTGAAATTGCGAAGTTTATTGCTTTTAAAGTGCAGTAGAAAGAGCACTGGACATGAGATGAGAAAACCAATGCAAGCCCATTCCTGCCAATTATCAGCTACAACACTGTAGATAATCCATCTAACGTTTCTGAGCCTGACTTATTTGTGTAAAACAAGATGACACAGAGGAGATTAGGTGAGATATGGTTTATTTTAGTCAATTTCTATCTCTTTACTTCACTATTAGGTTTACAGTGCAGTTGTTGACATAGTTACAATTTTTAATTTTCCAGTGACAGGTGTCTGCAAAACATTCTCACCGTCAACTTAGGTCCTTTTCCATCACCACACACCAGGATCCCAACACCCTCTCCTCTCCCTTCTATTCTCTGCCTTCTCTGGAGTCCTTTACTTTGGTGCATTACACCATACCCAGTCCAAGTTTCACTTTGTGTTGTTTTCTCTTTCTGTCCTTGTCTCTTTTTTATTTTAATTTTTTAGTGACTTATTTACAAAATTATATGATAACAGGGGTGTAACTGTGTGCTGTTGCCACCACCAGAGTCCTGTATCCCCATCCCCTCCACTGGAAGCTACAGTATTTCTTCCAAGGTCATAGATGCAGGTTAACTGTTATTTCTATAACTCTCTGTCTGTATTTATACATATTTGCCTATTTTTCTCCCATGGTCCCATCTTCTCTTCCTTTCCAAGTCACACCTACACCTATTACTACTTTTTTTTTTTCTCTCCAGGGTTATCGCTATGGCTTGGCACAGGCAATACAAAGCTACTGCTTCTCATGGCCACTTTCTCCATTTTATTGGATAGGACAAAGAGAAATTGAGGGGGGGGGAGATAGAGAGGGACCGTGGAAGATAAAGACCTGCTTCACAACTTATAGAGTGTCCCCCTGTGCAGGTGGTGGCAAGGGCTTGAACCTGGATCCTTTCACTCATCCTTGCACTTGTCCTTGCGCTTAGTACTATGTGTGCTCAAGCAGGTATGCCACAACCTTCCTTTTTTTCCCTCTTCCTCTCTCTAGGTCCTGATGGAGTTAGAATTTCAAAGCCCTCTGGTTATCTTCCGCCCATCATCTCTCCCCCACTGGGAGTATGAACCAAAAATCTTTAAGGGGTGCAAAAGGTGGGAGTTCTGGCTTCTGTAATTGCTTCTCCACTGGACATGGGCATGGGCATTGGCAGGTCAATCCATACATTTAGTTTGTTTCTGTTTTTCCCTAGTGGGGTAGGGTTCTGGGGAGGTAAAGTTCCAGGACATATTGGTGAGGCTGTCTGCACAGGGAAGTCTGGAAGGAATCATGATAGTGTCTGCAACTTGGTGGCTGAAAGGTGGTAAGATATAAAGCAGGACAAAGTGGTAACTGAATAGGAACCAAAAAGTAGGAATAGACCAGATGAGAATAGGCATCAGTGGGTGGAAAGAACTAGGAAGTCTATTTTAGGTATATCCCTAGGGGGCTATGACTTTAGTAATTTTTGCTTGAGCTTGCTAAATAACATAGAGTTGGATAAAAAAATATTGTCTGAGAAGATGTGTTAAAGTTGAGAATAAGACTAGAAAGCTGGATTAGGGCAGAAAGCAGCTTCCAGTTTTGATGAAAAATTATGAATAAAATTAAATATTAATCCCATCTACCTGATCCAGGGCCCATATATATTTATATTTAGTACAGGAGCCTGTGTAACCTCTGAGTCACTGTCAGTCTAAGGTCACAGTTTATGGTCAGCCAAGAACATTCTAGGCTGCTCTCATTTCAGGACTTCCTCTAGTGGCAGGGTGGGATGGCCCAGCCTCCCTTCTGAGAGTGGGGCAGTCCTTACCATTGCTACTTACAGGGAGGACAAGTTCCTGGATGTACCCAGGAGAGGGCTATGCTGATGTTTCTGATCATTCTTATCTTTTCAATTCCACCTGTATGTGACATCATCTGGTATTTGCCCTTCTCTTTTTGGCTTGCTTAGCACGATTCCTTCAATTTCTATCTAAGATGAGGTAGAGATTACTTCATCATTTTTTTTTTCCTCCAGGGTTATTGCTGGGCTCGGTGCCTGCACCATGAATCCACCGCTCCTGGAGGCCACTTTTTCCCCCTTTTGTTGCCCTTGTTGTTGTAGCCTCGTTGTGGTTATTATTATTGCCCTTGTTGACACTATTCGTTGTTGGATAGGACAGAGAGAAATGGAGAGAGGAGGGGAAGACAGAGTGGGGGAGAGAAAGATAGACACCTGCAGACCTGCTTCACCGCCTGTGAAGCGACCCCCCTGCAGGTGGGGAGCCGGGGGCTGGAACCGGGATCCCTACGCCGGTCCTTGTGCTTTGCGCCACATGCGCTTAACCCACTGCGCCACCGCCCGACCCCCTACTTCATCATTTTTAACAGCTGAGTAGTATTCCATTGTGTCAGTAGGCATCTGAGTTGCTTTTGAATTTAGGTTGTTTATTACAAATTGTGCTGAACAAATGTATTCATACATCTCTTTAAATAGATGCTTTGTCTCCTTTGGAAAATCTCCATGATAGGAGTTGTGGGATCATAGGGTTGGTACATTTTTGGTTTTTTGAGAAATCTCTGGATTGTTTTCTGAAGAGGGTGGACCAACTCCCATTACCATCAGCAGTATAGGAGACTTCTTTTTCCCCCATATCCTCACCAACATTTGTTGTTTCTGACCTAATGTCTGACATTCTTAAAGGTATACATTTGTATCTCATTATTGTCTTTATTTGCATTTCTCTCACAGTCAGTGACTGAGAATTTTTCATGTCTGTTGACTCTTTGGATCTCTTCTGTGGTGAAGATTCTATTCATGTTTCTTATTTTAACTTACACAGTTTGGCAATAGGCAACTGGAAACATTATTCTGTCTTCCTCCTCCTCACCCTAGCCCAATTCTTCATCTCTGTGACCAGAATGTTCTTTATGAAACACACATTGATTGTACCACTTTCCCGAGTGCCTGTTCAACACTCTCCAGAAGAAACCCAGTATTTTGTTGCCAGGTTCCTCTTATTCTACTCAGTGTGACCACAGCTACCCTTCTTTGTCATCTTTTGTGACCTCTTGCAGTAGCTATGCTTAGGTGATACATATTCATTTTCTCTCTTATTCCTCTACATTTAGAGGCATACTGCCCATAAGGTTGGAATGTCTTTTGTCCTACTTATTCACTGCACTAGCTTCTTTTTTTCTTTTTGTTTTTCCTTCCCCCAGTGTTATTACTGGAGCTCAATGCGTGCACTGCTTTTGGTGCTTTGAATCCACTGCTCCTAGGGGCTTTTTTTTAATTGGTTAAGACAGAGAGAAATTGAGAGGGGAAGGAGAGGTAGAGTGTGAGAGAGACAGAGAGACACTTGCAACACCTGCTTCACTGCTTATGAAATGTATCCCCAGCAGGTGGGGATTGGGGGCCTGAACTCCAGGCCTTGTGCGTGGTAATGTATGCACTTAAACAGGTGTGTCACTGCCTAGCCCAATTTCTTGACACTATTTCTTGAGAATTCAATGCAAGTCATGATATTTATTTGATATCCATGGTGTGTCAATATCTTACTTCTGAGGATGCTTCTCTCCCTGAATAGCCGTTGCCCATATGCTTGTCTGCTCCCTTGTTGACTAAAAAAGCAGCGACAGAGGGTCATTACACTATGCCTGGAATAGTGTAAGATATCAATATGCTTTATTGAATGATTATCAGTCACTGGGATGGACTAAATTTCATGCCTCACCTCAATTCTGTGTCCTAAAAGTGATACTATTAGGAGGTGGGGGTTTTAGGAGGTCAATTAGGTCATGAAAGTGATTTTCTCATGAATGAAGATAATTATAAAAAGAACCTCAATGAGTGCTGTTGCTTTTGTCCAGTCATTTGGTGATCCAGTTAGAAAACCATTAATCATTAATCCCCCAATAAAGATATTAAAAAAAAAAGAATATAGCCTTCTACTAATGGAAACTGGCTCTCAACAAATACTGTATTTGTCAACAACTTGGTTGTTGATCCCGTTCTTTAATTCATTTAGCTACTCTGAGTCTTTTGACAAGTGAATTTAGACCATTCACACTTAAGGTGATTATTGATATATGTGGTTTACTTATGTCCATTCTGATTTTTGTCTTGAGTTTATTTTAAATTGTTTAATCTTTGCCCATTTATTTCTATCTGACCTATTGAGTGAATGAGTTTCTGTGGTGAATTCCTCGCTGATTTTTCTTGTGTTTTCTGTAAATCTCTGTTACCTGCTTTGTTTTGTGGTTACCATGTGTGTAATAACTAGCATTGTGTATCTAGAAGAGTTTTTTTTTTAATTCCATTAGAATTTATTGTGAGTTTCTCTTTTTTTATTTCTTTTTTATTTAAGAAAGGATAAATTAACAAAACCATAGGGTAGGAGGGGTACAACTCCACACAATTCCCACCACCCAATCTCCATATCCCATTCCCTCCCCTGATAGCTTTCCCATTCTCTATCCCTCTGGGAGCATGGACCCAGGGTTGTGGGTTGCAGAAGGTGGAAGGTCTGGCTTCTGTAATTGCTTCCCCGCTGAACATGGACATTGACTGGTCGGTCCATACTCCCAGTCTGCCTCTCTCTTTCCCTAGTAGGGTCTCTGGGGAAGCGGAGCTCCAGGACACATTGGTGGGGTCTTCAGTCCAGGGAAGCCTGGCCGGCATCCTGATGGCATCTGCAACCTGGTGGCTGAAAAGAGAGTTAACATACAAAGCCAAACAAATAGTTGAGCAATCATGGATACAAAGGTAGAAGAGTTTTTTTAAGTTGATCTTGATTAACAAACATTTGATAGGGCTTCTTTGTCTTTTAATTCCCTCCCTTATTTGCTTGTTGTTCATACCTATTTTACTGTGTTCTTGTTTCTAGTTGACTGCTATTCACCTTGCTGAAAGCATGTATTCCTTTGCTTCCTTCTTTCCTGTAACACTATTCAGTATTTCTTGTAAAGTGGGGTTGTTTTTGGTAAATTCCTTTAGTTTTTGAGCATTTGGGAATACCTTTATTTCTCCCTCATCCTTAAAGGAGAATTTTTCAGGATACAAAAAGGACTAAAAGAGAGGGCTGAAATTCCCTCTCCTTTAGTGCCTTGAATATGTCAATCTACTCTCTCCTTGCCTCTAGGGGTTATGACGAAAAAAATCTGATGAGCATCTGATATTTCTCCCTTTGTATATAACTTCTTTCCTTTCCTGCAAATTTCATGATTTAGTTCCCACTGCTAAACAAACTTCCGGGAAGCTCAACAAAATATCCTACTTACACTTAATTTGCTAGAGCTTAGTCATTTACCATAACTAGATATAAAAAGGACTAGGGAATAACTTAAAAAAATTTCCTGTGGCCATGTGTAGTTTAAATATAGTAATCTGTTAATTATTCCAGAGAAAAGAGAATGAATACTGATTAGAAAAGTAACAATCTTTGTTACAAAACACTAGAGATCATGGATAACAGATTCATACATAGCCCATACATTTTTCTGTTTAGGGGATGAAATTTATTAAGAATGAATAATTTGTATTCTGGCATCATAAGTACTACATATTTTATCATAAACATTTCGTATTGAGTTAATCAAGATGGTGCCAGACTAGTAGATATAGCTCTTTTTTTGTTTTGTTTTCTATTAGTAATTTAATAGTGATCGACAAGATTATAGAATAAGAGGGCTACAATTCCATATAATTCTACCACCAGAGTTGGTAGAACTCCATTGTAGAACTCTATTCCCTCCATTGGCAAGTTCCTTATTCTTTATCTCTCTGGTAGTATGGACCAAAGCAAAGATCTTTAGGGGGTGCAGAAGGTGGGAGGTCTGGCTTCTGTAATTGCTTTTCCACTGGACATGGGCATACTCCCACAGGGATAAAGAATAGGGAAACTTCCAGTGGAGGGGATGGGATATGGAACTCTGGTGGTGGGAACTGTATTACTTGTACCCCTCTTATCCCACAATCTTGTCGGTCATTATTAAATCATTAATAATAAAAAAAGAAGTTGAAAAATAAGAAAGCACAAAGCAAAACTTTGCTGCACTGCATCAAAGTAAAAGACTCTGGGGTGGAGGGAGGGCTCAGGTACTGCAACTTGGTGGCACAGGAGGACCTAGAGGGAGTTGAACTGGTATGTGGAAACCTGAGAAATGTTACACATATACAACTACTGTATTTTACTATTGACTATACGTCATTAATCTCCCCAATAAGGAAAAATAAATAAAATCTTAAAAATGTAGTCACTGCAGAGTACTGGTCCTGGTCTTCATAGAGAATCATACATAATGGGAAGATAGTATAAATAACAATGAAGGGCCAAACTAGAAGCTTGAAGAAAAGCCCAAATCCAACAGAGCTGTATAGACTTCCTGATAAAGACTTCAAAGCAATGATTCTAGAATGCTCACTGAGTTAAGAAGACATATGAAGGAGGCACCAAAACATTTGAGAAGTAATAAAAAATATATAGAAAAGCCATATGGTAGAATATCAAAACAGAAATACACAAGGCATTAATTCTCTGATCCTCTTCTACTATTCATGTTTGTATTCTTTACATGGCAGAAAACGAAATGGACATTGTATGGTAGAAATCTGCAAATTACTTTTTTAAAGACCATATTAAATATTTTAGGCTTTGTGAGCTACTTAATTACTGTCACTATAATTCAACTCTCCTGTTTAAGTAGAAAGGCTGCTTTAGACAATGTGTAAGTTAATGAATGACTATATTTGAATAAAATGTTAACTAAGAAAAATAGATGACAGGTTGGGTTTGTTCCCTGGGCTCCATTTTTCAGACCACCTTCTCTTAGGAACTGGTATGTTATATTATTTGGAGAAATGTAGCCAACTCTAACTTTAACTAGTACATCTTACTTGTCTGAATCTTTTAATTTCAAAAAGATAAACTTCCAGGACTCTTATTTCACTTAATTTTCTTTCCTTTCAGTATACTGTTTCTTCTTTACTTATCCTGATTGAATTTTCAAAGTTCTGATCTTTCTGTTCCAGATTCTTTTGATTATTAAGACCAGCTGAATTGGATTCAGAGCTTTTCTAGATTTTTCAGTTTCATTATGTTTTGTCTGGAGGATTCCACCTGCATAAAAATGGAGATTCATCAGGTGTTTGGACAGGGAGAATGGAAGGCAAAAAGCA
Source organism: Erinaceus europaeus (assembly GCF_950295315.1). NCBI lineage: Eukaryota > Metazoa > Chordata > Mammalia > Eulipotyphla > Erinaceidae > Erinaceus > Erinaceus europaeus. Next base: position 106,745,506 of record NC_080165.1, on the reverse strand, counting down.
TGTCCTATAAGAAATGAATGAAGAACATCATGCTGTGAGCTCTAAAATGTGAGTTAGATGGCGTAGCTCTCAGGCTGATTGGATGATAGCTTATTGTACTCTGTTACCCAGAGGATTGTACAAATTGAACTGATGTTTAGCAGCAGGGCAAAAAATAGTCTTTTCAGCAATGATTCTGTGTCTTACTCTTAGGGTATCTTTGCTTTTCTGGTTTAAATCAATCTGTGGAAGCAGAATCATACATAACTGAGCAGGGATGGCAAATTGATTTCCCTTTACATGCAAACTCCAACTGGTAGTACATGAAGTTCTCTGTTGGAAAGGGTTTTGTAACTATATTTGAGTTTTAACAGAGGTAGTCTATTTCTGTACCAGTGTCTTCCTAAGTATATTGAAGAAAGAGAGTTTGTAATAGGTCCTCATTGATACATGTTCAAGGAGCATGAAGGTAGAAGAAAGCCCATAGCTTAAACAGTCTCCAACCTAGTTTTTCATTTTTCAGAGAATAATATTAAAATACTCAGAGGTATTAAATAGTTTCTGCAGGATTGTATAGCTAGTTAACTATAAAGTCATAATTAGAAATAAACAGTGGAATTTTTATTGTGCATTACTATAGATTTAATTAAGGTTTTTATATTAAATTATTTTTTAAATTTCTGTCATCAAGAACTATGATTCATGGGGAGTCGGGCTGTAGAGCAGCGGGTTAAGCGCAGGTGGCGCAAAGCACAAGGACCGGCAGAAGGATCCCGGTTCTAACCCCGGCTCCCCACCTGCAGGGGAGTCGCTTCACAGGCGGTGAAGCAGGTCTGCAGGTGTCTATCTTTCTCTTCTCCTCTCTGTCTTCCCCTCCTCTCTCCATTTCTCTCTGTCCTATCCAACAACGATGACAACAACAATAATAACTACAACAATAAAACAACAAGGGCAACAAAAGGGAATAAATAAATAAAATAAAATAAAATAAAAAAAAGAACTATGATTCATTTGGAAGCTGATACCAAATGTTTATTTCAGGAAATGTATGCTTAAGGAAATATATGAAGAATTGGCATTTGATTATCTAACACATATTAGGTAGGAAACATAGAAAACCAAAAGCTTGTTCTTTGCATATTTACCAAAACAGACAGATATTTATCCAGATTAATATAAAGTGAAGATAAAAAATGGAGACAAAATGAGATCTAGAAGATAATTTAATATTTGCAGCAAATACTACAGAAATACAAAGACATAAATATAATGGACAGTGGCATGACAACAAATTGGACAACCTAGAAGAAATAAACTCATTCTTAAAAACACATAACAGCCCAAGACTAAGTCAGGAAGAAGCAGAATACTGGAATGAACATAACAAGTAAGGAAATTGAAACAGTAGTCAAATGCCCTCCAAGATATAAAACTCCAGGGACAGGTGGATTAACTAGTGAAATTTACCAAACTTCAAAGAAAAATCAGTATCTATTTTTCTCAAACTCTTACATTAAAATTAAATGAAATTGTAAAGTAGTCTAAACTCCAAACATAGTTTATAAAGTCACCATTATTCTGATTGCAAAGCTACGTGAGAACATAACACACATAAAAAGAAAACTAGGGATGGATATCTTCGATGAGCACAGATGTAAAAATCTTCATCAAAATACTAGCACACTGAATTTCAACAATATATTAACAGGGGACTGGGTGTTGGTGCACATGGTTGAATACACATGTTACAATGCCCAAGGACCCAGCTTTGAGCCCCCAGTCCTTACCTCCTGGACCAAAGCTTTGTGAGTAGTAAAGCAGTGCTGCAGGTGTCTCTCTGTCTCTCTTCCTCTCTATCTCCCCATTAGATTTCTAAGTCAGTGGCATTCCTCTGTGCAAACACTAAGGTAACAGAAGAAGAAATACAGACATTCAAAAATCAGTTCCTTTTATTATATTAAGAAAAACAATAAAGTATATAGTCACAAACCTAGCAAAAGACATGAGAGACTTGTATACTGAAAATTCAAGGAAATAGAAAAAGACACAAAGAAATGAAAAAATATTCCATATTCATGGGTTGGAAGAATTTACATCATCAAAATGAATATACTACCCAGAGCCATCTACAAATTTAATGCAATCCCCATCAAGATCCCAACCACATTTTTAGCAGAATAGAACAAAAGCTACAAATGTTTATCTGGAACCAGAAAACATCTAGAATCGCCAAAACAATCTTGAGAAAAAAGAACAGAACTGGAGGCATCACACTCCCAGATCCCAAATTGTATTATAGGGCCATTGTAGTCAAAACTGCTTGGAACTGGAACATAAATAGACACACTGACCAGTGGAACAAAACTGAGATCCCGGAAGTAAGCCACCCATGCCTATGGACATCTAATCTTTGACAAAGGTGCCCGCTATTAAATGGGGAAAGGGGAGTCTCCTCAACACATGGTGTTGGAAAAACTGGGTTGAAACATGCAGAAGAATGAAACTGAACCACCAAACACAAAAGTAAATTCCAAGTGGATCAAGGATTTGGATGTGAGACAATATAAAGAGCTCACCAAACTGAGCAACAAGAAAGCCAATAACCCCATTCTAAAATGGGGAAAGGATATGAACAGAATATTCTCCATAGAAGAGATACAAAAGTCCAACAAACATATGAAAAAATGTTCCAAGGCATTGAGATACCACTTCACTCACTCCTCTGAGAATGTCATACATCAGAAAAGGTAGCAGCAATGGAAGGGAAAACACCAAACAAAACTTGAACTGGAACAACAAAATACCAAATGATAAAGAAAAAAATGTCCTTTTGTTGTTGTTCTAAATTAAACATATGTGGCACTTTTCAAAACATCACAATCCAACTATCAGAACTATGATATAGTACTTTCATTAACAGAATACATATTTGTCGGTCAGGCTTTGCGAGAGGAGACAGATGACCCGGGACTCATGGCTGGGTTGTACGCAGTATCTCTTTATTCATGCAGGATGCAGCACAATCTAAGCCAAGCTAAGCTAAACCTAACACTACAACTTCAACTTACCACTACCAAAACAAACAATGTTGTTCTTATATACTTTCCAAGTAGGGTGTAAACAGGATGTGATATAGAGAGGGTGGAGAGAAAAGTGACTGGTGAAAATCAGGGTGTGACAAGGAGAGGGGGCGGAGCAGGCAAGAATTTACTACTGAACCACCAATGCCCAGGAGGGAGGGTGGTGCTTTATGTAAATGTAAAAGTGATTTATGTAAATAGACCGCAGCAGTGGTTATGTAAATAGAATACAGTAGTTATGTAAATAGAATACAGTGTTAAGCAGGGGGTATTAAACTAATGAAACAGAAGGGGTTTTTAGAAGCATACCAACACATATTGGTGAATAATAGAATAGAAACAATTCATACAAAGATCAGTATAGGTATCTACATGTAAAAAATACATGTAGGGAAATTAGTATATCAAAAAATCAATTTTATTTGGATCAGAGACCCAGATCATCAGAAATCAGCTAAACACATAGGTCATTTCCTCTCTTTGAAGTTCATTCTCAATGCTTAAAAAAACTGGACTTAGTTGTTTTGAAACATGTTTTCTTATTGTTGTTGTTGTTTTCCCAAAACAACTCAGTTTCAAGTGAAAAATGACTCTAAAATCCCTTGAGTTAAGATAAGGGCAGGAAACCTAGAATCATATTCTCCTAACCTAATCCTCAAGGTTTTCTAAGCTATTACACCTTATTGTGATGTGACAACTGATACATATACAGACAAAAAAATATATATTTTTTCCAGCTCTGAAATTTTGTATTTTCCCAAAATCTATAAAATAAAAATCATGTAGGATTAGATTAAGTAGAGTGGGGGCTAGTCGGTAGTTCCCCTTGGTAAGCACAGGTACTACAGTGCACAAGGACCTGTGTTCAAGGCCCTGGTCCCCACCTATGGGGAAAGCTTCATTAGTGGCGAAGCAGAGCTACATGTGTCTCTGTTTCTCTCCCTCTGTATCTCCCCCTCCCCTCAACTTCTCTGTCTCCACCCAACAGTAAATAAAGATTTTAAAAAATGATTGTTTCTCTCATTACCAAGTGTGTCTCTCATTGCCAAATCACAGTTTCTAGAAAAGTACCTGGCTCACATAAAGGTGTTTTATAAGTATTTTATAAATTAATAAATTAGCAAGAGACACCATTAATTATAACCTTTATTGTACTGATTAGGAAACTGAGGGCTAGAGAAGTTTAATTGCAGACTCTGAGTCATAAAATTAATATATAGTGTTACCTGGCTTCAAGCTCAATTTTTACCTAAGAGCAGCTCTTAAATGTTATTTGGCCTATCTTGATGGAATCACATTGAGCCCTAATAAATGCCTAGATATGCCTGATGGAATATTAGTAAAATAATTAGTATAATGATGGTGAAACTATGATGCCTCCAGTATTCCCTGAGTTTTTTTTCTTGATCATATACAGAGCACATTCTGCCTTGGCACATTCAGGTTGGATACCTCTTTTTACTTATTTACTTTACATATCTTGAACTAAAATCTCCTTGGTGTGTCTTTCACTCACTAATCCTAGTTTATCCCTGTTAACAAACAGAATAGATTCTTTCTGCTGCCAGGTTGGAGAGGAAATTAATACCAAGAGGGCAAACTCTTTACAGATTTCCCTAGTTTCTTGCTGGGTACAACAAGCATTCTCCAGTGGGCAATTTACAAGGCAGTTTACCTGCCATAGATATTTTAATGAGTAGTATTGTTGTTTCATCCTAATTAATGGTGCTGTTCCTTTCCTTCACCAGATCAGCTTGTTCTTATTCAGGAAATTGAATACTCACTACTGACTGTGTTATCTTTTTTGTCTTTCTAAATTGCCTTCTGATGAAAGAGTTCTTCAAACTATGTTTATTTCCTCTTCCAATGTAAGTGTATAAACACTGACAAGGAGATATCTAGTAAACCCTTTGAGCTCCTTGAAATCAAGACATGATACTGAGTTGTTTAACTCTGGTTTTGTTGGGGTCTCTGACTTTCACTTGACCACTGAAAGCATTTTAGATCACGATACACTGTGATCTCCACTAGTGACATCTAGTTCCCAAGAATATTACCTGTTATCTTAACTTTTATCTATATCCATTTACTTTTGTGTGCTCCACTAGAGGACATAGAGAAAAACTGTGATAAATAAAGCAAGTATTTTACATGATCTGAACTGTGCTTAATCTCATGCATAGATTATTGTATTTAGTAGAGAATAGTGTCCTGAGAAACAGCATAAGAGCGGCCTGAGTTAAGTACTTGATATTCATGATTTCATTTCATCCTCAATTTCTACTTTCTACCCTATGGTATTCTATCTTTTTCAATGATATGATTGATTATATACAGTAATCCATGTAAAGTGTCTCTAACAGTACCTGGTATACAAATAACACTCAAGAAATGTAAATTGTTACCATTACCATATTTCTCAGTGGTAAATAGATTCAGTATTTTTTAATTTAGACTGACAATGAAGCATGCATTTTTCTGACTGAAATTAATACACTATACTACACTATAGTAGAATGTACGGCAAGGTAGAAACAAGAACAAGCTATAGGACAAAAGACCTGGAGTTTGGCATTAGTTTTGCCCAAGCAGGTCTTTCAACATCGAGAATTTTGATTATCTACGTAGCTCATTGAATAAACCCAAACTGTAGTGGAAGATGCTTCAGGATATACACAGTAGCAAAATGACTAAAGCACCATCCAGAACACCTCTGTCAGCTCATCATCACCTACCCTAACTATCTCCAGCTCTCAGTAGAAAGGCATCAGGAATCAGTCGGCATGAGATTTTTTAGGGAAAGTGCAACATAAACATACTATTGATAGTGTTCTGTTTTTTGTTCTTTTTTTTTTTACACCAGTTTCTTATTATTCTTACACATGGGAGGTAGCAAGTTATAGTAAGATAGGTGCTGGCCCAAGAGTAATTAAGAATCTTTGACCTTACTTGGGGTGATTCCAATTCCAGCTCTGCCACTATCTGGTTAAGAAAATGACATTTGTCTTTCTCAGACCTTGTTTTTTTCACTGATCAGAAAAGGATTGTTAAAATTTCTTTCAAGTTGGAACCTCCCGCTTCCTCTATAGAGCCTATATTTCCCCCAGTCCTGGAACCTCTAGGGTGGGGCTCACTTTTCTGCATGTTTCTTTTAATTCATACCAAATGATATTGCATCTGCCAATCCCAACCTAATCAACACAACGAGTACCACTTTGGCATGCTTCACTTCGGGCTGTGTCCAGAGGAGTCAGATGTGGAATGTCAACCCTTCACCCTCATACTCGGGTGAGACCTTTCTTTTCTCACAGAATTCTCTAATTCCATTTTGGGTGGTTCAAAGTCTCAGAACATAGATATAGACCAGGTCCCATGAGATAGGGCAAAATATATACCTGAAAGCAAAAGTGCACAGTAGTCTGCAGTGAGTCAATATATGCAGCAAGCAAGTAGAAAGACCTAAAAATACACCATAAAGTACCTAATTAAATAGTTTCTACTTAGACCTCTGCTCACCTACTTCCTATTACACTTCCCTCAGTCACTCCAAAGCTAACCTTATCAAAGTAAGGACTGCAAAAGCTGAATAAGGACAAGAGACTGGCATACTTTAATGATGACTCTTTAGTCATTATCAGGCCACTCTATCAGCTGGGGCCCTAGTTGGGGGGTCCTTAGATTCCCAAACAGTCATGATGGGCCTAGACCTCAAGTTGAAAGCTTTCTGCTACTAAAATTTTTTATAAGAAAACAATGGTGAGATGAAATCCTATGAGTAGAAAATCATCTCGTCTCTCTTTGCCAAGCATATTGAGTGTTAGTGTGGGGAAAATAAAATCTGTGAAAAGGTTCATTCAGCCTTTTCTTAGTAGACCAAGTGGTTGGCATTTCTGCTGGCTTCTGAAGCACATTACAAATCACAATCTGGAAAAAGTTCCAAAGCAGCTTCAAGCTTTCCTGATGAATTTGGATACGTCTTTAGGTCTTACACTGCAGCTCATCCTTAACAACTGACAAAATATTTACTTTGCTCAGTACAGAAAAGGGTAACATTTTCCAAAATATTAAAGTAGGTTGGACTCAGAACACAATGAGGCAAAAAGTTGGATCTTTTCTTGAAGCCATGTTATTGGATCATTTTCCAGAGTGCCATGAGAAACAGAGCCTTGGTGGATATTTGTGCTCCATGGCAGTCTGAAAAGGGCATAATATAGCAACCACACTCTGTCTAATGTACCCACTAGTGTACAGACCAGAGGTTTTCAAAATGTGGTCGCCAGACCAGTAATATCAATATTACCAAGGAACTTGATAAAAAACGCAAACTTAGTCCTAGACCTGCTAAATCAGGAAGATTTAGCCTACCAATCTTAACTTGCAATGAATTCTTCAGGGAAACAAATCTAAGTAAATCCAATGCTGGTAAAAATTTCAGAATCAGTGGCCTAAGAAGGTTACAAATGCTTATCACCTTTGAATTGGATGTGTGGAACTCATAGCTAAAGTTCTCATTAATCAAATTGGTTTTTAATAAGATGAACTATTATGCAAATTTGAAAACCTTAAGTATATTACTTTTTGAAATGGTCTACGTCACTTTCTCTTTTCCTCCTTTCCCCACAACTTTCCCTCACTCTACATCTTGTTTATTTTAGGTATAATATTATGGTAATAGTGTGAAATACACACAACTATTATTTAAAAGTGCAAATAAGAAAACACTGAAATTTTTTTTAACACATATTGTGATTTTTAATTTATTTTTAAGTGGAGACAGAGGCAGAGAGGGAAAGGGACATCAAGTGATTAGAGGGGAGAGGTTAGGGCACAAATATTCCATAGCACCAAAGATTCCTACAGTGCAGTGAGGGCTGGTCTCAAACATGGTTCACAATGCAATTCACTACCCAGGTAAGATACTTCAACAGCCAACCTATTAAAAAACCTCTTCTTTAAGTTCATTCATAGGGTTGAATAGCTCCAATTTATGTTTTTCCTTCTATATATCAATCTTATTGTTAATATAAACATTATGGTATATAAATAAATTGAAATTTGTTTTCATTTGACTTACTAGAAATTATTTGCCAACTTTAATTCATAAATAAATTACTGTAGCCCAGTCAGTGAATAGAGCCCCAATTCAATCCTGAGAACTACATACAATCTAGCTATACTCTAGGCTGCCTGCCTCTCTCTCTCTCTCTCTCTCTCTCTCTCTCTCCCTCCCTCTCTCTTTTATTTATTTATGATAAAAATAGGAGGAGAGAGAAAGAACCAGACATCACTCTGGCACATGTGCTGCCGGGGATCGAACTCGAAACCTCATGCTTGAGAGTCCAAAGCTTTATCACTGCGCCACCTCCCGGACCACACGTATCTCCTTCTACCTATATCTCTAGCACTATCTCAAAACAAATCGATAAATCTTTTTAAAAGAAATAGACTACCATTTTGATGGATTTTTTTTTTTACTTTTTGATTATTGGTTTAATAATGATTAACAAGATTGTAAGATAACAGAGGTACAATTCCATATACTTCCACCAAAGTCTCATGTCACATCCCCTCCATTGAAAGCTTCCCTGCTTTTTTGTTTGTTTGCTTGCTTGCTTGCTTCCCTGTTCTTTATTCCCTTTGGAAGTATGGACCAAATTTCATTATGGAATGCAGAAGGTGGAAGGTCTAGTTGCTTCTCCATTGAACATGGACATTGTTAGGTCAATCCATACCTGGAACCTGTTTCCATCTTCTCCTACTTGGGTAGGACCCTGGGGAGAGGTAAGGTTTCAGGACACATTGATGAGTTCTTACTTTATCTGACAAGTTTAGCCTTAGCGTGATTGAGAGGAGTGAAATAGGAAGTAGGTGAGGAGGGTATCTAGGTCTAAGTAGAAACTATTTGATTAAATACTTTATGGTGTCTATTTTAGGTCTTTCTACTTGCTTGCTGCACTTATTGTGTCACTGCAAACTACTGTGCACCTTTACTTAAAGGTAGATATTTTTCCCTAAGTTATGATTACTTACATGTGCACATGTACTTCTGTCTTATGGACCTTGGTCTACATACAGCTGTGGCTTTGTTAGGAAGTACAGTCCTATGAGATAGGAAAGGTCTCACCAGAGTAATAAAGCTGAAGAGTTGATATTCCATGCTTGACATCTCTGGACACAGTCCGAAGTGAAATATGTTGATGTGACAGTATTTGCATTGACTTGGTTGAGATCAACAGATGTAGTATCAAATGGTATGAATCTAGAGAAGTGAGCAATAAAACAAGCCGCACACCAGAGTTTCCAGGACTAGGAGAAATATGGGCTTTTTTTTTAGAGAATGGGGAAGGTTCCTGCTGTCTTAGAGTTTAAGAAGGCAATAGATAATTATTGTTGTAACCAAGTTATTTGGAAATTTGGTTTACTTTGAAAATCCCATGGTTAGGATTTGCTGTATAAGACTCACCATGATTTATGTCATTTAATGCTATTTACATATAGCTGTATCTTAATTTACATGTAGCTGTATCTTATATAGTGACATGACCAGTTGCTTCTAATCTCTCTGGTCTAAAATTATAGGTGACTTAATATTTCAAAGAAATATTCATTATTAGAAGTGATGATTTAAGTTCCCTGTTAAAACTCAGTCAGGTTACCAATTTGAAACCTTAAACATTCATTCTATTTTTCCCTCTCATAATGATTAAATAGTGATTTATAAGATTGTAAGTTAATAGGAGAGTATAATAACACCATTCCCGCAACCAAGATCTGTGTCCGAATCTTCACCCTCTATAATGAAACTGAAAGTCTACCCTCACCCAGAGTTTTTTTACTTTGATGCAATACTCCAAATTCAGTTAAACTCTACTTTGCACTTCCCTTTCTATTCTTCTTTCTCAACAGCTGTTTATAAATGTGATCATCCCATACTCATCTTTCTCTTTCTCAGTTATCTCACTCAGCATAACTCCTTCTAACTCCATCTAAGATCAGAGAAGGTGGGTTCATTATTCTTAACTGAATATTCAATTGTGTATATATGCCACAACTTTCTCATGCACTCATCTGTTGTTGGCACCTGGGTTGCTTCCAGGTTTGGGCTATTATGAATTGTGCATCTATGAAGATAGGTGTACACATGTTTTTTTGAATGGGTGTGATAGAGTCCTTAGGATAAATCCTTAGGAGAGGAATTACTGGGTCATGATGTATGTCCCTTACTAGCCTTATGAGAGTTATCCAGACTGCTCTCCACAGGGGCTGGACTAACTGACATTCCCACCAGCAGTGCGGGGGGGGGGGGGGGTTGTCCTTTGTCCCCACAACCTCTCCAGAATTTGTTGCTGCTGTCGTTTTTGATGTATGCCATTCTCACAAGGGTGAAGTGGTATCTCATTGTTGTCTTTATTTGCATTTCTCTGACAATCAGTGACCTGAAACAGTTTTTCATATGTTTGTTGGCCTTTTAAATCTCTTTTGCAGTGAATATTCTGTTCATATCCTCTCCCCACTTTTGAATTGAATCATTTGGTTTTTTGTTGCTGAGTTTGGTGAGCTCTTTGATTATCCTCTTGTCTGATGTATGGCATGTAAAGCTTTTCCCCTTATCTTGTGAAGGTTCTCTTTGTGTGTGATGGTTTCTTTTGCTTTGCAGAAGCTTTTCAATTTAATGTAGTACCATTGATTTGTTTTTGTTTTAGTCTTCTTTGCAATTGCAATCAAAGATGCCCTTGAGGTTTGGATGGAAAAGTCCGCCAATATTTTCCTCTAAGTATTTGATAGTTTCTGGTCTAATACCCAGATCCTTGATCCATTTGTAGTTGACTTTTGTTTCTGGTGAGATAAAGTGGTTCGGTTTCATTTCTCTGCAAGTTTCAACCCAATTTTCCCAGCACCATTTCTTGAAGAGACCCTCTTTTTTCTATTTAATAGCTTAGGTCCCCTTATCAAAAATTAGGTGTCTATAGGTATAGGGGTTTATTTATATACTTTGAGGTCGGGGCTATAATGCCTTCATTTCTGTTTCTTTTTCTCAAGATTATTTGGCAATTGTAGGTGTTTCCTGGTTCCAGATAAATGATTGTAATTTTTGTTCTATTCTCTTAAAGAAACTTAGTGGGACTTTGATGAATCTTGCATTAAATTTGTATATGGCTCTGGGTAGATTATTCATTTTGATGTTATTAAATCTTCTAATCCGTGAACATGGGATATCTTTCCATTTCTTTGTATCATTTTCTGTTTTCTTGAATAAGCGATTTGTAGTTTTCAGTATATAAGTCTTTCACATCTTTGGTCAGATTTATCTATAGATATTTTATTGATTTTGCTGCTATAGTGAATGGGAGTGATTTCTGGATATCCTCTTCATGAGACTTAGTGTTTGCATAAAGGAATGCCACTGATTTTTATCTATTAATTTTGTAGCCTGACACCTTGCTATATTGCCTAATGATTTCCAGAAGCTTTCTGCTGAATTCTTTAGGTTTTTCTATATATATTATTATGTCATTTGCAAAGAGTGATAGTTTGACTTCTTCCCTTCCTATCTGTATTCCTTTAATTCCTTTCTCTTGCCTGATTGCTATGACGAGAACTTCCAATACTATGTCGAAGAGTAAAGGTGATAGTGGGCAGCCTTGTCTAGCAAATCTCTGAATGAGATTTTTGCTATACATGAACTCCATTAGCTTGAGGAACTTTCTATCTATTCCCATTTTGTGTAGTTTTTTTAAAATTATTTTTATTTATAAAAAGGAAACACTGACAAAAAAGAACTATAGGATAAGAGGGGTACAACTCCATACAATACCCACCACCAGAACTCAGTATCCCATCCCTTCCCCGATAGCTTTCCTATTCTTTATCCCTCTGGTAGTATGGACCCAAGGTCATTGTGGGATGCAGAAGGTGGAAGGTCTGGCTTCTGTATTTGCTTCCCCACTGAATATGGGTGTTGACCGGTTGATCCATACTCCCAGCCTGCCTCCCTCTTTCCCTAGTAGGGTGGGGCTCTGGGGATAGCTTCCCTCTGGAGAAGTAGTGTTTCTTATCATGAACGGATGTTGGATTTTGCCAAAGGCTTTCTCTACATATATTGAGATAACCATGTGGTTTTTGAATTTGTTTTTATTGATGTGGTAAATCACATTGATTGACCTATATATATTGAGCCAGTCTTGCATTCCTGGGATAAATCCCACTTGGTGGTAATAAACAATCTTTTTTTTAATTAAAAAAAATTTATTAGTGTTTTAATAATGATTGACAATATTGTGGGATAAGAGGGGTACAAGTCCATACAATCCCCACCACCAGAGATCCATATTGTTCCTCCTTCATTGAAAGTTTCCCTATTCTTTAGACCTCTAGCAGTATGGACCAAAGATCTTTATGGGTAGCAGAAGTTGGAAGATCTAGCTTCTGTAGATGATTCTCTGCTGGATTTGGTCATTGAAGGGTTGATACATAGCTCCAGCCCGTTTCTGTTTTTCATTACTTGGGTAGGGCTCTGCAGATGTGGGGTTCCAGGACACATTCCATGATATTTTTTTAAACAACTCAATTCCTGAGCAGTTTCACTTTTAATGTGCTTCATGGATTTGAAGCCCACTGGCAGTGTTGTACCATGGTTTTGTGTTTCTGCTTTAATTTTTCTCTTTCTCTCCTGCTCCAGCTATCCACACATAATTACTAATCTTCAGACAATGATGTTCGATTTTTTTAAATTTCTTTATTGGGAGATTAATGTTTTACAGTCCACAGTAAAACACAAGAATTTGTACATGTATAACAGTTCCACATGACAGCACAACCCCCGATAGGTTCTCCTCTGCCACCATGTTCCAGAACCTGAACCCTCCCACCACCCCCAGGGTCTTTTACTTTGGGGCAGTACACCAATTCCATTCCAAGTTCTGCTTAGTGTTTTCCCTTCTGATCTTGTTTTTCAACTTTTGTCTATAAGAGTGAGATCAACACTTATTCATCCTTCTCTTTCTAGCTGATCTCACTTAACATGCTATCTTCAAGCTCCATCCATGATGGGATAAAGAAGATGAATTCACCATTTTTAGTAGCTGAGTCGTATTCCATTGTGTATATAGATGACAACTTACTCAGCCACTCATCTAATGTTGGACACCTGAGTTGATTCCAGGTTTTGGCAAATTGTGCTGCTATGAAGATAGGTATACACGAATCTTTTTGATGGATATGTTTGTTTCCTTAGGATGAAGGCCCAAGAGAAGAATTGCAGGGTCATAGGGAAGATCCATTTCTAGCCTTCTGAGAGTTCTCCAGACTGCTCTGCACAGGGGTTGGACCAGTTTACATTCCCACCAGCAGTGCAGGAGGGTCCCTTTGTCCCCACAACCTCTCCAGCATTTGTTCCTGCTATCTTTTCTGATATATGACATTCTCACAGGAGTGAGTGAAGTGGTATCTCATTGTTGTCTTTATTTGCATTTCTCTGACAGCATTTTTTCATATGTTTGTTGGACTTTTGGATCTCTTCTATGGAGAATATTCTGTTCATATCCTCTTCCCATTTTAGAATGGGGTTATTGATTTTCTTGTTGCTCAGTTTGGTGAGCTCTTTATATATTTTGGTTATTAGCCTCTTGTCTGATGTATGGCATGTAAAGATCTTCTCCCATTCTGTGAAAGGTCTTTTTGTTTGGGTGTTGGTTTCTTTTGCTATGCAGAAGTATTTTAATTTGATATAGTCCCATTGGTTTGTTTTTTATTTATTGTTCTTTGTAACTGAAGTTACAATAAACTGAAGTTCTTCTTTGAAGCTGAATTCACTTTATTAATATGTTTTTAAAATTTATGCAGAAAAGAGTTCTGCCAATATTTTCCTCTAAGTATTCGATAGTTTCTAGTCTCACATCTTTTTGTTTGGGTATTGGTTTCTTTTGCTGTGAAGAAGTATTTTAATTTGATGTAGTCCCAATGGTTTATTTTTTATTTATTGTTCTTTGAAGCTGAATTCATTTCATTGAATATGTCTTTAAAATTTATGCAGAAAAGAGTTCTGCCAATGTTTTCCTCTAAGTATTCGATAGTTTCTAGTCTCACATCTTTTTATTTGGGTATTGGTTTCTTTTGCTGTGTAGAAGTATTTTAATTTGATGTAGTCCCAGTGGTTTATTTTTTATTTATTGTTCTTTGAAACTGAATTCATTTCATTGAATATGTCTTTAAAATTTATGCGGAAAAGAGTTCTGCCAATATTTTCTTCTAAGTATTTGATAGTTTCTGGTCTCACATCCAAGTCCTTGATCCACTTGGAATTTACTTTTGTGTTTGGTGGTTCAGTTTCATTCTTCTGCATGTTTCAACCCAGTTTTTCCAACACCATGTGTTGAGGAGACTCCCCTTTCCCCATTTAATAGCGGGCACCTTTGTCAAAGATTAGATGTCCATAGGCATGGGTGGCTTACTTCCGGGATCTCAGTTTTGTTCCACTGGTCAGTGTGTCTATTTATGTTCCAGTTCCAAGCAGTTTTGACTACAATGGCCCTATAATACAATTTGGGATCTGGGAGTGTGATGCCTCCAGTTCTGTTCTTTTTTCTCAAGATTGTTTTGGCGATTCTAGATGTTTTCTGGTTCCAGATAAACATTTGTAGCTTTTGTTCTATTCTGCTAAAAATGTGGTTGGGATCTTGATGGGGATTGCATTAAATTTGTAGATGGCTCTGGGTAGTATATTCATTATGATGATGTAAATTCTTCTAACCCATGAACATGGAATATCTTTTCACTTCTTTGTGTCTTTTCTATTTCCTTTAATAGTGACTCATAATTTTCAGTATATAAGTCTTTCACTTCTTCGGTTACGTTTATTCCTAGATATTTTACTGTTGTTGTTATAAACCAATTTTAAATCACTAATAAAAAATGAAATTAAAAAAATTGCCACCAAAATGATTAATTGTATCTAAGAGAGATGTGTTCTCAGGGCCAGAAAAAAATGGAGATAACCTTTCTTTACCTCTTTATGTAGGTGTGGAGCTAGCTTTAAAAAAATGTGTTCTACCTATTTTCAGGATTCCAAATTAAAAAACCAATTCACACTTTATATAAGAATTCAATTTGTATTCCCTGGAAAAGGCAAATGTTGCTTTTGTAGCCATAAAAAATATATTGCTTTGAATTACATTTTGGGCAGAGTTACATGTACCTGTTGATATAAATCCAATTTGAAGACTAGGAGGAGGAACTTTAGTTCTTGCAGCCAGTGGAAGCTAAATGTGGCCCTAAGTGGTGCTTGTCTCTCCAGTACAAGGAAGGCCTGACTCCAGGAGTAGCCTTGGACTTGGCAGTAAGGCACTATTTCTTGCAGTTGAAACAAAGAACTCAACAGTATTCATATTTACTACTCACATTTGAAGATCTTTGCCTCCAAAAACAAAATTTCTCTAAAGAGACTCAACTTATAATTCTGGCATGGGCAGCTTATTGTGCAATTGAGTTCCACTTGCTTAGCATCTTAGTTTCTTTTTCTGTGAGTCATTCCAAGGTAATATTTCCCAAGTTAGAAATCACACCAAAACATTCCCACAACTACACTGTCAGTTTTCACCAATTTTCTCATAAGTTCCATCAAAAAGCATATGCATAGTTTTTTGGGACTTGGAAAAAAGACATCATGTAGTGTCCATTTTCACATTTGTAATTTAATGCTTTAAAGTTCATCAAGCTATCCAGTTGATCATTAATGCCACAGCTCCTACATTTATAGGGGAACAGCTATGATGTCACTTTGTGACTCAGATGGGCTGGGTCACCACGATATTACCAACTCATCATCTTATCTCAGAAAATAGCACTATTTCCATAAAATACCCTCCACAGAAAATGATGCTTTGGTCAGTGCTATGTAATTGTTTTTTCTTAATGTATAATAATATTTTTTATATAATAACTTCTTTATTGTAATGCTTCTGGTATTTAGACACCCCAGAAAGGAAGAACTTTCTATGATACTGCTTCATACTTAGCCATTTACAAGGCTTCATCATTCAAAGTGAGGAATTATCACCTTTACTGACTCTTTTGTTAAAAGAGATTTTAAAATGTGGTTCCAAGTTCAGGTAGTTTCTCTTAACTTAATATTGACTAGATTTAGGTTAGACTAGAATAGATAAGATTAGATTAGATTAGATTTAATCTCATCATTTTCTTCTTTTCACCCTTAGATTAGTAGATCAATTTCTTAAAGTCTAGAATGTTGACTTTTACTTATTTTTTTTAATTTAAACTTTGTTTTATTTAATAGAGACAAATTGAGGGCCATGGAGATAGGAAGGGTGAGAGAGGTATAGAGACACTTGCAGCACTTTTTCACAACTCATGAGGCTCTTCCCCTGCAGGTGAGGACTGGGTGCTTAAACCTGGGTCCTTATGCATGCTCTTAACCAGGTGTACTGCCACCTGGCTCCTCGATTGTTGACTTTATTATAACACTTTCTGTTGTAAAATAATTTCATGAATCCCTAAATTCTATAGCAGTTACTCAGTGGTTGGTTTGGATATTCTTACCAATATGTGAAATCATTTTAGAAGCATACTGGTATACTATTTATTAGGAAAATAAAAGCATATACTTTTGTACCACACCCACAACCAAAATTCTATGTCTCCATCATCCCACTTCCCAAGGAAAACCTCCATAGTTTTCACAAATTTTAGGAACAGTTTTCTTGCTTTTGCTTTGTTTGTTTTTACAAGTTCATGTGTATCAGTTCTCTAGATTCTACATGAATGAAATCATCTGGTAGCTGTCTTTCATCTCTGTACTTACTTCACTAAACATAATCACCTCTAGTTCTGTCCATTATGTCCCAAAGGACATGATAACATCTTTTTGATTGCAGAATAATATCCCATGGAGTCTATATCCTATAATTTCTTTTAAAAAATTTATTATAATCTTTATTTATTGGATAGAGACAACCAGAAATCGAGGGGGTGGGGGGAAGATGGAGGAAGAGAGAGATAAAGAGACCTGCAGCACTGCTTTATGTGTGGGCTTGTTTCTGGGCTTTCAGTTCTGTTCCACTGATCCTGGTCTCCAGTCTTTATTCTAGTACCATGCTATTTTATATTGCTTTGTAATATAAACAGAAGTTGGGGTGCATGATGCCTCCACTTTTCTTTTTTTCTCAAAAATGCTTTAGCTATCTGTGGCTTTTTGTGGTTCCACACAAATTTTTCAACAAGTTGTTTAGTTTCCTCGAAAAATGCCATTGGGACCTTGATAAAGATTACATTGAAATTATAGATTGCTTTTAGCAAAATGGCCATTTTAATAAAGTTTATTCTTCCAACCCAAGAACAAGGAATAGTCTTCTATTTCTGTATGTCCTTCTCTATTTCTTTTATCAGTGTCCTATTGTAAAATTGCTTCACCTCCTTCGTGAGATCCACCTGCAAGGTATTTTATCTTTTTGAGTTCAATTGTAAATGGGATTGAATCTTTTATTTCTCTTTTCTTTGACCCCTTGTTTGTATACAGAAATGCCACAGATTTATGTGTATTGACTTTTTATCTTGCTATTTTATTGCATTTATTGTTTCTAGTATTTTTTATTGGAGTCTTTGAGATTCTCTAGGTATACTATCATGCTGTCAGCAAATATCGATACCTTGATTTCTTCCTTTTTAATATGGATACCTGTAATATATCTTTCTTGCCTGATTACAACAAAGAGGCCATAAAGGACTATATTGAATAATAATGGGGACAGTGGACATCATTGTCTGGTTTCAGATTTTAGGGAGAAAGCTTTCAGTTTTTCCCCATTATGGATCATGATGAGAAATCCTTTTTTTTTTTTTTTGAGGGTATTTTTTTTTATTTCTTTATTGGGGAATTAATGTTTTACATTCAACAGTAAATACAATAGTTTGTACATGCATAACATTCCCCAGTTTCCCATATAACAATACAACCCCCACTAGGTCCTCTGTCATCCTTCTTGGACCTGTATTCTCCCCACCCACCCTCTCAGGCAGAAGTTGAAAAACAAGATCAGAAAAAAAAAAAAGAGAGAAAAAAAATAAGTAGAACCTGAAATGGAATTGGTGTATAGCACCAAAGTAAAAGACTCTGGAGTGGGGGTGGGTGAGTGGGGAGAAACTGTCTTTCTATTCCCAATTTATGTAGGGTCTTTATCATAAATGGATGTAGGATCTTGCCGAATGCCTTTCTTGCATCATTTGATATAATTAAGTGTTTTTTGTCTTTTTGCTGATATGTTGGATTATATTGATTGATTTGTGAATATTGAACCATTCCTGCTTTTCAAGGATGAGTCTCATTTGGTCTTGGTGAATTGTTCTCTTGATATGTTGTTGGGTTAAATTTGCCAAGGTTTTGTTGAAAATCTTTGCATCAATGTTCATCAGGGATATATGTCTATACTTTTCTGGTAGAGTATATTCTTGCTTTAAGGATTAATGTGATGTTAGTCTTGTAGAATGTATCTGCGAATGGTTCCACCTCTTCAGTTTTCTGGAATAGTTTGATGAAAACTGGTGTTTGTTCTTTGAAACTTATAGAGTTCATTGATAAAAACCATCAGGACTTTGGCTTTTATCTTTGGAAAGCTTCTTTGATTAATGATTCAGTTTCTATGTTAGAGATTGGCCTGTTTAAGTTATCAGCTTCTTTTTGGGTTAAGCTTGACAGATAGTATGATTTAAGAATTCATCTGTTTCATCTAACTGGTCTAATTTATTTATTTTCATAGAGGTGTTCATAGTATCCTCATATAATCCATAGTTTCTCCCCATCTTCCCGTCTTTAGTTGTAATTTCACCTGTTTGTTTCTTGATTGCTTGCTTTTATCAAAGCATGCATCTCTCTCCCTCTCTCTGCTTCTCTCTCTCTCTCTCTCTCTCTTTCCTCTTTAGTAAGTCTAGTCAGTGTTTTATCTAGTTTATGCTTTCAAAGAACTAGCTCTTGGTTTCATTAGTCTTTTGAATTATCTTTCTAGTCTATATTTTGTCAACTTCTGCTTTAATTTTGACTGTTACCCTTCTCCTACTGAGTCTCTTTGCTGCTTCTTTTCTAATTGGTTCAGTTGTGATATTAGATATTTAACTTTAGTCTTCAATTTTTGTTGATGTGGGCCTATATTACTCTAAATTTTCCTCTTAAGACTGCTTTTGCTGCATCCTAAGTATATTTTTTAAAAGTATAGACATGTTAAAAATTTATCTGAACAAAAATCAATTTGAACCAGGCAGTGACAAACTAGAAATGGTTAAGAGTACTACATACCAGTACTGCATTTAGGACAAGACATTTGTAGAGAAAATATAGTTATGATTCAGGAAAACTGTTTATTGGCTTAAGCAGTTACCTTATTTAAAAAAGCTTGGTTCACTACTCATGTTCAGTTGTCCTCCATTTTCAACTTTTAACCTTGATGCATTTAGCGGTATAGATTTGGGTTTGCTATGGTAGTTTGCCAATTCATTAAAACCACCTTTGTGGGAGTCAGGCGGTAGCGCAGTGGGTTAAGCGCACATGGCGCAAAGCACAAGGACTGGCATAAGGATCCTGGTTCGAACCCCTGGCTTCCAACCTGCTGGGGGGGTCACTTGACAGGCGGTGAAGCAGGTCTGCAGGTGTCTGTCTTTCTCTTCCCCTCTCTGTCTTCCCCTCCTCTCTCCATTTCTCTCTGTCCTATCCAACAATGACGACATCAATAACAACAACGATAACTACAACAATAAAAAAAAACAAGGAAAAAAAAAAACCACCTTTGTATAATGATCAACTTGTTTGTCACACACTAGTGCAAAACTATAATATATAGAGGATTATGAAGCTGGTAAAAAAAAGCTCACTTGAATAAAGTGTTGCTTTGCAATGTATTTATTGATGTCATTGTTGTTGGATAGGACAGAGAGAAATGGGGAGAGGAGGGGAAGACAGAGAGGGGGAGAGAAAGATAGACACCTGCAGACCTGCTTCACCACCTATGAAGCAACTCCCCTGCAGGTGGGGAGCCTGGGGCTCGAACCAGGATCCTTACACCAGTCCTTACGCTTTGCTCCACATGCGCTTAACCCGCTGCACTACCGCCTGACTCCCAAGACGTATTTATTTACTTATTTATGAGAAAGGACCAGAGCGTTACTCTAACAGTGTGATGCCAGGGATCAAACTTGAGGGTTTCATGGTTGTGAAGTCTAACATCATATCCCTGAGCTCACCTAGCAGACCAATGAGTCCACTGACTCCTAATCCAAAAACAGAAATACCAATAAATGTTTATATGTGTGAAATATAGAAAGGAACCATCTTGTACTTTTCTGGGTTCTTCCAAATTTAGACAGTTAAGAGAAAAGACAGCAAGAGAAAAGGCCAGATAAGAGAAAAGGTAAATAGAAAATACAATAATAGCATGTCTACTAAACAGATGGGAGAGACCCAGAAATTCTGAGCAACTCAACCATGTGACTTTAGAAACTTTGACTAAAGCCTTCTATGACTATACTTTCTTGTATTTTTTTTTTATTTTATTGGGGAAATAGTCATTTGAGCAGGACAGTTTTTGATACATGCATAAAGGTTCTTATTGCCCCATGATAGGTATCTATACACCACTCATAACATCTACCCAAATCCTTCCTCACCATCATGTACTGGTTACCTAGTGTTTGTATCACAGTGCCCTCTAGTCCAGCATCCATTCCTTTGGTGCAGTATACCTCATCTAATCCAAATTTTGCCCTGTTTCCCTTTTCTTACCTTGCTTATTAAGTATTACCTATAAGGAGATCACATTATTTATCCTTCTGGCTTATCTCACTTAATATATTTCCTTCATATTCCATCTAAGATATAGAAAAGAGGAAATTTCATCATCCTTTTTACAGTTCAGCAGTATTCCATTACACAAATATACACCACAACATTTTGTTTTTCTTTTTTCTCTTCCATTTCTCTCTCTCTCTCTCTCTCTCTCTCTCTCTCTCTCTCTCTTTCTCTCTCCTCTCTCCTTTCAAAACAGAAATTGAGATTAACAGGAGAGGGAGAGAGATATCTGCAGCACTACTTCCATCTGTCCTGAAGTACCCCCCACCTCCCGCCATGCAGGTGGGGAGTGAGGGCTTGAACTTAGGCCCTTGCACAAGATAATGTGTGTAACTCTACACTGGGCTCCACTTCTCACCCCCCTCCCTACCCATACCACTGCTTCACAGCTTTCTTAACCATTCATCAGTGGGTTGCTTCCAGGTTTGGGCTTACAAACTTCTATGACCATAGCTGTACATAGTTATAAATTGCTTTGCTTTCTTTGGATAGATCCCTAGGAGAGCAACTGCCAGATTATATAAGGTAAGTCAATTTCTTCTTTTATGAGAAACCTCCAGACTGTTTTCCACAGGGATTGTACCAATTTATATTTGATGGCTTTTTAATATAGAACTTTGGGAAGAATAAAAGAGGGATCAGTTAAAATAACATAAATTCTGGCTTATTTAGCAAGATGGGGAATGTCAGTTAGTATGAAAAGTTACCCAAAAGACTGAGGTAAAACAGAAACATACAGATTTAAGTTTTGCTCTCTCCACTGACCAGATCCTCCCTAGGAGAAGCCTTTATCCAAAAGGTGGTTTTTGCTCTATTTCTGAGGCCTCTCCTATAAAATTAACCTTGTTTTCCAAAGAAATATTGGGGGGGGGGAGTAGCCAACATTTTCCCCCTCTACATATGCGGTGGGTAGAGCAAATAAAGATAGGAAGGTATAAAGGAAAATACTAAATTCTACTTAAAAAATAAAGTTGCTCAGAATAAAGTATGCACAGCATTTAATTTGAAGGAAAAGCTTATATTTTCAGTTCTTACAAAATCTCAATATCCCATCTCTTTATTTATATGAAGGCAAGTATATTTAAGCATAGCCTGGAATAAGCACTGCTGTTTAAGACCCCTAACTAGCAAGTGATCTTTCAGTAGTGGTCTTACATACATATAACAGGAGTGTCTATAACAAGAAAGGAGTATGAAGTGAACTTCAATCCAGTTGACTGAAAACATATAAATAAAAACTAGATTTGCTTTTGTATAGCCCTGTGAACATTCATCTTTTTATCCATTCATCAGTTATTAGTTGAAAACCTATTAAATGTTAGATGATATGCTAGGCACCAAGGATTTAAAAATGAACAATGTAATAGTGGATTTAGAGCGCCTGAGATTCTAATGACAAATTGAGCTAGGGAAGGTTAACACAGCCAGTAAAGAGATGGGATATTGAGATCTTGTAAGAACTGAAAATATAAGCTTTTCCTTCAAATTAAATGCTGTGCAGACTTTATTCTGGACAGCTTTATTCTTTAAGTAGAATTTAGTATTTTTCTTTATTGTTGCAGGTTTGGTCAGGGAATATATTGCATGGTTCTATAGTGTGTGTAAAAAAGAAAAAAATCTCTATTTTGTGTGAATAATGTTGCACTTGTTTTTTACATAGCTGTATTTTATATAATGGCAGGGGAGATATGTGGGAAACATACAGAATTTCTATTGTTTGAAGTTAAATCTGTGCATAAGAAAGGAAGTATGTCAGCTACTTCCTGGAAGTAGTTTTCTCTAAAGGTGGACTTTTTTGCTAAGTGCTCATGGTTCCCATCTTATCCCTCCCTCCCCTGATACATATTTTACTTGTATAACTAATACATTCCAAAGGAAGTGCCAGGTTTTACCTGACTAGGGTATTTTGGCTTGTGCAATGCTGAGAAGCCTCTGTAAGGTATAGGCAATGCCAGACCTCAGAAGTAGAGCAAGTATCCCTCCTGACGACCTTGGCAACCATTTGGGCTAGGACCTGCGTCTACTTGCTCAGGTCTGCAGGGTAAGGCCTCAGCCATGAATCTATAGATGCTTCACTCAGTCTCCACTTCCGTGACTCATGCCATCTGCTGGTTATTTGTTGTTGCTCTGGAGTCAAGGGTTTTCAAAGGATCTAATCTCTGGAGTGCCTCCATGGAGTATACCTGTTGGTCTGCTTCTAATTCTGCTTCTAAGACCCCTTCTGTTTTGATCATCATTAGGTTCGCTTGCACTGCTTAACGCTGTGGTCTGTTTACATAATCACTGCTTTACCTGAGACCCGCCCTGCCTACAGAGCATTGGTTTAATCCCCACTGGTTAGATTCAAGCTTGATACTTCTGAGCCACGTGCTTTTACCTTCTTCCCACCCCCTATCCTAAGTATTTCCTCTTCTGACCTGACACTTCTGCCTCAGGAGATATAAAGGACAGGATTTTCTAACAAATAGAGATTAGATTGATTGCACTGCATTCCCGCTCACCAATAAAGATTGAACTGCATTCCCAGCTCAGCCATGAGTCCCTGATCATCTGTCTCCCGCCTGTGAAGCTAGCCTGGCATATACAGTTGGACCATTATTTTCTGACAGTAGCTCCCATGTAATGGAGGACCAGGTCCCCAAGTTGAGTCAAGCTGCCACAAGTGTAATGATCATGTTTTTTTGCATGTTAGAGAGCCTCACACCAAGTTCTTGCCTCCTCTTGAACAAGTTACACTCTTTGTGGGACTTGTTTAAAGTTTTGCCAAACTGGCAGCCATGGGGTTCCATTTTTACAAGCTCTAGCAACAATAGGCTTCAGTCCTTTGTGTCACCACACCATCTGCTGTGCTTTTTCCCTCTTCAAATTATAAGTGAAATGAGCTACCTAAACCAAAAATGCACCCCCCACAACTAAACCACTTTTGCATCAAGTTAACTTAATACTCTAAACTCCATTCCTTTCTTTTGCCTTATGAAATTTTACTTTCACTGAAAACATAGGCAAGAGTAATAGTGAATATGCTTTAATTCTGCATGATAGGCATATGTTTCATGATGTCATATGTCTTCACAAAAACCAATGGTGGAGGTACTATTCTTTTTTCAGTTTTTACATATAAAGTAACTGGGACCCATTTGATTTATTTAGGTCCCAATTGCTTAGCCCATGATCATGTCACTTGCTATTATTGAACCTAAATTTACTGCTTAATACCTGACTCTTGAATGCAAGAAATTGTTTAGTTATGTGTGCATGTGTGTATACTATCTCTCTTGATACTAACTACCCAAATGTAGTGGTTTTAATGCCTTTACTAATTAATCTCTTCTACTTTGAATATAGTATTGCTTATCCACTACAGTTCCCATTCATTCACCCATTTAGCAAATATTTTTACTGTGTGTATGCACCATGAATGCCAATTATGAAGAAATCTTGTCTTGTGGAGTTTATTTTATAGTTGGGGCTGTATTTGTGCTTTTAACAGATAAGCAGCATATGGTGTGCAGTCACTGAGCTAGGAACCAGAGCAACAAAAGTAGAAAAGGAACACAAACTATCCCTTTAGGGTGCTATATTCATAGTTCAGATCTCCAGTATAATGGGACTCTCAGAAGTCAAATTTCAGGACTAGAAATCAAAAGCGCCAGGTGCAAGCACCACTGTTTACTATGGATATTCTGGCCAAATCATTGAACTTTTTTCTCCCTTGATTGCTTCACCTATTGAATAAATAGCATGTATAGTTGCTTTCAGTTCTGGAAAAGTATAGTTTCTACTGGAACTGAAACCTTGAAGAAAACAAAGTTTTAAGTATGGGGAAATAGAAAAGAGTTATGTCTAGGTTAAGCAGAGAGCCAGAAAAAACTCCAGGAAGTATAATCAGAAAGCTTTTGGCTTTAAGTACTAACAAACATGACTAATCACTCAAAAAATTGAGAATTTATTTTCATATGTAAAAAAAGTCAAAGGGTAAATGTTTTTCTTGTAGTTTTAGTTGTTCAACAATGCCACCAAAGATGTAATTTCTAGGTTTCTAATCTACCACTCTCAATTTGTTGACTATTCTCAAAGTTATTGCCTCATGTTCACAAGAGGGTCTCTGTTGATTCCAGAATGATTTTTTTCTCATATTAAACTCCAAAATAGAGACAGAGTCAAAGGAGAGAGACTTTCTTTCTACTATGATACTTTTTGTTATTTTTGCTTTTTTCCACTCTGAAAGAAAAGCTCTCCTCTCACTAAGTTTGCCTTTCATGTCTCTGGTTAAACCATTCAATTTTTCTGTTGGCTCTGAGGGTGAGACTTCTGCTATACCTGAGACAGTGCTGCCCTTACCAGCTATAAAATCTGTTTGATTTTCAAGGAAGACAGTGAGTAGGTGATTAAATACATCTATCTTGGTGAGTTGAATGGGGGGGAGGGGAACTTCATTAATCTATCTAGAAGTCACTATGTCACTCATGAATGCTCAACCATTTAATGCTAAGAAAAGATATCACCCTTGAGCAAAACCTTTGTTATGTAAAGTATATTGTTACCAGAGGAAGGCTATGACTAGAAGGAAAAGGTAGAGAATGAGAAGAATGAGATAGACACTAAAAGATTGTTATGTATATCTTATGACTGGTTTGTATTTGGAATGAAGGACAACTCTAACATCTCTTTCATCTTAAATACTGACACTGTAGAAAGTAGTTTAACAAAGCAGATTGAAACTCCCATTCAAAAAAATCTTTATTAAACTTGTCACCATGACACAGAGATAACTGATATACAGTCCAATCACGGGCAAAGATTTTAGGTTCCTGTGCATCTCCAACTGTAATTATGATACAATGAGTACTATATTTGTACTATATTGTATAGAATATAGTTGTAACACTGAGCAAGGACTGGTTGATCTTAAACATAGTCCAAAAAGGAATATCAGACATGCTGGCTTATAATATGTCCCAACTGGAGGTCCAGGATTACACCAGGTTACATATGATTCATAGGAGGTGAAATGCTGTTGTTGAGCCTGATACTTATCTGATACCCTGGATGGATGACCCACTAGAATTAGTGACTTCTGACAATGCTATTTCCTTCCTAGATCTACAAAAAGTTTGATGGCAGATAGATCTGGTCCCTGAGATCAGATCAAAGAATATTTTCAGCACTCTGCAGGGCTTGTATATATCCACTTCCTTCTTTTTACATTAATTATTGGTCCAACTTCTCTTCAGTCTTTGGTAAACAGTAATCTGATTTTGTAGGAACATTTGCATCTGTGTATGTATAATAGATGCTAAAGCATTACTGAGTACAGGATTGAGGTTCTGGCTAAGATTTTCACAGTTTGTCTAAAACAATTTGTGAAAAATATACAAAGGCCAAAGAAGTCCAGAATGGATCTATAGGATTATTCTTGAAATGCCAACTAAAATTATGGAAATAGCACTAATTGGAATTTAAGAGAAAAGGAATCCCATGTGTTCATATAATTGACAAGGTATTTCCCCATAATTCTATACCTATATAGAAGCTTAATCTTATATATGAGTCATCTCTCAGTTAAAAATAACCAGATAAAGTATCCTATACTCCAAAATGCCAGGAATCTTTTCACCAGATGAAGTCTCATCTTTCATGATATCTAATGCTAAGTCACCCTAGGTTTACCTCTCTACATTTTATTTGGTAACAGATATTGGTAGCTTAGGTATTGTTAAAGTACTGATATTGGGAGAGCAGTAAAAGAAGGAGATATTTCAGTAACTTGCTTAAAACAGAAAAAAAAATTCTACATAGCCACCTAACTATTATTCAGAGGAATTGCCCTGGACTGCTGCCTTTTGTCAGTCACTAAAGATAGACTAGGAAAATAAATTCCCTCTGGTGTGAAAAGGGATATTTATTGGGGATTTTCTAGAGGGAACTGAGGTGAAGTGAGAGAAATTACATCAGCAAACATTTATAATCTGTGGTTGTTAGACTGATCTGTGACTGAATGTTTATTCAGTTTGAAGCATAAAGCACTCTCCAACTCTGTAATAGTTACTGTGAAACTCATTGTTCTGTGGGAAAGATGCTGAGTTCAAGTGGCATTTGCACTTCAACACTCTCTTCTTGCTCTCAACACAGATATAGCTAGTAGATCACAGTACTTTTCCTTACCAAACCAATTTTTGACATCAAAATCTTTCTTACTATAGTGCTACATGCTTTTCTTAAGTCATGATAGTTGTCACATTTTTTAAGTATTTTACTTATTTATTTTAATTTTTGAGAGAGATGCAGAGAGAGAAAGACACAGAGAGAAACACCAGAGCACTGCTCAGCCCTGGCTTATGGTGATGCAGGGGATTGAACCTGGGACTTCGGAGCCTCAGGCATAAGAATCTCTTTGCATAACCATTATGCTATCTACCCCCACCCAATTGTCACATTTTTGCCAACCTGTTGTATTGGTAATGCAAAGATGAAAAAAACAGCACTTCCCTCAAATTGTTCACAGAATATTAAGGGAGAACAGATGAAACATAATTGTAAGATGAAATGATAGTACTAAAAATTGTGTTGTGAGAATACAAAAGAAAGAGCAACTGTGTGTTCCCAAAGGAGTGTTTCCTAGAGCAAATGAACATGGACAGTACTGGAAGGATGAACTAGTAACTCAGTCAAGATGTTCTAAATAGCTTGACCTATGAAAGTGTTTTCTTGGCTGAAAGACTGTGTGGAGGGAAGACAATTCCTAGTCTGAGGTATGTGGATGAAGGAGCCATGAAATTATGACAGAGGCTCTATTAATTAACAACACATTAAGTAACCTCTGACATGGTAGGAAATATATTAGGTACACTCTTATAATACCACTGCTCTGAACTATGTGCTTGGAAGAGTATAAAATACGTGGGGGGTGGGTAGTTTTCCTCTTCAAAAGTTTGATTTGTGGTACTGCAAACAATGCTCGAAGAATAAAGGCAAGATAATTGATTTAATGATGAAGATGCACTTACCTGTACTATCTAGAAAAATGAGGTGCATTTAGAAAAGTTCTGGGAACAGTTGTTTTATGATACTTTATATAACCATGGTAATTCCCATTTTTAAAGAAAACATAAAAGTTCAATTTGGTTTCACAAGCTCGTAGCATGTATTTCCATTAAAGTGTTTTTCTGACAACTCAGTGTATTTGAATTTAGCTACATTCTGTAAGAATTTATTGTATTGAAGTAAATACTATATGCAGGAAATGTTCAGGTGTGAATCTAGTATTTTAGTCTTGGAAGAAAAAAAAATCTGTAACATTGTTAACACACATTAGCAACCTTTGGCACTTTTAGTTGGGGTTTATAACTTTCAAAGCCATTCAGGAACAAGACTTCTGGGAGTATTCATCAACATATGAACATTCGCTGATCCTCATCACCCCAAAAAATATTTGTAGTAATTTTTCACATTTGTAAAGGGCAGTTGGTAAAACATTTTTGCTCACATACATTATATTTCAATGCTCACAACAACTATTTAAGGTAGATGGAAAGGGATTAATTATATTTGTTTCAGTGGTAAGTGTTGCCATTACCTACAGTCTAGATATTTTTTTTCCTAACAAATATCTAAACAGAATAAAACTACACATTGAAAAATTAACTGCAGAAAAAAGAACTTCTGGAAAATTAAGCATATCACTCCTTTCCATTTTATGCCAGTTAAATGGGGAGGGGGTATGAAAGGCTAATAAAAGCCCTGTAATACCTTCCAAGGTGAAGTCAAAATGAGTCAGTTAAACACAGTAAGAAATCAGATCCCATGACAAATCAATGGCATGTAGACTTGAAGAAATATCACGATTTGAAATATTGTTATTAAGAGCACATTTTCATAAGTACAGAATGCACCCCATGAATACAGAGAAAAAAATTTGGGGGGGGGAATACAGAGAAAATTAAGTCAGTTTTGTAAGAGGTTAAAGAAAAGAAGAGATAAATAAACAATGACTTGTAAGATAAGATGAAGGATGTGTTAGCTCCCAAGTTAAGGAGAAACATTGGGAGTATAAATTAGTACAATCCACCAAAAGAGAATTGCAGGACTGGTTGTCAGTTCTTTTTATTTATTATTTATTTATATTTTTAAATTACAGGATTACATGTTGACAGGGGTTTGAATCCACACTATTCCCACCAGAGTTCTGAATCTTCACTCTCCCCACTGCAATCCACCACAATTCCCCTAAAGTTGTAGACATGGGCTGACCATGTTCTCTACAACTATCTGTCCACATTTATACAAAGTTGCCCCTTCTTTTCCTGATTCAATCCTCTCTTTCCCTCTAAACCACTCATGACATCAAAGCTACCTCCATATGTCCCTCTCCTTTTCCTTCTCTTTCTCTGGGTGCTGATGGAGCTGGAGTGCAGAGTCCCCTTATCTTCATCCTGTCACTTCTCCCCCTCTGGGATTATGGATCAAGGTTGTTTATGGGGAGCAAAAGGTAGGAATTCTGGCTTCTGTAACTGCTTCTCCGCTGAGCGTGGGCATTGACAGGTCGATCCATACCCCCAGCCTGTTTCTATCTTTCTCTACTGGACCAGAGCTGTGAAGATGCGAGGGTCCAGGACACTTTGGTGAGATCATCTGCCCAGAAAAGTTGGGGTGGAGTCATGGTAGCATCTGCAGCCTGGTATCTGGAAGGTGGCATGACCTAGGTTGGATGAGAATGTTGTCTGAGAGAACAGTGTCAGAGTGGAGCACCAGATTTAAAGAGTTTTGAGGTTAACTTCTCAGGTTGATATCTCAGGTTACAGTCCACATTAGGATTTCAATAGCAGCATAATTCGGGGTGGCAGCACCAGTAGCAATTTGGTAAGTTTACAGGGTTAGTATAGCAGTAAGGAATCATACAAAAGGAATTTCAAGAAGTATGGGAATATCCTAGAGGTACCAGGACTAGGAGAAATGCAGGTCTTAAAGAGGATGCAAGGGTTTCTTATAGTCTTAAAGTTAAAATATCAATAATTATTATAGCCAGGTTAGTTGGGGGGCTAATTATTTGTTATTATACTTAATTTCACTATGATCTGAACACTTCTAGTAATACCTGAGCCTCCTTGTATTTTAAATACTTACAAGGTCAAAAGGTCTTGACCTATCTGGCCTAAAGTTGTAATTGATTTAGATGTTTGCAGAGCTTTATTTTATGATATTTTTAGAGATTCATAAACAATCCCCTTATCAGAGTATTATCATTATGCAAATCTAAGATAAATATTAGCAAGAGCTAGTATTTGTGCTCAGGGATATAGTCTAGGCAGTTGGGAAACTTGAGATATTAAATCTATCCACCCCTCCCACAAGTGGTATTGCTATTGATAGGACTAAATAGTGATAAGACTAGAGTTTCACATCCCCGTGACCGAAAGTCTGTGCTCTCCCCTCTAGGTAACCACAATAGTTTTCCATTTGAAATATGGGTTGTGTTGTATCTGGTTGTTTATTTTATGTATGTGTATTCAGTGCTCTAAATTCCACTTATGAGTGAGATCATCCTATAGTTTTCCTTTACCTCCTTGCTTATTTCACTAAGCATAATGTTCTCAAGTTTCATCCATTTTATCCCAAAGGATGTAAAATCAGCTTATTGCTGAGTAATATTCCATTGATGGTATGTCCCATAACTTTTTTAACCAGTCATCTGTGGAGGGACATTTTGGTTGCATCCAAATTTTTGCTATTGTAGATAATGCAGTTATGAATGTGGGGGTGCATATATCCCTTCGAAGTAGTGATATTATCTCTTTTGGATAAATGCCTAGGAGTGGGATTACTGGGTCGTAAGGTATTTCCATCTGTATTTGCTTAAGGATTCTCCATACTGTTCTCCATAATGGTTGTACCATTCATTCCCACAAGCAGTGTATTAGAGTTCCTTTCTTTCCACATCCTTTCCAACATTTATCTTTTCCTGTTTTGTTGATGAAGGCTATTCTTACAGATGTGAGGTGGTATCTCAGTGTGGTTTTAATTTGTATTTCTCTGGTGATGAATGAATTAGAGCAATTCTGCATATGTCTGTGGACCATGCATATCTCTTCTTTGGAGAACTGTCTATGCATGTCCTCTGCCGACTTTTTTACTGGGTTGTTATTTTTCTTTTTGTTGAGCTGAATGAGTTCTATATAGATGTTTGATATCAAGTGTCTGTCTGAAGTATGATGTGTGAATATGTTCTCCCATTTGCTGGGTTTCCTGTTTATCTTTATGGAGTTTTCATTTGATGTATGGAAACTTTTTAATTTGATATAGTCCCACTTGTTCAATCTTACTTTTGTTTCCTTTGCCCATGGGGTGAAGTCTCCAAATATGTTTTTAGTGTTAATGTCATGAAATGAATGTCTCACCAATTCTTCTATGTATTTTATACTTTCAGGTCTGATATCCAGATATTCGATCCATTTTGAGTTAATTTTTGTGTATGGTGTTAATTGGTGATCTAGCGTCATTTTTCTACATGTGGCTCTCCAACTCTGCCAACACCTTTTTTGTGAGTTAGTAGCTTGGAACATCAAACATTAAACTGTTTTCCACTGTTTAATCCCACTGGTTCGTACTCTCTTTTCACTCCGCCCCCTTATCCTACGCACTTCCTTTTACACCCTACCACTTCCTTCCTGGAGAGTATAAATGCAGATTCTTTTCTCAATAAACATTGCACTGCTTCCCAGATTAACCATGAGTCCCTGTTCATCTGTCTCCTGCCCATGAAGCTAGCGCAGCATCTGGTGCCGGGGCCATATGCCGGTCCCTATTTGGGCGCCAGATTCCGGGCTAGCCTGAGTGTGTTTCTTCCCAGGCATGTGCTCTCTGGGTTGTAGAGAACTCTGCTGGAGCCAACCTAGGCTGCTGCCTACTCAGCGACATGGGAGAGGAACCAGGAACTCTCGTGGCTGAGCAGGAACGCAATGCCATGCTGGCTTTATTCTTCTGCATTTATACTCTACAGGAAGGAAGTGGTAGGGTGTAAAAGGAAGTATGTAGGATAAGGGGGCTGAGTGAAAAGAGAATGCGAACCAGTGGGATTAAACCAATGCCCTGCAGGCAGGGTGGGTCTCAGGTAAAACACTGAATATGTAAATAGACCACAGTGTTAAGCAATGGAGCAGGGGGGAGCTGGCGTACTGCCCAACATTATATCATCTAAAACTTCCCTCCCTCCACATACTTCCTATTGTCTGGTGCTCAAAGCCCCCAGGCAAATTGCTGCTCTCAGCTAAGACATTCTAATCGTCTCAAGAGTACCACCTAGAAGCTGAGGAAAAAGTCCAGACCTCTCTTCTCATCGGAAAATTCCTCACCATTAATATTCTCATTTTGTAAATAAAAAAAAAAACTGAAATGTAAAGAACTAGGAAACTTATCAAACCTAGTTTAATACACCAAAGCAAAAGTATTTGGGATGGGGAAGAAGGAAAGGAGAGGAATCCAGGGGTAAGGGGCTTTGGAGTCCTGGTACATGATAGTGGAAAAGGACCTAGGTTGTGCGTGAGTGTTTTGCAGACACTTTTATGATGAGATGAAAATTGCTACCCATATGTCAACAGCTGTACTATGAACCACTAACCCCCAATAAAATTATAAAAAGTAACTAATAATGCTAATAATAAAAATAAACTTGCCAAAGAATTCCTAGCTGGCAAATGAGAAGATTTAAGTATGGACAGTCTGTGTGAGGGGTCGGGAGGGATCCTTCCTTTCTTCCTGGCTGACAGTCCTTTGATCAGACTGCTAGAACTGTTAGAATTGGGTTTTTCCACATTCCTCTGACTTTTGTTCTTTGTACCTCTAGAAGAAGGTGAAGTTGCTAATAATGTTTGTTGGGTTCTCCCCTCAGTACAATGACACATGCTGAGCATTAGTGTCTGTCTCAAAAATTAGGTGTGAATTATAAATAATTCTATGGTGACTATGGGGTGGGTCTGTATGTGAGGGGGAACCTTAGCCAGATGCCAGAACCCTGGCAACCTGGGATTGAGATTACTTCAGTCACCACTGCCAATGCATTTGGACTCTTATCTGTTCGGCAACCTTCTGCTTGCCCTGCCAACTTTCTCCAGGTACCACATTCAGAACCTCTCTGAATAGCCTTTTAGATCCTGCCTGCCACCCACTCCAAATCTGACACTTTTCTCTGCATTCCAATGAGTACCTGGGACAAGTATTCCTCTGTATAACTCCATGGCTGGTGACTATCCTAGGTTATCTTTTGCAGCCCACCACAGTCCCAGAACCCTCTGCTTGATCTGTTGATTCTTTCCAAGCTACCATCCACCCACAGAACCCTTTTTTGGTTGCTTCCGGCCTGATATCTCTCTGCATGCCATGTTGTATGGCAATTACTGATATGGATAACCTTAGCCAAATGCCAGGACCCTGATATTTGTCATGTCTTAGGGTGTTGCAGATATTTTTCTGTCCCTCTCCTTTTCTATCACTCCCTTCCCTCTTGATTTCTGGCTTTCTCTATCCAATAAATAAATAAATATGATTAAAATAATTAAAAACTAGAGTAAAACAAACTATCATCTTATATTCATTTTCAATATCATGGGTAGGTTCATTCCTTAAAAGAAAATCAAGGGGGTCGGGCGGTGGCGCAGTGGGTTAAGCGCACATGGCCCGAAGCTCAGGGACCGGCGTAATGATCCCGGTTCGAGCCCCCGGCTCCCCACCTGCAGAGGAGTCGCTTCACAGGCGGTGAAGCAGATCTGCAGGTGTCTGTCTTTCTCTCCCCCTCTCTCTCTGTCTTCCCCTCCTCTCTCCATTTCTCTCTGTCCTATCCAACAACGAAGCAACGTCAACAATGGCAATAATAACCGCAACGAGGCTGCAACAACTAGGGCAACAAAAAGGAGGAAAAATGGCCTCCAGGAGCGGTGGATTCATGGTGCAGGCACCGAGCCCAGCAATAACCCTGGAGGGGAAAAAAAAAAAAAAAAGAAAGAAAGAAAATCAAATGACCATCCACCCACTTATATTTAATTTTGGTCTGTAAACAGGATTGTGAATGTTAATTAGAAGTTAAGCATATGAGGACATTATATGAATATTTTAAAAATTGGTACAAGTTTACCACAAAGTAATGTAATTATCACTTAGAAATACATGGCAATTTTCAAAGTGTTTTCATACTGGATGACCACAACTGAAGGAAAGCCACTTCCAAAGACAAAGATGTTTAAGTCATGTTTCTTCTGTGGGGACTAAAAGTTGCTTTGAAACTATTTCTTTGGGATGATGTTAATATCACATTGATAGGATAGTCATTTATAAAATATTTGTTGACACCAGTGGGATTAAAAGCCTGAGTTTTAAGTTTTTTCAGGCTGTGAGAAAAACATTTGTATGGGTTGCTGAAGTTCATGTAGGTGCAGGGTACAGTGTAGACATAAGTGGATACTTGAAACCAGCTAGACAGCCGTATGTCTGGGCCTAGCAGAGAGGCAAACATTGGCCATCACGAAGGCCAGGACTATGCAGTAGCTTCTTTTACCTGAGAAGTGTTCAAGAAACTAAAAAGCAGCTTTGATAGCTTCCTAAATTCAGTACTCAGCTCTTTTATCTCTTCCCCTTTCTAGCAGGTTGGACTTCCTATTCCATTACCAACCCAGTAAAAAAGCACAAACAACTCATGATTTCTGCTGCTGCTAGACTTCTTAGCTTTTTATTTACACAAGTAAAAGATTGTCTTAAAAAACATGTCTGAAGACTCTTCTTCAAGTGTGTCTACAGATGAATCAAAGCAGGTACTCTCTGAGCATGTCTCTGAACAGAGTCTAACTGTTAAGGTAGATGGGTAAGATTTGCATGTCAGTAGTTTCAGTTATTTTAAATTTGAACTTCACTATTTATAATGCATATATATATTATTTTAATTTTTATTATTATTATTATTATTATTATTATTATTATTATTTTGCCAGAGCACTGCTCAGCTCTGGCTAATGCTGGGCATTGAACCTGAGACCTTTGGTGACTCAGGCATGAAAGACTTCTTGCATAACCATTATCCTATCTGCCCAGCCTCCCATGTAAAATATCTTTGGAAACTCCACCTAGGCCAAAATGTTCACCTAAAGGTGGGCCACTTAAGATGCCACACCACATTGATGCAGCTTTCCAGACAACTGCAGCATACATAACTGAATATAAACCATATTAAATACTCTCTTCTCTGTAAATGGCTCTTTCTTGCCTTCTAAATTTCCTCCAGATCTTGATGTCATGAATAAGACTGGATATTGCTGCTTATTTTATTTTTGTGTATTGCTGTCTATTCCAGCAGGCCCATGTAAGGTAGCAATCAACCACTTTCAAAAGGCAGAAACCTTTGAAGAGGAAACAAGGTCAGTGTGAGCTGAGTTCAAAGCACTTCCCAATGGCTAGGAAGAAGAGAAGATTTCAAAAAGGAGAAGGGTCAGTCTTTGATGAAAGGAAACATTTGAAAGAATTTCTCTGGCTTGCCTAACTAGAATATTCTTGTATAGAGTCGTAGTGAAGAGTGGCATTGCTACTAACACATGAGATTTAGCGTAAACAAACCAAGACCAGGAGTTTTTGTATAGGGGATTCAGTATTGTTGTAGGGGAAGGCTTTTTTTATATATTTATATTTATTTTTCCCTTTTTGTTGCCCTTGCTGTTTATCATCATTGTTGTTATTATTGTTGTTGCTATTGCTGTCGTTGTTGTTGGATAGGACAGAGAGAAATGGCGAAGTGGGTTAAGCGTAGGTGGCGCAAAGTGCAAGGACCGGTGTAAGGATCCTGCTTCAAGCCCCCGGCTCCCCACCTACAAGGGAGTCGCTTCACAGGCAGTGTAGCAGGTCTGCAGGTGTCTATCTTTCTCTCCCCCTCTCTGTCTTCCCCTCCTCTCTCCATTTCTCTCTGTCCTATCCAACAATGACGACATCAATAACAACAACAATAACTACAATTAAAAAGGGCAACAAAAGCAAATACATAAATATAAGAAAAAATTATTTTAAAAAATAGCTGCTGAGAGCAGTGGATTTGTCTAAGGCACTGAGCCCCAGAGGACAGCAAAATAAATAAGTAATAATAATAATAATAATAATAATAATGAAGCATGTATTGGGGTCTGAGAAAGTAGCTAACTCATTAGGTTAGTGCACTTTGCCACATACACAATCCAGACTTGAGCCTGCCTACTACTGTATTAGAGGAAGCTTCTGTTTTGTTGTCTCTTTCATCCTCTCTCTCTCTCTCTCTGTACCTATCTCTGAAAAAAAAGTCACTCTGGAGCAGTGAAGCTCTGGTGATGATAAGAAAAAGGGGAAGAAAGAAGGAAAGAAAGAGTTGTATTTGTGCATTTGTGCAATTTTTTTCTGGAGAGTTCACAGTTGTTATGGAAATTTCAATGAATTTTAATAGATAAGGGATATTGCTTTATATTAACTTCCTGATTAATTTTCTAGATATGGTGATATTTGCCAATTCTTTTTTTATATCTTTATTTATTTATTATATAGAGACAAAGAAATTGAGAGGGGAGGAGGAGATAGAGAGGGAGAAAAGATTAACATCAAAATTAATATTCTACCCAGAGCCATATACAAATTTAATGCTATACCTGTCAGGTTCCCACCAATTTTCTTTAAGAGAATAGGAAAAAAAATTACATTTATCTGGAGCCAAAAAACACCTAGAATTCTTAGAACAATCTTGAGAAAAAGCAACAACTGGAGACATCACACTCCTAGATCTCAAACTATATTATACAGCCATCATAATCAAAACAGCCTGGTAATGGAACAAAAATAGATATACATAACAGCAGAGCAGAATAGACTTAAAAGCTCAGAAATAAACACATACACCTAAGGGATCTAATTTTTGATAAGGGAGCCCAAATTATTAAATGGAGAAAAGAGGGTCTCTTAAACAAATGGTGCTGAAAATATTGGGTTGAAACATGCAGAAGAGTGAAACTGAATAATTTACTCACCAGAAACAAAAGAAAACTGCAGATGAATCAAGGACCTGGATGTTAGACCAAAAACTATCAAATACTTAGAGGAAAATATTGGTGGAAGTCTTTCTCATCTAAATCTCAAGGTCATCTTTGATGATATAGAGCAGTTGCAAAGAAGACTAAAACAAAAACAAACAAATGGGACTACATCAAATTTAAAAGCTTCTGCACAGCAAAAGAAACCACGATGCAAACAAAAAGACTCCTCACAGAATGAGATATCTTTACATATTGTACATCACACAAGAGGCTAATAACCAAAACATATAAAGAGCTCACCAAACTTCACAGCAAAAAAGCAAATGACCCAATTCAAAAATGGGGAGAGAATATGAACAGAAGACTCACTACAGAAGAAATACAAAAAGGCAACAAACAGGAAAAATTGTTCCAACTCACTGATTGTCAGAGAAATGCAAATAAAACAATGAGATACCACCTCATCCCTGTGAGAATGTCATACATCAGAAAAGGTAACAGGAACAAATGCTGCAAGAGGTTGTGGGGACAAAGGAACCCTCCTGCACTGCTGGTGGGAATGTCAGTTGGTCCAACCCCTGTCTGGAGAACCTTCATAAGGCTAGATAGACAAGGACCTTCCTCATAAGTAGTAATTCCTCTCCTAGGAATATATCCTAAGGACTCAGTTACACCCATCAAAAAAGATATTTGTACACGTATGTTCATAGCAGCACAATTTGTAATAGCCAAAACTTCGAAACAGTCTGGGTGTCCAACAACCAATTAATGACTGAAAACTTTGTGGTATATATACAATATGGAATACTGCTCAGCTATGAAGAATAATGAATCCACCTTCGACCCATCTTGGATAGAACTAGAAGGACTTATGTTAAGTGAGATAAGCCAGATAGAGAAGGATGAGTATGGGATGATCCCACTCATAAACAGAAGTTGAGAAAGAACAGAAAGGGAAATGCAAAACAAAACTTGACTGAGTTTGGAGTATTTCAGCAAAGTAAAAAACCTTGGGTGGGTGATGTAGAATTGTACATTTTTAGCTCCTCTGTAGGGTGGTGGGGATAGGACAAATGCCTTTAGTGGTTGGAATGGTGTTGATACACACTCCGATTAATCTATAGTCTTTTTTCTTTAT
The DNA here is from genome assembly GCF_950295315.1 of Erinaceus europaeus. Lineage (NCBI taxonomy): Eukaryota > Metazoa > Chordata > Mammalia > Eulipotyphla > Erinaceidae > Erinaceus > Erinaceus europaeus. Next base: position 106,707,442 of record NC_080165.1, on the reverse strand, counting down.
TTATTCCCTTTTGTTGCACTTGTTGTTTTATTGTTGTAGTTATTATTGTCGTTGATGTCATCGTTGTTGGATAGGACAGAGAGAAATGGAGAAAGGAGGGGAATCCAGAGAGGGGGAGAGAAAGATAGACACCTGCAGACCTGCTTCGCCACCTGTGAAACGACTCCCCTGCAGGTGGTGAGCCGGGGGCTCAAACAGGGATCCTTAAGCCCGTCCTTGCGCTTTGCGCCACATGCACTTAACCCGCTGCACTACCGCCGGAATCCCTAATCTATAGTCTTATAGTTAACTATTTAATCAGTATGAGAGGGGAAAGATAGTGGGGCAGGGTTCTGAGGAAGCGGAGTTCCAGGTCACATTGGTAGGGTCATCTTTCCAAGAAAGTCCGGTTAGCATCATGGTAGCATCTGGAACTCGAACTTCTCAGGCCATGCATTGTCTCCAAGTTGCCATCTTGGCTCTGCCTCCCACAATTTGACTTCTTTGGGTCTTCTCCCTTTTTTGTTTTGTGAGTCTGGCTAAAGGTTTTCTTTTTTTTTAATTTTTTTTATTTAAGAAAGGATTAATTAACAAAACCATAGGGTAGGAGGGATACAACTCCACACAATTCCCACCACCCAATCTCCATATCCCACCCCCTCCCCTGATAGCTTTCCCATTCTCTGTCCCTCTGGGAGCATGGACCCAGGGTCATTGAGGGTTGCAGAAGGTAGAAGGTGTGGCTTCTGTAATTGCTTCCCCGCTGAACATGGGCGTTGACTGGTCGGTCCATACTCCCAGTCTGCCTCTCTTTCCCTAGTAGGGTGTGTCTCTGGGGAAGCTGAGCTCCAGGACATATTGGTGGGGTCTTCAATCCAGGGAAGCCTGGCCAGCATCCTGATCTGGAACCTGGTGATTGAAAAGAGAGTTCACATATGAAGCCAAAACAAATTGTTGAGCAATCATGGACCCAAAGCTTGGAATAGTGGAGAGGAAGTGTTAGGGAGGTACTCACTGCAAACTCTAGTGTACTTCTGCTTTCAGGTATATATTTTGCAGTAGTTTATGGATACGTGTGAACATAAGCTCTCACAGAAACTGGTGTATATCTAGGTTTTGGGACTTTGTTAGAAAGTGAACCACCTGAGATGAAATTAGAGTGTACTATAAAAGGAAAGGTCTCACCCAAGTAATGAAGCTGAAGGGTTGTCATTCCACACGTGAAGTCTCTGGACACAGTCTGAGGTGAAGCATGTTGAGGTGGCAATTGTTGCGTTGGTTAGGTTGTGATTGGCGGATGCAATATTATTTGGTATAGATTGGGAGAGGCATACGGGAAAGTGGGCCCTATCCAAGGGTTCCAGGACTGGGGGAAGTAGGGGCTCTGTAGTGGAGATGTGAGGTTCCTGCTGTCTTAGGGTTCAAAAAGACAATCTATAGTTAATGTTATCATCACATTATTTGGTAATTGGGTTAACTTTGAAAAGTCCTTTTGTTAGGGTTTGCTGTACAGTATCCAGTATCTTGTATATAGCTGTGCTATTGGATGCTTCTAATCTACTTGGTCTAGGCTTTTGAGAGAGTCCACATATCAAATACACAGCCTGTATATTAAAAAGATTCAGTTTGTGTTTTGAAAAACTTTGAGACATACAATTGATTTTCCCCCTCTCATATTAATTAATTACTGATTTATATGTCTACATTTTGCTAGGAGTGTACATAAACACCATTCCCACGACCAAAAGACTGTGACCCATCCCTCCCACCCACTCCCACCCCCCACTGGCCCAGGAAACTGCATGTCTACCCCTCACCACAGGGTTTTTACTTTGGTGCCCTACTTACAGTTTGATCGGGTCCTGCTTTTAGTTTCCCTTTCAGATCTTCTTAGTCAACTTCTGTTGATGAGTGGGATCATCCCATACTCATCTTTATCTTTCTGACTTAGCTCACTTAACATAATTCCTTCGAGCTCTGTTCAAGATGGGTCAGAGAAGGTGGGTTCATTGTTCTTGATAGCTGCATAGTATTCCATTGTGTATATATACCACAGCTTTCTCAGCCACTCATCTGGTGTTGGGCACCTGGATTGCTTCCAGGTTTTAGATATTATGAATTGTGCTGCTATGAACATAGGAGTACACACCTCTTTTTGGTTGGGTGTTATGGAGTCCTTGGGGTATAACCCCAGGAGAGGAATTACTGGATCATATGGAAGGTCCATGTCTAGCCTTCTGAGAGTTTTCCAGACTGCTCTCCACAGAGGCTGGACCAATTTACATTCCAACCAGCAATGTAAAAGGGCTCCTCTGTCCCCACATCCTCTCCAGCATTTGTTGCTGCTGTCCTTTTTGATGTATGCCATTCTTACAGGAGTGAGGGTATCTTAGTGTTGTCTTAATTTGCATTTCTCTGACAATTAGTGACCGAGAGCAGTTTTTCATATGTTTGGTAGCCTTTTGGATCTCCTGTGAGGTGAATGGTTTGTTCATATCCTCTGCCCATTTTTGGATGGAGTCATTTGCTTTTTTGGTGCTAAGTTTGCTGAGCTCTTTATATATTTTGGTGATTAGTTTCTTGTCTGATGTATGGCATGTGAAGATCTTCTCCCATTCTGTGAGGGGTCTCTCTGTTTGTTTAATAGTTTCTTTGGATGTGCAGAAGCTTTTCAACTTGATGTAGTCCCATTGATTTGTTTCTGCTTTAGTCTTCCTTGCAATTGGGTTTGATTCATCAAAGATGTCCTTGAGGTGTAGGTGGGAAAGTGTTTTACCAATGTTTTTCTCTAAGTATTTGATTGTTTCTGGTCTGACATCCAGGTCTTTGATCCATTTGGAGTTGATTTTTGTTTCTGGTGAGATAAAGTGGTTCAATTTCATTCTTCTGCATGTTACAACTCAGTTTTCCCAGCACCATTTATTGAAGAGAGCCTCCTTTTTCCATTTAATCCTTTGGGCCCCCTTATCAAAGATTAGATGTCCATAGGTGTGGGGATTTATTTCTGGGCTTTCAATTCTGTTCCACTGGTCTGTGTGCCTATTTTTGTTCCAGTACCATACTGTTTTGATGATGATGGCTTTATAATATAGTTTAAGGTCTGGGAGTGTGATGCCTCCATTTCTGTTTCTTTTCCTCAACATGGTTTTGGCAATTCTAGGTGTTTTCAGGTTCCAGATAAATGATTGTAGTGTTTGTTCTATTCTCTTAAAGAAGCTTGGTGGAACTTTGATGGGTATTGCATTAAATTTGTATATGGCTCTGGGGAGAATATTCGTTTTGATGATATTTATTCTTCCAGTCCATGAGCATGGGATATCTTTCCATTTCTTGATATCAGTTTCTACTTCCTTGAGTAGCGACTCATAGTTTTCAGTATACAAGTCTTTCACTTCTTTGGTCAACTTTATTCCTAGGTATTTGATTGTTTTTGCTGAAACAGTAAATGGGAGTGATTTCTGGATGTCTTCTTCTTCAGATTTAGTGTTTGCATAAAGAAATGCCACTGATTTTTGTACATTGATTTTGTAGCCTTATACCTTGCTATATTGCCTAATAACTTCCAGTAGCTTTCTGCTGGATTCTTTAGGTCTTTCTATGTATACTATCATATCATCTGAAAATAGTGAGAACTTGACTTCTTCCCTTCCAATCTGTATTCCTTTGATTTCTTTCTCTTGCCTGATTGCTATGGCAAGAACTTCCAATACTATGTTAAAGAGTAATGGTGAGGGAGTCGGGCTGTAGCGCAGCAGGTTAAAGCGCAGGTGGCGCAAAGCGCAAGGACCGGCATAAGGATCCCGGTTCAAACCCCGGCTCCCCACCTGCAAGGGAGTCGCTTCACAGGAGGTGAAGCAGGTCTGCAGGTGTCTGTCTTTCTCTCCTCCTCTCTGTCTTCCCCTCCTCTCTCCATTTCTCTCTGTCCTATCCAACAACGACAACAACAATAATAACTACAACAAGGGCAACAAAAGGAATAAATAAAAATAAATAAATAAATAAAAGAGTAATGGTGACAGTGGACAGCCCTGTCTAGTCCCCGATCTGAGGGGGAATGCTTTCAGCTTCTGTCCATTGAGTATGATATTGTCTGTAGGTTTGATATATATAGACTCCACTATCTTGAGGAATTTCCCATCTATTCCCATTTTTTGTAGAGTTTTGAGCATGAATGGGTGTTGGATTTTGTCAAAGGCTTTCTCTGCATCTATTGAGATAATCATGTGGTTTTTGGCTTTGCTTTTATTGATGTGGTGAATGACATTGATTGACTTACGGATGTTGAACCAGCCTTGCATTCCTGGGACGAATCCCACTTGGTCGTGATGAACAATATTTTTGAGATGTTACTGTATCCGGTTGGCCAAATCTTGTTTAATATTTTGGCATCTATGTTCAACAGAGATATTGGTCTGTAGTTTTCCTTTTTTGTTCTGTCCCTATCAGCTTTTGGTATCTCCTCCATCGTTTACAATTCTATTAATTTGAGTCTTCTCTCTTTTTTGTTTGGTGAGTCTGGCTAGGGGTTTGTCAATTTTGTTTAATCTTTCAAAGAACCAACATTTGGCTTCATTGATCTTTTGTATGGTTCTTTTATTTTCAATGTTGTTTATTTCTGCTCTAACTTTAGTGATTTCTGTCCTTCTGGTTGCTTTAGGGTTCCTTAGTTCCACTTCCTCTAAGTCCTTGAGGTGTGCAGTAAGGTCGTTCATTTGAGCTTCTTCTTGGTGTTTAATATGTGATTGTATGGCTATAAGTTTCCCTCTCAGTACTGCTCTAGTTGTGTCCCAAAAATTTTGATAGGTTGTGTCTTCATTTTCATTTGTTTCCAGTAACATTTGAATTTCCTGCTTGAGTGAGTCTCTGACCCAGTGGTTCTTAAGAAGTATGTTGTTTAGTTTCCAAATTCTGTGACTTTTAATAATTTTCTGTTTGTTGTTAAATGTTAGTTTTACTCCACTGTGGTCTGAGAAAATACTTGGGATTATTTCAATGCTCTTGAATTTATTGATGCTGTCTTTGTGGACTAACATGTGGTCTATCCTTGAGTATGAGTTATGTGGATTTGAAAAGAAGGTGTATTCCAGTTTTTGGGGGTGGAGGTGTCTGAAAATATCCAAGAGGTCTAGTCTGTCAATCTCTTCATTCAATTCTCTTGTATCTTTATTGGTTCTCTGCTTTGGTGATCTGTCTAAATGTGAGAGTGGGGTATTGAAGTCTCCCACTATTATTGTATTACTATTGATGTATTTTTGAAATTCTTTCAGTAGGTGCTTAATGTATTTAGATGGTCCCTCATTGGGTGCATAGATGTTAATAATTGTTAAGTCTTCTTGGCTGATTGATCCTCTAATCATTATGTAATTCCTTGCCTATCTTTTATTACTTTATTTAATTTAACGTCTATCGTGTCTGAGATGAGAATGGCTGTTCCTGCCCTTTTTTTGTGGTCCGTTAGCCTGTATGATATTTTTCCATCCTTTCACTTTAAGTCTGTGTTTATCTTGTTGTGACAGATGGGATTCTTGCAAGCAGCATATGGTTGGGTTATGTTTTCTGATCCATCCCCCCACCCTGTGCCTTTTGATGGGTGAGTTTAAGCCATTGACGTTTACTGATATTATGGATTTAATGTATTGTAGTGCCATTGTTCAAAAAAAATTTTTTGTTTGCTCTGATATATTGCAAGTATTATAGTGATGTTCTTGTTCATAAGAGGTCTTTTAGAACCTCTTTCAGGGCTGGCTTGGTGATGGTTGCCTCCTTTTAACTGTTGTTTGTCTAAGAAGCTTTTGATCCCTCCATCTAGTTTGAATGAAAGTCTAGCAGGATATATTATCCTTGGATGAAACCGTTTTTCATTCAGGGATCCATAGATATCTTGCCATTCCCTTCTGGCTTTTAGAGTTTGAGTGGAGAAGTCTGCAGATAATCTTATGGGTTTTCCCTTGTATGTGACTTTTTGTTTCTCTCTTGCAGCCTTTAGGATCCTTTCTTTATCCTTACTTCTTCTCATTGTGACTATGATGTGTCTTGGTGTCTTCAGGTCTGGGTTGATTCTGTTTGGTACTCTCTGGGCCTCTTGAATCTTGTTGTCCTTTCTGTTATTCAGGTCTGGGAAGTTTCCTTCTATTATTTCCTCTAGAATGTTTGCTTTCCCCTTCCTCTCTTTCTTCCTCTGGAAGGCCAATTATACGAATGTTACTTCTTTTGAGATCATCCCATATGTCTCTGTTGTTGTTTTCAGTGTCTCTCAATCTCTTTTTAAACTCTTTTACCTCTTTCTTCATTTTCTCTAACTCATCCTCTGTCTGACTGATTCTGTTTTCTGCTTCTGTTAGTCTGATTTCCCTTGCCTCAGCTTCTTACTTCATTACAGCTATTTCAGCTTTCAGTTCTCTAATTGCCTCAAGATAATCAGTATTTTCCTTGGGGGTCTCAACTGTTGTTTCCCTAATACTGCCATTCCTTTCCTCCAATGTTGTTTTCATTTCTGTGATTAATAAGTTTATTATTGCTTGCATACTTTTCTTATCTATGGTTACTTCTGGCTTATTTGTGGTTTTTGGGGGGCTCTTGTCTTCATTCATTGGAGTAGCAGTTTTATTTGTTTTTGATCTACCCATTTTTTTGATTTATGTGTTTCCTTTTTTTTATGCTCTGTTGTTCCTCAGTTGTTGTGTCTTGAGTACAAGTAACACTGTACTAAATACCTTTATGACAATTGCACTCACCAACCTCAGGAATTACAGTAGCAACTGAAGCAAGTATTGAAGTAGTTTAATCCTTACCAGTTAGCCAAACAATTCCTCCAGTCCGTGAAAAAATAGTAACCAAATCCCAGTGAAGAAAGAGAAAAGAAAGAAAGGATAGCAAGAATAGACAGTTATGCAAATCTACTATCCACTGTATATTCTAGGGGTAACAAGAGGGGAAAGGGAACTAGAGCAGAGATACACACATAGAGAGTCCACTCTGAGTCAGATTTCTTCCCCAAAATAATTCACAAATTCAGAAAGGCAAAGAAGTAGGAAGAAGTGTATGACAAGATTAAAAAAGAGAGAGAGAGAGAGAGAGACAAGAGAGAGAAAAGGGAAAAGATAAGAAAAAGAGCAGTGAAAGGAAATTCCCAAATGTGTATCAGTGAATTCAAAAAAGCACACTGTTTGGTGGTGTGGGGGTTGGGGGCTGTGACTTTGGAAGTTGTAGGATTAAAGAAGAAAGGATGACAAGAATGAGAAAAAGAAAAATAAAAAAAAGAGAGAGAGAGAAAAGAAAAAGATAAGAATAAGAACAGTCATAAAAGGGCAGTGAAAGGAAAGAGGTTTTTTTTTTATTTATTTTTAATTATTTAATTAGCTATGCGGCGTGGGGGGGTTGGCTACTTAGAAAGAAAAAAGGCCAGAGGTTTCAGAAGGGTATAGACTTTAGAATTAATGATTTTCAATATGATGTATCTTGGTGTCTTTAAGTCTGGGTTAATTCTGTTTGGGACCCTCTAGGCTTCTTGAACCTGTATGTCTTTTATGTTGTCTAGACTAGGGAACTTCTCATCTGTTATGTCCTATAGAATGCTTTCTTCCCCTCCCTCTGGTAAACCAAAAATGTGTATATTACTTCCTTTGAAGTCATCCCATATGTTTCTGCTATTGCTTTGGTATCTCTTAATCCCTTTTTGACATCTCTTACTTCTTTCTTAGTTTTCTCTTATTCATCCTTGATCTTGATAATTCTGTTTTCTGCCTCATTTATTCTATTCTCTCTCTCCTCTGTTACTTTCTGTAGCTCAGCTATTTTGTTACTCTGTTCTGATACTGTATTAGCTTGTTCATCTAGTTGTTTTCTTTGCTCAGCTAATTCTGCTTTCAGTTCTCTAATTACCTTGAGATAGTTAGTGTTTTCTTTCAGAGCCTCATTTGTTGTTTCCTCACCTGATTATATAATTTTCAAAAGCTTTCTTCATTCCTGTGACTAAAGTGTCAGTTAGTGTTTGGATCTTGTCCTCTTATGTGCATCTACCTTTGGGGATTTTTAATTGGGCTTTTGTCCTAGTTCATTTTTCCAATGTTTCTTCTTAGTTTAACCATTGTATATAGAGTGTTGCGAGATTCCTATCAGTACTTTTCAATCCACTGATTACTCTTGCCTGGATTGACTTGTGTCTAAGCAAGGTACTTAGAGAGTTCACAGTTGTGGAAATAAACTATTGTTAACAATATTATCTCAATCCCTGAGTTGAATAAAGAACAGTGGTTGTTAAACCCTCATGTTCTTTTTTTTCGTGTAGGCTATGATATCCTGAGGGGTTTTTCCATATAAGTAAGTTTTTTAACTTAATCACTCACTCCTACCCAAGTAATAAAACAGGGTGGGGGAAAATAGCATAGTGGTTATGCAGAGAGACTCTCACACCCAAAGAGTCCAAAACACCAGGCTCACTTCAGCAGCTCTGACAATAGCCAGAGCCTAGCCAGGCAGCTATCCTTGACCTTATGAATTTCTAAACAAATCCTGTTTGTATTCTGGGTTCTGAGGTAATGATTCAATATGTCTCCCAATTCAACAGAAGAAGGTGGAAAGGCTCCCATTATTCAGCCCCACTTCCAGACCATTAAGAGTGTATGTCTTCTCCTGAGTTGCCCTTTCAGTTCTCTTCCTCCATGTCAGCACAGGGTGTCCTGCTACTGCTCCAGCCTCCAAGGGACAGTAGCAATGGAGACTCACAGTTGCATTTGATGAGTGTTAGGGGATCCTCTTCTCCCTTCAGCAGTCTTTTTGTTAATAAAACTCAGACTGGAGGTGGTGCCTCAATTGGTAAACTGCTGGACTGTTACCAGTCACTCCTGAGTAGATACAGGATTTTAGCCCCAGGGATCTCTTCTTAGGCCCCTCTCTGCCACATGTGTTTGCACTCACCTGTAACTTGGTGGGTTCCCAAAACAGTCCTACTTTTGTCTTGTTTTGTTCTCAGGTAATCTTTGTTATTCCTAGTTGACTGGGAAGATTTTTTAAAATTTTAATAATAAATCTATTTATCTTCTAAGATGACATATTCTTAAACCTGAATTGCTCTCCTGTAGGGCTACCACTTTATTTGCTTTCGATGAAGTGCTTATCTCTGGGACTAACAGTTTTAGTTAATATTTATATTACTACTTCTTAAATATGATTGTAGGATTTTCATATTCCATCAGTAAGTTTTATTTTGCTAAATTTAGCTTTTTTACTTGCCAATTTTTCTTTTTTCTGTTTTTTTCTTTGTTATTTGGCCCTACAGCCAACAAATTTGTTCTGTAACTAAAAGTGTATGAGAATGGTACCTGCTAAAGTAAAAACATGTTGTCAATAATCCCTAATCCGGTGTATACCCTATGTGGAATTTCTTGGTCTATCAAAAATTCACAGCAAATTACAGCTTTCTTTGTTTAGCATCTTTGTTTATTGAAACATTAGGAGAAAAAGTAATATGTTCCTCAGTTGTAAAAAGAATAAAGGGTGGAGAGAAGGAAAGAGGGAAGGAAAAAGGGAGAGGCTAGAGCATATTTATGTGTTCTGATGCAAGTTTTTACAAAAATGTCAGTAGTGTCTGAGAAAATTAAGATAATGCTTACCCTTCTTTCCTTATTTAAAAATGATTGTAGCAGGTAGGGTAACTGTAACTCTTAAATCATATAAGTGTTACCAGAAATATTTCAGCCTTTGATCCCTTTGTTCCAATTTATAGCTAAAGCATGCAACCGTAGTCATAGAATTTAAATATTTAAGACAACCTTGACTTTCTGGTGAATGGCTATTTTGGAATCATTTCAAAGTCAGCATGTCAATTTTGCTAAAGTCTCTGTGTCAATTTCAAAGACAGCTGGTACCTCCCACTGCCATAGTCCATACCTGATGGCTTTCAGGTAGATCTTTCCAAGATCCTGCAGTCCCATCCATTTCATTCTTGTATTCATTAGCACATGAACCACTAAAATAAAGAGAAGTTTGAAATTTGGTGTTTAAAGTGAGTTTAGGTATTTTCAGGTAGCATAACTTGCTTAAAAATAAACTAAAATAAAACTTTATTCACTGATCTTTACAAACTATAAAGGAAACCTTTAAAAACACAAGTTAAAAATGTCTGAAATTAGTACAAATGTGGCACTTGGGAATTTGGGGGCTTTTCAGTGGAATATGTTTCTATATATGTGTCTTTGTTAAACTGTTATATCCAGTTCAGTGTTTATGAAAAGCTTCATGCTTGCTTTTGGAGTTTGTTTATTTGTTTTATTTAGTGTGTTTTGCTTTGCTTTGGTTTGGCTTGATTTAGTTTGGTTTGGTTTAATTTATGTTGGGACTTCTTTTGTTTTGATTTGGTTCTCCCAAAATTTTACTCCATATGTATCAGCAAATAAATATAGTTTCACTGTTTTATGCCATTTGCCTCATGTCATGCAGAATTCGTGTCAAGGCCAAGATGTAATGTCTGAGCAACTCAGTAGGTTTAATGACTGTATCAGAGACTATGAGGACATAGAAATGAGTCAGGCTGAGAGTATGGATCGACCTATCAATACCCATGTTCAGCAGGGAAGTAATTACAGAAGCCAGACCTTCCACTTTCTGCACCCCATACTGACCCTGGGTCCATACCCCATTGGGGTTAAAGAACAGGAAAGCTGTTGGGAGGGAGTGGGATATGGAGCTCTGGTGGTGGGAATTGTACCCCTCTTCTCCGATGATTTTTGTCAGTGTTTGCATTTTATAAATAAATACATTAAAATAAAGAAAAGAAATGTATACCCATCCTTATTCCACAAGCTAAAACAAGTTAGTATAACATGCTTATGCCTATTAAGTTCTATAGATTTTTATTATTTAATCCTTATAACATCCCTTGAGAATGTTATCATTACCAAGACTTCCAATTTAATCTGTGACTTCAGCAATTTTTGAATCTGGCTTTCTAAAAAAAAAAAAAAAAAGGAAAGAAAAAGAGAGAAAGGAAGAAAAAGAAAGAAGAGAAAAGGGAGAAAAAAACAACAAGGGACCAGGTAGTGGCACATCTGGTTGAGCACACATGTTACAATAAGCAAGGACACAGTCCCCACCTGCACAGGGAAAGCTTTGCAGTGTTGCAAGTGTCTGTCTCTCTCCCTCTATGACCCCCTTTCCTCTTGTTTTCTGGCTATCTTTATCCAACAAATAAATAAAGATAATACAAAATTTTTTTTAAAAAATCAAACTCCCATTAAACTGAGTCACTGATCCATTTCTTTATAAGTAGAGCAGCCCTCAGTTTCTTTTTGGCGGGCTAGCTTTGCCAGAGAGAGAGACAAGGAACTCATGGCAGCGTGGTAATACAATTCTTTATTGATGTGGATGCCTCAGAGTTGGGTGTGAGTACATCGGGTTTAGGCCATGTGGAGCTAGCAAAATGGCTGTCTCCCACTATGCACACCAGCCCTTCTCCAGATCTTCTCCAGGTTGGGATGCAGAAGAGAAAGAGAGCGAAACCAGGAACAGCAGCAGGCTTTATAGGGTAAAAACAGAAGTGGCAAGTCGGGAACAGGACTGGCTAGGAAATGGGGTGGAGAAAACAAGGCACTCTGGAAAGGTAAAAGGCTGGCAGGATTTAGGTACCTGCAGGCATGGGTGGAGATCTTTCAGGCAAAACAATGACTATGTAAATAGGCCATAGTATCAAGCAATGCAGGGGAGCTGGCATAATGCCCAACACTTTTTAAAAAATATTTATTTATTTACTTATTACTGGATAGAGACAGAAAGAAATTAAGAAGGGAGGGGGAGGGAGAGAGGGAGAAAAACAGAGAGACTACTCGTGAAGGAGGGGACCAGTAGTTTGCAGGTGGGGACCAGGAGTTTGAACCTGGTGTCCTTGCACACTGTAATATGTGCACTTTACCAGGGGTGCCACCACCTGTGCCAAAGCCCTCAGTTTTTTCATCAATGAAATTAAGACAAAAACTTCTATTTTGAGTACTCTATAATTGAGAGGGGGCAGTATTGAACATGGCTGAAAAAATTCAAGTAGGCTTATGTCCATTGTGCTTTTTAATTGTACAGCACTGGCAACTTATTTGTACTGACTCAGCAATCCAAAATTAATTGTGTCATACCTGAGTTAAGATTGTTTTTCTTCCTAACTGTTCACACTAAAGAAAACAGCATCTTCCAATTATGTACACAACCTTTTTACAAAATTCAAAAACCTTTTACTTAAAAGTGTTTTCTTCTTCAACTTAATGGCAGAGAGAATCAAAGAGGGACATGTATGTACTATGGAGAAAGAAGCCTATGTGGATGTAATTGAGGCAACAAGAGAAAGTAGTAATTATAAATGAAAGCTTAATTAAGTAAAAGTAACTTGAAGATCAGTTGTGGAGAGGCCTAGTTTTAGATCTACAGATTTAGATTAGATTAGATTAGATTAGATTAGATTAGATAATATACACTAACAGGATCAGCACTCCCTATGACTTCGGTTCCATCATATACTAAAGTGGGTTTTAGCAGGTCCTTTGTTGACTGCCATTTGCCAGAGTATCCGTACATATTTTCAAGACCTTGCTTGCTATGTAGTATTAAATGCTATTGATTGGGATCAACTAGCTAGCTCTCTTGAATAGCAAGCTTGCTTTGTTATGCACATGACCCAGGTTTGAGCCATGTCCCTACCACACTGAAGGAAGTTTTGTTGCTGTGATACCTTTCCTTTTGTCTCTGTCTCTGTTTTTCCATCTGAAAAAAAGTCAGCCTGGAGTGGTGAAGCCCCACTAATGGACAAAAGGGAAAAAAAAAAAGGCTACTGGCTGTTCCTTATATCTTCCCTCTCACTGTCCATAATAGTACATGTTCTGGCTTTCCTTTTATTTCTGGCTACTTCCTCTGCTGTGCATTGCAGGCTACCATTCAGTCATCAAATGTGAAGTTTTTCGAGCTTTGCTCTTAGAACTTCTCCTAGTCTCAATGGGCAGTCTTTCTACTAAATTAGCTTATCCACACCAATTATTCATTTACCACCTAGGTAAGTATTCTTTATCAAACTTTAGGCTTGCATGAATGTAAACTACAGTATAGATAGAACTTAAGAAACAAGGTCAGAAAAGAAATATACAAAGTGAAACTTGGACTTGGTGAGGTATATTACTCAAAAAAAAAAAAAAAAAAGGCTATTGGGAGGGAGGAGTTAGGAAGGGGTGAGAAGGGCCATGGGAGCTGAAGGGTTGACATTCCACACCTGATGTCTCTGGACACAATCCTAAGTGAAACATACCGAGGTGGTACTGCTTGCATTGATTAGGTTGAGCTCAGCAGATGAAGTATGAAATGGTATGGATCAAGTGAAGTGTGCAGGAACCCACGTTGAACCCATGTACCCATGGGTCAACAACTGAACTATAAGCCACTAACCCCGCCCAAGTAAAATGAAAAATAAAAAGTTTCTCATGGCTAAAATGTTTATAATGAGAAGTCATGAAAAACCAGTGCCCTCCTGCTTTTAATATTGCCTATCCAGTTTTACCAACCAAAATCCCAAAGAAAGTCAACAGTGATTCTCATCTTATTTTAACAATTCTTTAGACAGTAGATAGGGAATAGTAGAACTGATGAATTTTTCCCCCAGGGGGTGTGTATTACCTTTTCTTTTTTATTGTTATTCATTTATTTATAAAATAAAAATATAGATGAGACCATAAGATAAGAGGGGTACAGTTCCACTCAATTTCCACCACCAGAGTTCTGTATCCCATCCCCTTCCTTGAAAGCCTTCTTATTCTTTATCCCTCTATAAGCATGGACCCAGGATCATTATGGAGTACAGAAGGTGGAGGTCTGACTTCTGTAATTGCTTCCTCGAAGAACATGGGTGTTAGCAAGCCAATCCATACTCCCAGCCTGTTATTATCTTACCTGTTATTATCTTAGTGGGGCAGGACTCTGGAGAGGTGAGAGTCCAAGGTACATTGGTTGAGGTCCTCTGTCCTGGGAAGTCAGGTTGGCATCATGGTAACATCTGCAACGTGGGAGCTAAAGCAGCCATAGTGCAGCCGGTTAAGCGCACATGGTGCAAAGTGCAAGACCGGCATAAGGATCCTGGTTCGAGCCCCCAGCTCCCCACCTGCAGGGGAATCAATTCACAGGTAGTGAAGCAGGTCTGCAGGTATTTATCTTTCTTTCCCCCTCTCTGTCTTCCTATCCTCTCTTCATTTTTCTCTGTCCTATCCAACAATGATGACATCAATAACAAGAAGAATAACAACAATAAAAAACAACAAGGGCAACAAAAGGGAATAAATAAATATAAAAATTATTCTAAAAAGATATAAAACAGAACAAATTGTTTAGTAGTAAGGAATCTAAAGACAAGAATACAGCAGATGAGTTTTAGGGTGTCCGTTTTGAAAAAAACTAGTAGGTCTATTTTCGGTATATTCAAAGGGGCTTGTGACTACTAATTTTTACCTGGTCCTGACAGCTAACATGCAGGTAGACCAAAGCTGCTCTGCTGTCTGGGGAAATAGTGTCATAGTTGGAAATAGATGTAGAAAGCTGGGTCAGAGAAGAGAGTAGCTCCCAGATATGGGAAAGGTGTATAAGTATCATTTTACAGTGGTTTGTTTTGTTTTGTTTTGTTTTGTTTTAGGTCTTTCCACTTACTTGCTGTTTTGGGTCACTGCAAACTACTGTGCACTATTGATTAGAGGTGTAATTTTCCCCTAACTTATGGGTACATGTGCACATTTATTCTGTCTCATGGGTCCTGGTCTATATCTAGGTTCTGCGGCTTTGTTAGGAGACACACCACCCAATATGCGATTGAGAAGTCCTGTGAGCTAGGAACGGTCTCACCAGATTGCTAGAGCTGAAGGGTTGACATTCCACACCTGGTGTCTGTGGACACAATCTGAAGTGAAACGTTAACACGTTTCATACCAAGTGGTACTGGTTGCATTAATTAGGTTGAGCTCAGCAGATGCTCAAATGGTATGGATCGAGTGAAGCATACAGGAAGACAAGCCATGCCCTGGAGTTTCCAGACTAAGAGAAATATGAATTTTATAGAGAATGGGGACAGTTCCTGTTGTCTTGGAGTTAAGAAGGCAATAGATAGTTATTAGTGTAACCAAGTTATTAGGGAATTTGGTTTACTTTGAAAATCCCATGGTTAGGATTTACTGTAATTTATAAGACCTTACCATGTTTTATGCCATTTAATGCTATTTACATATATCTTATAGAGTATATATTATATAGTGTATCTTATATAGTGACACAAGCTGTTGCTTCTGGTCTCCCTGGTCTAAGACTATAGGTGATTTAATATTTCAATTATACAGTCATTATTAGAAATATATGAAAATTTTGAGTCCACTGTTAAAATTCAATCAGGTTACTGATTTGAAACCTAAGTGCTTAGATTGAAGGAATATATACTCAGAACTGGGTCTATGCATAAAAAAGTTTAAGAGTTTCAATCTAATTTTCCCTAACATATTGACTAAATAGTGATTTATAAGATGATAAGTTAATAGGAGTATATATTAACACCTACCCCACTACCAAAGGTCTGTCTCCACCTGCCCCCTTATAGTGAAGCTAAAAATGTACCCTCTCCCCCTACCCAGAGTTTTTTACTTTGGTGAGATACTCCAAACTAGTAAAATTCTACTTTGTTTTTCCCTGTCCTTTCTTAACTTCTCTTTATGAGTGGGGTCATCCCATACTCCATCTTTCTCTTTCTGACTTACCTCACTTAACATGATTCCTTCTAGCTCCATCCAAGATGGGTCAGAGTAGCTGGGTTCCATATTCTTTATAGCTGAGTAGTATTCCATGGTAAAAAATATATATATATATATATATCACAACATTCTCAGCCATTCATCTGTTATTGGGTTGCTTCCAGATATTGGCTATTACAAATTGTGCTGCTATGAACATATCTGTACACATACCTTTTTGGATGAGTGTTATGCAGTCCTTTGGATTTATTTCTAGGAGATGAATTACAGGCTCATATAAAAGGTCCATTTGAAGCCTTGTGAGGGTTCTCCAGACTGCTCTCCACGGGGGTTGGACCACTATTCATTCCCACCAGCATCACAGAAGGGTTCCTTTCTGCCCGTAGCTTCTCTAGCATTTGTTGTTATGGTCATTTTTGATTTATGACATTCTCACTGGGGTGTGGTGGTATCTCATTGTTGTTTTTATTTGCATTTCTCTGACAGTCACCTGGAGCAATTTTTCATATGTCTGTTGGACTTTTGTATCGCTTCTGTAGAGAATCTTCTGTTCATATCCTCTCCCCACTTTTGAACTGGGTCATTTGCTTTTTTGATGCTGAGTTTGGTGAGTTCTTTATATGTTTTGATTATAATAACAGTGCACATTGGGCATTTGTGAAAAATAAGCAATAGTGCTTAAGAAGAAAAGTGTAAATTTTATAATTCTCATCTCTGGTTTTTATAATGATATTTTATTCCTGGGTTAGCTTTCTGGGAACTCTACTAGAAAATATAGTTGCAAATGTCTATCTACAATCTTGCATTTGATAGATTTCCAGGCCTTTAATAAAAGAAAAAGTTTTTTTTAATTTTTAAAAAATATTTATTTATTCCTTTGGTCACCCTTGTTTTATTGTAGTTATTATTGTTGTTATTGATGTCATTGTTGCTGGATAGGCTAGAGAGAAATGGAGAGAGGAGGGGAATCCAGAGAGGGGGAGAGAAAGACACCTGCAGACCTGCTTTACTGCCTGTGAAGCAACTCCCTTGCAGATGGGGAGCTGGGGGCTTGGACCGGGATCCTTTCCCCAGTTCTTGCACTTTGCACCACCTGTGCTTAACCTGCTGCACCACTGCCCGACTACCAAGAAAAAGTTTTTAATTTTTAGTTCTGTTTAATGTGTACCGGCTATACTTTTCTCTAAAGTTGCATAAAATTCTTTCCTTCATTCCAGAATATGTTAAGAATACTACTTCTTCACAGAGTTTGGACCAACTTACATCCCCACGACCTCTCCAGTATTTGTTGCTGCTGTCTTTTTTGATGTATTTCATTCTCACAGGGGTGAGGTGGTATCTCATTGTTGTCTTTATTTGCATTTCTCTGACAGTCACCTGGAGCAATTCTTCATATGTCTGTTGGACTTTTGTATCTCTTCTGTAGGGAATCTTCTGTTCATATCCTCTCCCCACTTT
Source organism: Erinaceus europaeus (assembly GCF_950295315.1). Classification (NCBI taxonomy): domain Eukaryota; kingdom Metazoa; phylum Chordata; class Mammalia; order Eulipotyphla; family Erinaceidae; genus Erinaceus; species Erinaceus europaeus. The sequence continues at coordinate 106,690,259 of NC_080165.1, read as the reverse complement.
TGAACTAGGTCATTTGCTTCTTTGATGCTGAGTTTGGTGAGTTCTTTATATGTTTTGGTTATTAGCCGCTTGTTTGATGTATGGCATGTGAAGATCTTCTTTCATTCTGTGAGGGGTCTCTTTGTTTGGGTAATGGTTTATTTTACTGTGCAGAAGCTCTTCAATTTGATGTAGTTCCATTGATTTGTTTTTGTTTTAGTTGGGAATGTGTTCCACCAATGTTTTCCTCTAAGTATTTGATAGTTTCTGGTCTAACATCCAGCTCCTTGATCCATTTGGAGTTGACTCTTGTTTCTGGTGAGATAAGGAGGTTAAGTTTCATTCTTCTGCACATTTCAACCCAGTAAAAGACTCTGGGGTGGGTTGGGGGAGGGTTCAGGTCCTGGAACATGATGAGAGAGGACCTAGTGGGGGCTGTATTGTTACGTATAACACTGGGAAATGTTATGCACATACAAACAGTGAGTGGTATTTACTGTGGACTGTAAAACAATCCCCCTAATAGAGAAAAAAAAAAAGATAGTGATGTCCATATATAGCAAACCTATAGCCAACATCATACTCAATGGGCAGAAGCTGAAAGCATTCCCTCTCAGATCGGGAACTAGACAGGACTGTCCATTATCACCATTATTCTTTAATATATTAGTGGAAGTTCTCACCATAGTAATCAGGCAAGAGAAAAGAATCAAAGGAATACAATACAGATAGGAAGGGAAGAAGTCAGAGTTTCATTATTTGCAGAAGATAGGATTATATACATAGAAAAACCTAAAGACTCCAGCAGAAAGCTACTGGAAATGATTAGGCAATATAGCAAAGTATCAGGCTAAAAATCAATAAAAAACACTTATATCCCAGCAGACCTACTTGAAACCTAAAACATATATAATACTTGGCCAGTGGCATTTCTTTACACAAACACTAAGTCAGAAAAAGAGGATATCTAGAAGTCACTCCCATTCACTATCACAGCAAACTCAATAAAATATCTAGGAATAAACCTGACCAAAGATGTGAAAGACTTGTATACTGAAAACCATGAGTGCTATTCAAGGAAATAGAAAATGATACAAAGAAATGGAAAGATATCCTATGCTCATGGATTGGAAGAATTAATATCATCAAAATGAATATTCTAGCCAAAGACATACAAACTTAATGTGATACCCATCAAAGTCCCACCAAGTTTCTTTAAGAGAATAGAACATGAGCCACACGTGTTTGCACTTACCAGTGATTTGGTGGGTTCTTGAAGTCATTCTAGTCCTATCTTGTTGAGGTCCCAGGTGAGCTCCTTTGGTATTCCTAGTGGACCCGGGAGAGGAGCACAAAGTAAAAATATTTAATATTCATCCATAATTTTTTTTTTCATGTTTGACTTGGCCCTCTAGCATGAGAAGTGTCAAGATTCTGAACCACTTCATTGGCTAGGAGAGAGGATGGGGTGCAGACAGCACCTGCCAAATAGCATTGGATCTCAAATCTAGGTTTCTCATATGGCAATTTAGGCACTCTTATCTTCTTTATCTTTTCTTTTTTTTTACTTTTAAAAATTTCTTTGGGGATTAATGGTTTATACATGCATAATATTTCCACATAATAATACAACCCCCACTAGGTCCTCTTCTGGACCCAAACCTTCCCCTCCACCTCAGAGTCTTTTACTTTGGTGCAATACACCAACTCCAGTCCAATTTCTGTTTGGAGTTTTCCCTTCTGATCTTGTTTTTCAACTTATGTCTAAGTGAGATTATCCCATATTCATCCTTTTGTTTCTGACTTATCTCATTTAATATGATATCTTTGAGCTTTATCCAAGATGGGGTGAAGAAGGTGAATTCACCATGACCTGAGACTTTGGAGCCTCAGGAATAAGAGTCTCTTTGCATAACCATTATGCCATCTACCCCTGTTCACACTTCTCAGTTTTCCATATAACAATTCAACCCCCCCATAAAACTTTTATTCAATAACTTCTCCTTTTTATTTTTTTTTCCTGGTACTTTACTAGACTTTAATTCTTCTATTCTTATCATGACTTAAACATCTCCATCCTCTTTCATATTAGCCTTTTCATAAGAAATGCCTTGCTTTGGGCAAGAAAGACAGCATAATAATTATGCAAATGAATTTCATGCCTGAGATGACAGTTCTCAGGTTCACATCCCAGAACCACCGTAAGCCAGAGATGATCAGTGTGTTTAGTAAAATAACAAATTCATTAAAATTAATAAAGTTAATAGTAATAGTAGCAGCAGCAAGTGACTTGCTTCTTTATATTTTGTGTTCCCTTGAAAATCACATGTTCAGTATTTTTCTATATGTTTTTGTTAATATATTTATTTATTTATTTATTGGCTAAAATAAATAGCCAGAAATCAAGAGGAAAGGAGGTGATAGAGAGGGACAGGGACAGAGAGACATCTGCAACACTGCTTCACTCGCAAAGCTTTCCCCCTGCAGGTAGGAACAGGGGGCTCAAACCCAGGTCCTTGCACATTGTAACGTGTGTCCAACCAGGTGTGCCACCACCCACCCCTTTTTCTATTGTTTTTCAATTTTATGGGTTTACCTAATAATAATTTTTAAAACATTTGTAGAGCCAGGAGGTGTTTCACCTTGTAGAGCACACAGTTTATTGTGTGTGAAGATCCATGGTCAAGTTCCTAGCATCACATAGGAACACCTGCTCAGAGCAAGCTTCAGGAGTGGTAGAGTAATGGCTAGTGTCTCTTTTTTCTGTTTCTTTCTCTCCCACCTTGTCTCTTACACTCTGTTGAAAGAAGAATGGAGGGAGCATAAAGAAGAGTCCCTCTGAGATCAGAGGAATACATGCTAAAATGGAGCCACAGCAATAACCCTAGCATCAAAAAAAAAAAGTATATAAAATGTAGAAGAAAAATAATATCTTACAGGCAAAGGAAATCACTATTTAAAATGTTATTTTTAGACTTTAATAAATAAACTTTTTACAACTAAGTATGATAATATCAGCATTTTGTTGTCCTTTTATATCTCATTTATTTATTATTTTTTTAAATAGGAAGAGACACCACAGAACTTCAAATATGGTTCTCTCACATGACAAAGCAGTACACTATCATGTTGAGCTATTTTACCAGCCCAAGATGTGTTATTTACTTAATTAGTCATTCTGTTTATGTTTAGAGAGTTAAAGATAATATATCTAAATATTTTAATTTTGTTATATTCTTAGTAACATTTAATGGCTATATGATATATATATATATATTTATTTTGGCCTCCAGTGTTTATTGCTGGGGCTCGGTGCCTGCACCATGAATCCACTGCTCCTGGAGACCATTTTTTATCATTGTTGTGATCATTATTATTATTGTTGTTGTTGCTGTCATCAGATAGGACAGAGAGAAATCGAGAGAGGGGGAGAGAAAGATAGACACCTGCAGACCTGCTTCACCACTTGTGAAGCGACTCCCCTGCAGGTGGGGAGCTGGGACTTGAACTCCTTACGCTGGTCTTTGCACTTCGCGCCACCTGCGCTTAACACACTGCACTACCGCCCGACTCCCGGCTATATGATATTCTAATGAGTTAATATAAATATATTTTAGTTTCAGAATCATCCCCTCATTGTAAATCATTAAAGGTAATTTTGATGTGGTGACACCAGTCTTAGATGTGGAGACACTACCTCTGTGACAACCATGTAAATCAACATTCCCTCAACAAAAATGATGAAAAACATAATTTTTAATTGTCTTGCTACTGTAAACTTTTGTATTGTCTTGTGTTGTAGGAAATGCATTTGATTTTTGACTTAATTTGTTTTAACTTGTTTAATTTTCAGTTGTGGGAGCGTGTTGTGTGTGTGCATGTGTGTATGTATGTTTCTTGTGGTTAGCTTTTTAGGAAGATTTAAGCCTATAGACTGAATTCATAAGTCTGATTTAAATCTTTGAGAAAGGGTGTAGAGGCCCATTATAATTGAACCAGTTTGTTTCTAAAAGTAGTTGCAATGTATACTTTCTTTGCCCAACACAACTATTCCTTTTTCATCTAATTTTTGCAACATTAAGTGTTATTGTTTTTCTTAATCTTCAGTCATTTAAAATGTGAAAATGGTTTTCACATGTAATTGCTTATTACTAGTAGTGCATGTATTTCCATATTTATAGTTAGCCTTTATTCATTCATTCTTTCACCCTTTACCTTCCTGTGCCCTACACTGTTAATTTTCTATGTTAACCCTCTATCTCTTCTTTTAGCTTATCCTCCCCCACCCCAAGGTATTTTTTGTAATTCTCTTTTGTCTCAGGTTCAGAAATTAATTGGACAGTAGGACCCAAATTGCATTTTAAGACAGTTTTTGAGTCATGATTAGAAGGTGTCTAAAACCCCCAAGTTTTTTTTCTCCCCCTCCCCCCCACTGTGAGAAACTGATTGGCAGCTGGTGACAGGCAGGGCACTGGTGCTTGGCGCTCACAGGAAGCCCTGCAGGAGGTGCCCAGAGCTGTAGCAAAGGAAGTGTGGCCAAGCCAGCATAAGGTGGGGGACCAGATGTCACCTGATTATGTTCCATTGAAATCCAAACAAAGACCCAGATTCAGGACCTTTTTCTTGAGGCTCCCCAGTTGGAACTGGCATCATTCCAGAATCTCAAAACAGCTGGTCTCTCCTTGCTAGGATTTATGTGCCTTGCAGAAGACTTTACCTGCATCTTATTGATTGGTTCTGTAAAGCAACCAAACAATATCTCAAAGACCCAAAACATACTGCCCTCTGCCAAAATAAAAAGAGATAGTATATCACTGAACATGGCAGCCAACTTATTATAGGCTTGGAAACTTAGAAGGATGAGTTTTCCTTGTTATTTATGCCTCCTGTGTTAACCGTGAGGCTGTTTACTGATACTTGCAGCTTTGCAGTAACAATGCTGTACTCTTGTTAGGAGACCAAGCCCACCCTTCAGAAATAAATTATATTATAAAATAAGCTTTCAGGGACACTGGCAGATGAGAAAGCATGCTTGTGTTTTTCATTATTCTGTTCATGTGGGAAATCTGAGTCTTTCCAAAAACTCATGACTTTTTATCGCCTATGTCATTTGCATTTGTACCCTGTCTTTCCAATCTGAAGGCAGTAAACTATAAACCTCATGGTTTCATGTAATATCAAGAATAAAGCAAAATAAAGCAAAATCATTCCACCTGTCTCTACCCCAACACCACTCCCCCCTAAAAAAATATACTGTAGTTGGTTGAATTGAACAACAGAGGATTTAATTTTTAAAACTTTTTAAATTCTATTCCCTCCATTCTTTCTCTCTCTCTCTCTCTCTCTCTCTCTCTCTCTCTCCTGCTGCTCCTTCTCCTTCCTCTTGTTCCATATCTATCTCTCTTCTAAATCACTGCTCAACTCTGGCTTGTGGTGCTGGGGATTCAATTTGGAACCTCAGAACTTCAAACATAAAAATATTTTGTGTAACCACTATGCTACTACTCATAAAACCCAGAATTTTATAAAGAAAAAAATGATCATGAAATCACAACTATTTATATAGTACTGTTTATATAATCAGTCATCAGAGACATTAGCCCCTAATTTAAATCCAAAGAATTTATCTTATGCATTACCTTTGTAACTGGCTGCCCCTACTGTATCAGTCAGTTGATAAAGTCTTGGTAAATTTCATTCTTTTTTCTCTCTGCCTCTTTCTTCCACTTTCCTCAAGCTACTTGGCTATCTTCAAACCAGATTCTCAGACCTCACAGTGAGATTTTGGAGCTAACCCTCGCCATTAGAAACAAACAAAATAAATTGTTTCCATTCACAGAAGGAATGTGCTAAAGCCTTTTTTTTCCTCTTTAACATGGATGCAATTTAGGTTTGGCAAAAGAAAAACACAATATACCTCAATCGGAGAGAATTTTTGAGAAAGATGATTATGGAGAAATTTTAGCACCCCTCACATTCCCTGTGAATTCAGAATGACAGAAACCCAGTCATACTTTTAGCATCCACAGTGTTTCTTCAAAATCCACCCCCTCATTCCACAAAGTGAGGAAACCTTTTGTGTCAATGCTTTCCCTGCTCTCCTTGGAAGCCTGTGAAGTTGGTGCTTCTTACAGTATTTCATCTGCTCCATTTAAAGCCTTTTCTACATCAGAGACATACAAATATTACTCAGTGGTATTTGTTTCCATTACTGTGGTCTAGAATCCTGCTTAGCTATAATTCTCCATGAGTGTTGAATTAAAAGAAAGTGGGGATAATATTATGGTTCATTTACTGAAGAGGTATCATTTGAAATCATCAGAAATGATCTATTAAGGACTGGTCCAGGACTATAATATAATCAAGAATCAATGTAAACAAAGTCAAAGAGCTCAACCTCAAAAAAATTGGAATATGATTATGATTAATAAGACTGTAAGATAACAGGGGTATAATTCCATTCAATTGCCACCACAAGTTCTGTACCCTACCCCCCTCCATTGGAAACTTCCTTATTCTTTGTCCTGTTGGGAATATGGACCAGAATTCTTTACGGGGTGCAGAAGGTGGAAAGTCTGGCCCTGAAATTCCTCTCTACTGGACATGGATGCCAGCAGGTTGATCCACATCCCCAGCCTGTCTCTCCCCAGTGGGATAAGGCTCTAGCGAGGTGAGATTTTGGGACACAATGGTGAGGTCATCTGCTCATGGAAATCAGGATGAAATCATAGTAGCATCTGCAACTTGGTGGCTGAATGGTGGTAAGATACATAGCAGGACTAATTGTTTTATAAGGAATAGAGCAGATGAAATTAGGGGTCTTCAAGTGGGAAGAAGCTAGGAAGTCTTATTTTAAATATGTTACAAGGGTCCCATGACTTTAGTAATTTTTGCCTGAGCCTGACAGTTAACATGCAAGTGGACTAAAAGTATTGTCTGAGAAGATGGTGTCAGAGTTGAGAACAGGGCTAGAAAGCTGTATTAGGGCAGATAGTAGCTTCCAAACTTGAGGAAAGTATGTAAATACCACTAATTAGTTCGCTCATGTTATATAAGTGAATTGTGGTCAAAGTAAATGATCTCTCAAGGCTATATTGGAGAATTTATTTGAAAGATAAACTCTATCTCTATGTGTGTGTGTGTGTGTATGCAGTTTCACTACTCCTAGGTTGATATATATATATTTTGTTTGTTTGTTTGTTTGTTTGTTTTCATCAGAGACAGGAAGAGACAGAAAGGAAGCAAGCAGCAGTACCACTTCACTCACCTCGGAGATTTCCCATTGTGTCCTGGTGCTCCCTTGTGGACACTTGAATTTTTCTTTTTTCTTTCTTTTTAAACTTTTATTTATAAAATGGAAACACTGACAAGACCATAGGATAAGAGGGGTACAATTCCACACAATTCCCACCACCAGAACTCCATATCCCATCCCCTCCCCTGATAGCTTTCCTATTCTTTAACCCTCTGGGAGTATGGACCCAAAATCATTATGGAGTACAGAAGGTGGAATGTCTGGCTTTTGTAATTGCTTCCCTGCTGAACATGGGTGTTGGCAGGTTGACTCCCATCCTGTCTCTCTCTTTCCCTAGAGGGCCAGATGGAGAGGGCCATACTGCAGATGGAGATTTGGGGTCTCTGTTTTGGTCAGCTCTGGCTTACAGTAGTACTAAGGACTGAATCTGAGACTTTTGAGATACCAGCTATTTCCAGGTGTTGTTAAAATTTCGGACGGCTCTTGCCGGGCGGGTCTAGCTTCCTTCACGGCGGGTAACAGAGACGCGGAGACAACGGCTGGGCAGGGAAGCTGTATTTCTTTATTCAGGAACAACGATTCATAAACTAAGACAAACGAATCACCAAACAGAACTCTGCTGTCTCTTTGCGGCGGCACAAGCACTCTTTCTTTTTACTCTGGCACTCAGGAACCCTCTCTTACTCTGGAACTCAGGAACTCTCTTACTGGAGAACCCTCTGAAACTCTTCCACTGTGGAACTCTTGGTCTGTAACTCTGAAACTGTTGTACTGGGGAACCCTCTGAAACTCTCGCTCTCTCAAACTCAGGAACCCTCTCCTGGGGTTCCTGGGGGTGGGGCCAAGTGGGCCCGCGAAATTAACTGGACTGATCCAATTCTCTTGGCGGGGGAGGGCTAGAACAAACCAATGTAAAGCATACGACAATTCCCCCTTTTCTTTTTAACTAAATGACTACAGTATCAAGGGTGTGGGGTGAACAGAAACCTATATCGTACAGGCATTTTTTAAAAAAGAAATTGGCACAAACTAAACTTTATCAGCTTAAAAAAAACATTTCTTGCCTCTGGGGGGCGTACTTTCTTTGACGGGCATTTGCATGGGGGTGGGGAACGGCCTAGGGTCCCACAGGCAGCTGGCTGCAACTTACTTACTATGAAACAAAACTTGTTATTAGCATATCTACTGCACGATCCAACGTTTCTAATAGAGAAGGAATTTGAGACTTTTACATATCAACAACGTCTTTTAACCTTTTGTTACACCCATTCAAGATGGAGACACACCCTAGGTGTGGGCCTGAGAGGAAACCTCAGGCATGAGAATAATTAGCATAGCCATTGTGCGATCTACCATTTCTAATAGAGAAGGTAATGGAGAGTTTTACATATCAACAAGTCTATTTAACTTTTTGTTTAGACTAACTTAGTTAAAATATATTGATTGTTAACTAATTTTTACCTTAGACTTTAAATGTAAGTTAATTTTATCTTTATGAGAATTACATTGAAAACCTTTTTCATTTAACTTTGACTAGTAAGAATTTAGCCTTAAAGCTACTGTTTACCAAACTTTAAACATACACATAAACATGGTCATTAATACACAAGGAGAGAAACCTTTGTTACGAAGACATGTCATTTTAAACACGAATTTAAATCTGTACTGTCTTAGTGGTTGGGGGGGTCACCATTGGAGGTGGCTTCTCGTGCAGCTTCACTTTTAGGAATTGCAGGTTGCGATCTCTGCACAAATCTCTGTGTACTCCAGCTTGTCTGTCTTCAGACCGGACCGGCGGCTGGAGATCTCGTGTGCCCAGTTTCGGCAGGGAGCCCGGGGGTCCGGGAGGCCCGGGATGGTTCCAGAATTCATAGAAAGAGGGCAGGCAGGCCAGTTTTGCAGAGGGCGTGGGCCTAGGTGCCCAGGGGTGGCGGCCATGATAGGCCGCCGCGGCCCTGCCCCATGGCCCTGCCATGTCTGCTGCCCTGCTCGCAGTGGCCGAGCAGTGTGGAGGGATCACGCGTCCAGTGCCCTGCGCCACGCGGTGGAGAGCCGGCTCCTGTGGGCTAGCCTCGGGCTCTTGTGTGTTGGCCTCGGGCTCTTGCGTGTTGGCTTCGGGCTCCAGGGGCTCTTGTGTGCTGGCTTCGGCCTCCTGCGGGCTGCGGGGCTGCGGGGCTGAGGGCGCGGTGCACGGGGTTGTCTGGGCGCAGCCAGCTGGCTGGCTGTTTAACCAGGTGGAAACAGCAGCTCCGCGCCTCGCCTCCCTCCCGCTGGCTCTTCCCGCTGGCTGTTCTGAGTTCGCCCGAGCGAGTGGAAACCACAGAGTGGTCCAGAGATAAATGTTCCAGAAACAGCCAAACAGTCTCATGAAGAAAGAGTAGAGGCCTTTGGAGATCTCTTCACAAGCAGAAGAGAAGGCCATAGTGCATAGGTAGCCAAATTGTCTGTACTTATCTGAGAGATGCGCAGGTCAGCCCCACGTTGGGCGCCATTTGTTGTTAAAATTTCGGACGGCTCTTGCCGGGCGGGTCTAGCTTCCTTCACGGCGGGTAACAGAGACGCGGAGACAACGGCTGGGCAGGGAAGCTGTATTTCTTTATTCAGGAACAACGATTCATAAACTAAGACAAACGAATCACCAAACAGAACTCTGCTGTCTCTTTGCGGCGGCACAAGCACTCTTTCTTTTTACTCTGGCACTCAGGAACCCTCTCTTACTCTGGCACTCAGGAACCCTCTCTTACTCTGGAACTCAGGAACTCTCTTACTAGAGAACCCTCTGAAACTCTTCCACTGTGGAACTCTCTCTTGGTCTGTAACTCTGAAACTCTTGTACTGGGGAACCCTCTGAAACTCTCGAACTCAGGAACCCTCCTGGGGTTCCTTGGGGCGGGGCCAAGCGGGCCCGCGAAATTAACTAGACTGATCCAATTCTCTTGGCGGGGGAGGGCTAGAACAAACCAATGTAAAGCATACGACATCCAGGAATTTTTATTTTTATCATAGTCATAAACTCATTAAAACATTTATGAAATCAATTTATACTCTATAATCAGTTGCATTCCCATAAGCCATCAGCTGCCTATCCTTGGATGGCACAGCATTCAACTTTTTCATAATCCTTGATTCTCTTATTCCTAGCCCAAATATTCTTGGATCCAGCTGTTACACCTAGATTACACAACCCACAGCACTTCTCAGTTTATACTATTGACTTATTTAATTTGCCAACTTCTTAATTTCAGACAGAGAAGGAAATTGAGACACAGAAACAGAGAGAGGTAGAGACACCATGACTGCAGAGATTCACTCAGAACCACAGTGCTCCTTGTGGTGCTGGGGCTCAGACCCTTTCCCCATTCATGACTAAGTGCATGTCTTACCTGGTGAGCTACCGCCTAGCCTATTTTGTACATTCTAAGTAGTCTCCCATCTTTTCTTCCTCCATCCTCTATTAAACCTGAAAAGATTTTCAGAGCTTGCAGTGAGTTGTTCTCCCCTTTCTTCTTTAGTGACTCCCAAGAAGCTTGGAATCATGACTGTCAAAAGAAAACAAATAATGGTTGAGGTGCTATTGTTGGTTGGAGTCTGGGGTTGACCTGAAGAGAAGATCTTGTAAACAACCCTCAAAGGTCCAATCGCCACTAATTAGGAAGGTTCCCAGAGAAGACTCAAAAATCCACGCATCACTGTATACACTGGGGATCTTTCTGTTTACCTAAGATATTTGCAGAATGTAGAACAGACTCTTAAGAGTCAGCAAAAGTTGATGTGGGTAAGAGCCATATGCTATATTTAAGCTTACAGAATGGATCTCTACCTATGGTTGAGCTGCAGACACTGATGATCTTTGATTTGGCTGAACTCTAAAAGTACAGTATACTAATACTGTTGATTTCATAGTGATCGAGAACTGATCAAGACCAAAATACATTTTTGATCTGTGATATTAAAATGAGGAGGGTTATGACTTAATATAGAAAGTGTGGAAAATAAAGTGAAAAATAATGAAGCAGATGGCTATAAGGAAAAATAGAACTGGAAGTAATTTGTGTGGTTGTGGTCTAGATAACATATTTCCTTCTTCAGCCATCCCCAATCCAATGTACTTTCTCATAAGAAAATTTTAAGTAATCTATATGGCTGGCATTGTTCCCTAGTGCCATGAATCCATGACTCAAATTAGATGGCCTAGTATATACCTTAATCAGCTGTCTATGGTGTTTAATAACTACAAATTGATAATAAGTTTTAAGAAACAGTTAAGTGTCAACTATGGCCTGTTTAATAGATATTCAGTTACATGTCAAGGAGTCATATTAGGCATATATGACCCTATATATGCTGATTGCTTAAAAGTCCCCAAATTAGTAAATAGTAAGGAATGTCACCATATAATGACTAGTTTCTTGTCTCCTGAAAAACTCAGAGTCCCTGTAAGCACCAATATTAGAGAATTACATGCCTGCAGTATAGTTGTAAATTATCAGGCTCACTTTCTATAGGCATTTCAAGCTATCTGTATTGATGATTATGTGGCCAAGACATGGAACATGCAAGCAGATGTGACTTGAGCAAAGACCGTGTTTAGTGGATGTTGTGATGTGCTACAAGTTTCCCCCTCTTATATTTGTTGTTGTGCAGCTTTCTTTACCAAACCAAATGGATTTTTTTCAGATAGAAAGAGACAGAGGGTGGTCCAGGAGGTGGTGCAGTGGATAAAGCATTGCATTCTCAAGTATGAGGTCCCAAATTCAATCCCCGGCAGCACATGTACCAGAGTGATGTCTGGTCCTTTCTCTCTGCTCCTATCTTTCTCATTAATAAATAAATTCTTTAAAAAAAAAAAAAAAAGAAAGAGACAGAGGAAGTTTGTTTGTTTGTTTGCCTCCAGGGTTATCGCTGGGGCTCAGTGCCTGCACCACGAATCCACTGCTTTACCACTTCTGAAGTGACCTCCCTGCAGGTGGGGAGCCGGGGGCTGGAACCTGGATCTTTACATGCACCATGTTCTACTGCCCAACCCCCAGGAGAGAGGTGTCTTTACTACAGCCCTGTAACTTCCCCCAGCTTATTTGGCACTGGACTGTAATCTGGATCATGCACATGACAAAGCAGGCCCACCATCCAGTTGAGCTGTCTTGCCTGCCCAAGATCCCCTTTGGGGACTGAATAACTTAATTTCCCAGCAGTTAGGAGTGCTACCTTCTTCAGCTGTTTGTTGTTAATATGCTCCAGAAAGCACCATCATCTAAAGAGAGCTATCATGTTAAAAATTATGTTCCCTTCCCTGTGGCTGCCCAAACCCCCTAACTAGTCTATACCAAGTATAAAGAGCTGCTGATGTACATACCCCTGTTTGGGGAACTTCTAAAGGGCCATCCAGCTTCAGAATTCCTGATGGGTCACCTAAGGCTCTTAAGATTACATCACTGGTTCAATTTTTCCCTTTGCTTCATCACATTTCTTTCTTCTCCCCTGGTAGATATTATCCTCAGAAACTCCCTAATTAGCCTTCTGCATGCAGATTTCCATCTCAGAGCCTGCTCCACAGGGAACCTGGCCCACAGAACACTATGAAAATTTGGGTACCTTGGGTCCAAAGGTGATATAAGTTAGCAATATTACTCTGAAGGGGAATGTGATGAAGAAAACACAGAATATCAAGGGTTTTCAAGGATGTGAAATAAGTGGAACGCTATATACTGCTGACAAGAATATGACTTGGGACAATCATTTTGCGAAACTGATAATTACCTACTAAAACTTAAAACCCAGTATTATACTCTATAATTCCCCTCCTCATTATATACTCAAGAAGAATGCAAGCATGCTCACCAAAAGATGAATGCATAATAATTTTTGTAGCAAAAAGTTTGATAACTCAACCAAACTGTAAAGAATCACATTGTTATGAACAATTCTGTTCACAAATGGAGTGTTGTGCATTAATAACTCCAAAACACCATGGACCAAGTTCAGCAATGTAGTACTGAGCAATAAAAGTCAGTCACACAAAGAATTTTGTATACTATACTATTTGTATAAATTTCAAAACAAGTTATTCAGTGATGTTCAGGATCAGAGTAGTGGTCACATTATGGGAGATTGTGACAAGTGGTTTAAGTGAGATAGTCTACAGGACTTATAAAGTGTAGTTCCTTGATCTAAGCGTTGGCTATAAATACAACTTCACTTTATGAACATTTGTGTGGGAATTTCTTATTTTTGTATTTAATTATATACATAATTTTGTATTCAAGAATATATCTTTATATATGTATGTAGGTGTGTATACTTATATTGGACTTACACAGAAAGTATATACAGCAAGAGAAGGAGAGAGAAGGGGTAGATATAAGCACAGGAACATATCAAAATGTAGGTGCCATTTTTTAAGACTTAAACAGGATCCCTATTGTCTATTTCTGCTCACTCTTACAAGTGAGCTTCTGGGGTTCAGGAAGACTTCAATCAATTTAAGTTACATAACCAGGTAATGAGAAACTGCTTCCTTGCCCTACCTTCTCTCCGTCTTCCTACAACAAGCAAAATCAAGACAGTCATTGGAGTTCTCATTTGCCACATCAGTGCAGCCTATGAAATAATCTTTCTGTTTAGCCACTTTTCACTAGCCATCAACATTGCCTTGTATTGAAAGAATGTCATTTCATTTTTCTGTCTGCAATACCAAGAAACAAACCTTGATAGGGGCACAAGCTAAATTTACCAAGAAACAAACCTTGATAGGGGCACAAGCTAAATTACTTCTTTATCCTTGGACTTTCCCCAGGAATTTTTTTGGGAATCATTTGCCTGTGCTGTACTTTAAGACTCCTTACCTTTTGTCAGGGAGTCACTATGGAAAAAAAGAGCTGAGTTATGGCTGCTATGTGCGTATATAATGCTTCTGTAAGAGGGTGACTATAGATTACTAGCTAATAGAGATGAACTTCAATAAAATCAAAATACTCATTTTTCCTTAAATATGCTAGCATGTGTGTGCATTTGTGTATACATGTACTTGTCTGCATTTGTATGTTTACACATAAAAATATGTCTCTGCAAGAGTGTATGCATATATGTCTGTATTAATATAATGCCATTTGTAGGGTGCATGTCTTCCTCTGGAGACTCAGTTACTCAGTTTCCCAGCTTTCTGTCACACTCAGACTAGTCTAAAACCTCTCTGAACTAATGCTAATCAATTTGGAAGCCACCAAGCTCAGGCATGAGGCTGTCAAATATGATGAGTGTTTGCAGATGTGAATGCAGGATGGCAGGAATCCAAGAAAACAGATCAAGCCTTAGTCACTGAAAAAAATGTGTGCTAGTGCATCCCAACTCTAGAACACCATTGCAGCCACAAGAAAGTGTTATGACAGTAAATCAATAACCTCTTGGAGACAATTTGTTTCTGAAATATTCCTGATTAGTTATGCTGGTGCATGCTTGGCAACACTACTTTGCTCTAGCATTAACCTAATGCATTTTGCATAAAGAAAGATTATAACTGGTTCTCATAAGTCAAATTTGACATTTCAAATTGGGCTTTAAAGATTTGGGTTATTATAAAGATTTTATAATGTCCCCATGTCAAACATGATGTCTTTTATTGCTGATAGTAGACATTTGCCAATCAATCTAAATTACATTTATTTTATTATAGGCAATGATAAATTAAATCCTTATGAAATCATTGTATTTGAAGATGCAGTGCAGGAGCTTCTTTTGAACTCTGCTTATACATTGATAGAAATGTATAAAAGTTAGTACTTACGATTTATAAAAGCTAGTACTTATGTGTTGATATTTTCTCACTTCAAAAATTAATGCCTCCCTATTTTTGTGAATATGTGGCTCAGTGGCTTCATCACATGTGAATATAATTTGGGGCAAAGTAGATTCTTCTTGGCAGCAATGAAAAATTGCATTATTTGTCCCTACAAAATGAATAAGTTGTAATTTACTACTTATAGTTTCTTTATTTTGGTAGGACAGAGAGAAATTAAGAATCAAGGGGGAGGAAGAGCATCCGTAGCACTGCTTCACAGGTCATGAAGCTTTCCTCCTTGCAGGTGGGGAGAAGGAGCTCTAGCCCCAGTCTTTGTGCATGGCAATGTGAGAGAGTAACCAGGTGCACCACTGCCCAACACCCTCTTAGTAACTTTTGTATAGGAGCCAGGAACTTGTTTATTTTTTCTTTTAAATGGCAAGCTTTACTTATAAAGCTAATAACTTATAATAACATAAAATAAAGCTAATAAAAACATAGTGATTACTAAAGGGAAAGTCTTAATATTATGAATCTTATATAAAATGTATTGAAACGCTGCTAGCTCTCAGTACTTTGTAAAGAACTGAGTATACAGTAGTCAGTAAGGTTTTTTTATTAAAGAAGTGCTTCCAACACATCATGTTCATCTTTAAGATGAACTTAATTACAGTTTTATGCAGTATATTATTCTACCATTATATATAATTTAGATTTATGTGCCATAATATATGTTGCATTTTATCATATATTAATTATTATGTATTAAGCATAGTTATATAATAGGAATACAAGTTGAAAAGAGAATTATGGGGGCTGGGTGGTGGCGCACCAGGTTGAGTGCACATGTTACAGTGCTCAAGGACCCAGGTTCGAGCCCCCAGTTCCCACCTGCAGGGGGAAAGCTTTGCAAGTGGTAAAGCAGGGCTGCAGGTGTCTCTCTTTCTCTCTCCCTATCTCCCCTACCCTCTCAATTTCTGGCTGTCTCTATCCTATAAAGATAATTTTAAAAAAAGAAAAGAGGATTATTTCTTTTTGGGATAAAACTGGCAATGTGAACTAGCATATTAGTCAGAATAAATTAACTTACTTTCAGGTAGGGAAATTCCCCCCAAAAAAATTACAATGGATCAACCCCAGAAAGATTAATTAATTTCTGCTACAGTCCAGCTTATCATCTAAGGTAACTCCCTTCTAGGTGATAAGTCAGGGGACCCTACTGTTTCCACCTCATAGATTTATCATTTAAATACATGGCTCCCAGGCAATATGGAAGAAGAAATTGTAGTATGTCATTTACCAGAACTAATCACAATGAACCTGCCTTGTTACCAAGGTACAAAAAACATAAAGGGTGATTCTCTGATGAGTAAGAAATGCCAAATATAAGGTCCCAAATTTCAGAGGATCTCTGTGAAAGCAGAGCATGAGAAAAGGTATGAACATGTAGGTCTTATGCTAGAATAGTAATAGTTATCAATTCATAATAGCATGAGATTTGACCTAGAAAACTAAGTTGAAACTAGTAGTGTGAGTCTTTAAAAACAGTGCATTTAGGGAGCCGGGCGGTAGTGCAGCGGGTTAAGTGCATGTGGTGCAAAGCACAAGGACCAGCGTAAGGATCCCAGTTTGAGCCCCTGGCTCTCCACCTGCAGGGGAGTTGCTTCACAGGCGGTCTTTCTCTCCCTCCCCCTCTCTGTCTTCCCCTCCTCTCTCCATTTCTCTCTGTCCTATCCAACAGTGACAACATCAACAATAATAATAATAACTACAAGGGCCTGGGTGGTGGTGCATCTGGTTGAGTGCACATGTAGCAATGTGCAAGGACCCGGGTTCAAGCCCCCAGTCCCCACCTGCAGGGGGAAAGCTTTGTCTCTCTCCCATATCTACCACCCCCTTCCCTCTCAATTTCTGGCTGTCTCTACCCAATAAATAAGGATATTTAAAATTAAAAAAATAATAATAATAACTACTACAGCAATAAAAAGCAACATGAATGAAAATAAATATTTTAAAAAGCAGTGCATTTAAAATATTGTTTAACAAGGCTGTTTTTGTCCCAGAGGTACTTTTTTTTTTCACATATCTCCAAAATAGGGGTCACAGCATCTCACCTATCACCAAACTGAGAGCCCTTTCTACCACAGAGTACTTGGTTACCAATACCCTTTCATCCCTACTTCACCTCTTCTTTTTGAATCCTTGGGTGTGCTGAAGAGACCACAGTTTATTACTGTTTCACCTTGTATCTTTCTTCACTTTGTTTCTTAAGTCCTGTCTTTCTCCTTCTAGTAAAATAAAAGATTTCATCTTTTTTTTTATGGCTTACATTACTCAACATGATACCTTCAAGTTCTGACCAAGATATTACAAAGGAGGTACCCTCATCATTATTAATGGCTGCATAGTATCCTATTGTGTGTATGTACCACAAATTTATTAGTAGGTTGTTCCAAGTTTGAGTTATTACAGATTGTTCTCTTATGAACATAAGTGTGCATAGGTTTTTGTGGCTAAGTATTTCTGTTTTCCCTGGGTGTTTACCCAGGAGAGGGATTTCTGGGTCAGAACCACCAGCAATGTAGGATAGTCCATTCCCTCCATCACCTCTCCAACAGTTGTTATGTTTCTGTCTTTTCTAATATATGAAATTCTCACAGGTATAAAGTACTTTCTCATTGTTGTTTTCTTTTTATAATTTTTATTTATAAAAAGGAAACACTGACAAAAACCATAGGACAAGAAGAGTACAACTCCACATAGTTTCTACCACCAGAACTCCCTGTCTCATCCCCTCCCCTGATAGTTTTCCTGTTCTTTATCCCTCTGGGAGCATGGACCAAGGGACATTATGGGGTGCAGAAGGTGGAAGGTCTGGCTCCTGTAATTGCTTCCCCACTGAACATGGGCATTGAAAAGTCGATCCATACTCCCAGCCTGTCTCCCTTTCCCTGGTGGGGCAGGGCTCTGGGGAAGCAGGGCTCACGACACATTAGTGGAGTTGTCTGCCCAGGGAAGTATGGTTGGCATCATGGTAGCATCTGGAACCTGGTGTTTGAAAGAAGAGTTAACATATAAAGCCAAACAAATTGTTAACTAGTCATGAACCTAAAGGCTGGAATACTGAAGATAAAAAGTTGGGGTCTCCATTTTGTAGATAGTTAGAAGGCCTATTTTAGTTATATTCCAAAGGGCCCATGACTATATTAGTGGTTTTTGTTTGTTTGTTTTGTTTTGTTTTCTGAGCCTGACATCTGACATGGATGTGGAACCAAGTTATTGTCTGGGGAGATGGTGTCATGGCTGGAAAAAGGACCAGAAAGCTGGATCAGGGAAGAGAGTAGCTACCAAATATGGGGAACTTGTATAAATGTTGTTGACTGTAAACCCCATCGATTTGATCTGATTTAATCTGGGGCCCATATTGTGCTTAGGAGCCTAAATGACCTCTGCATCCCTATAAAGAGCTCACATTCTGTGGTCATGAGTAGGAACATTCCAAGCTGCCCCAATTTCAGAACCCATCTTCCTCGGGTGGATGATAGAGTATGTTGTCCAGCCTCCCTTTGGAGGATGGAATATTCTCTACTATTATTGATCCATGTTGAGGACAAGGTCCTATGGGGGCCCACAGAGGGGTCTATTGTGTTATTCCTGATAGAGATGACCAGTAACAATGGAGAGAGGGATTTATTCAAGGTCTAGGCCCATCTTGTCTGTTTGAGAATCTTCACTGTCATATCCCTGATCATCAGTGACTTTGAGGGCAAACGCTAGAAGAAGAAGTGACTTTGAGCATTTTTTAATATATTTGTTTGTCTTTTGGATCTCTTCTTTGGAAAATATTCTGCCTAAACCTTTCCCCCATTTTTCAGTGGGGCTATTTGTATTTTTTTATTTTTCTTTAAATTTTTAAATGATTTATTTATTTACCCTTTGTTGCCCTTGTTTTTTATTATTGTGGTTATTATTGTTGTCATTATTGATGTTATTGTTAGGACAGAGAGAAATGGAAAGAGGAGGTGGAGAGAAAGATAGACACCTGCAGACCTGCTTCACCGCCTGTGAAGCAACTCCCCTGCAGGTGGGGAGCTGGAGGCTTGAACCAGGATCCTTATGTCAGTCCTTGAGCTTCACACCACGTGCACTTAACCTGCTGCACTACCGCCCAACTCCCACTATTTGTATTTTTATTGTTCAGTTTGGTGAGTTCTTTATTCCATTATATAACACAGTCTTATGTTTTCTCCCACTCCTTGAGGAGTCTCTGTTATGATAGTGATTCCTTTAGCCATAAAGAAGCTTTTTTGTAGTCCCATTGGTTTATTTTTGCCTTTGTTACCCTTGCATTTGGATTTGAATTAACAAAAATGTGTCTAAAACTTACATGGAAGAGAATATTCTTCTCTAAGTATATGGTGGTTTCTGGTATAACATATAAATTTTTGATTTATTTGGAATTTATTTTTGTATATGATGAAATGTGGTGATTCAGTTTCATTTTTCTGCATGTTTCAGTCCAATTTTAAAATACTTTTTGTCAGATATACATACGGTTGTTTCTACCTCTTTCTGGTGGCCCATATTAGTATGTATGATTTTTTTTTTAAGTCTATCAGTTGGTTTTTCTGAGTTAAAACTTTGTAGTACAGGTTTGATAGTGATAGGTTCTTTCAGCTATTACTTGTCTGAAAAGATCTTTGTGACTCTATCCAAGCTGAATGAGTCCATTAGGAGAAAATTCTTGGTTGACCTCTCCAGAGCCCTGCCCTACTAGAGAAGGATAGGGACAGTCTGGGAGTATGGATCGACCTGCCAATGCTCATGTTCAGTGGAGAAGCAATTACAGAAGCCAGACCTTCCACCTTCTACACCCCATAATAATCCTGGGTCCATGCTCCTAGAGGGATAAAGAACAGGAAAGCTTTCAAGGGAGGGGGGTAGAATACTGAACTCTGCTGGTGGAAATTGTGTGAAATTATACCCCTCTTATCCTGTGGTCTTGTGAATATTTTTTATTTTGTAAATTAAATTTATAACAGTAATAAATGAAAATTATTGGTTGAAGGCCTAATTCATTTAGAACTCTATGACATCTTGCTATTTCCATTTAGTCTTTATAGTTTCCATTGATATATTTGCATATATTCTTAGGGATTTTCCTCTATATGTGACCCTTTGTTTTTCCCTTGCTGCTTTCAGGATCCTTTTTTTTAAATTTTAATTGGTGATTTAATATTGATTGTAAGATAATAGGGGCATAATGCCATACAGTTCCCACCACCAGAGTTCTGTGTCTCAGCCCTTCCATTGGAAACTTCCCTATTGTTTACCACTCTGGAAGTATGAAGCATAATTCTTTTTGAGGTGGAGAAGGTGGTAGTCCTGACTTCTCTAATTGCTTCTCTCTTGGGCATTGACAGATGTATTCATACCCCAACACCCTTTCTTTCTTTCTGTCCGTCTGTCTGTCTCCTGGGTTATCTCTGTGGCTGGCACTACCAGTCTACTACTCCTGGAAGCTATTTTTTTCCTTTTTTATAATTTTTTTAATTTTTATTTATAAAAAGGAAACCGACAAAACTATAATCCTATAAGGGATACAATTCCACCACTAGAACTCCGTATCCCTAGAACTCCGTATCCCTTCCCCTCCCCTAGTAGCTTTCCTATTCTTTAACCCCCTGGGAGTATGGACCCAGGGTCATTATGAGGTGCAGAAGGTGGAGGTCTGGCTTCTGTAATTGCTTCCCCGCTGAACATGGGCATTGGTAGGTCGATCAATACTCCCAACCTGTCTCTCTTTCCCTGGTGGGGTAGGGCTCTGGGGAAGTGGGGCTCCAGGACATATTAGTGGAGTTATCTGCCCAGGGAAGTATGATTGGCATCTAGCATCTGGAACCTGGTGGCTGAAAAAAGACATAACATATAAAGACAAATAAATTGTTGACTAATCAGGAAACTAAAGGCTAGAATATTGCAGATGAAGATTTGAGGTCTCTGTTTTGAAGATAGATAGTAGGCCTATTTTAGTTACATTCCAAAGGGCCCATGACTATAATAGTATTTTTCTGAGCCTGACATCTGATATGCAGGTGTACC
Organism: Erinaceus europaeus; assembly: GCF_950295315.1. Classification (NCBI taxonomy): domain Eukaryota; kingdom Metazoa; phylum Chordata; class Mammalia; order Eulipotyphla; family Erinaceidae; genus Erinaceus; species Erinaceus europaeus. The sequence goes on along the minus strand of NC_080165.1, from coordinate 106,669,149 downwards.
TAAGTTGTTATCTGGGGAGATGATGTCATGGCTGGAAAAAGGGCTAGAAAGCTGGATCTGGGAAGAGAGTAGCTCCCAAATATGGGAAAGGTGTATAAATATTATTGACTGTAAACCCCATCAATTTGATCAGATCTGGGGCCCATATTCAGCTTAGAAGCCGATGAGACCTCTGCATCCCTGTAGATTTGAGTTCACATTCTGTGGTCATAAGTAGGAACGTTCTAAGTTGCCCCAATTTCAGGACCCATCTTCTTCTGTGGTTGATAGAGTACATTATTCAACCTCCCTTCTGAGGATGGAACATTCTCTACTATTGTTGATCCAAGTTGAGGGCAAGGTCCTATGGGGGACCCCCACAAAGGGGTGTATTTTGTTGTTCCTGATGGAAATGACCAGTAACAATGGAGAAGTCTCAGGACTGTGTGGGAGTCTCAGGACTCCCCAACTAGGGCCCCAGATGATGGGGTGGCATGATAGTGACTAAAGAGTCATCATTAAAGTATGCCACTCTCTTGCCCTTATTCAGCTTTTGTAGTGCTTACTTTGTTAAAGTTAGCTTTGGAGTGACTAAGGGAAGTGTAATAGGAAGTAGATGAGGAAGGTCCAAGTAGAAACTATTTCACTAGGTACTTTTTTTAGGTCTTTCTACTTACTTGCTTCATTTATTGACTCACTACAAACTATTGTGTACTTTTGCTTTTTTATTTTTATTTTATTTTATTTATATTGTCTTCAGGGTTATTGCTGGGGCTCAGTGCCTACTCAATGAATCCACTGCTCCTGGCATCCATTTTCCCCATTTTGTTGCCCTTGTTGTTATTATCACTGTTGTTGTTCTTGTTATTGGATAGGACAGAGAGAAATTGAAAGAGGAGGGGGAGATAGAGAAGGAGAGAGAAAAATAAATACCTGCAGACCTGCTTCACTACTAGTGAACCATCCCCACAGTAGGTGGGAAGTCAAGGGCATGAGCCCAGGTATTTATGCAGGTCCTTGCACTTAGTACTATGCACTCAACCAGGAGTGTCACCTTTTCTCCCCTCCCCCAAACTTAAGAGTAAACAAAAGATTAGTAATAGTCCCAAAATGTGGAATCTCAACAATACACTACTAACAACTACTGGGTCAAAGAGGAAATAAAGGAAGAGATCAAAATGTTTTGAGAGTTTGATGAAAATGAAGACATGAACTATCAAAATACTTGGGACACAGCTAAGGCAGTTCTGAGAGGGAAGTTCATAGCCATACAAGCACACATTAGGAAACAATAAAAAGCACAAATAAATGACCTGATTGCCCACCCTTAAAGACCTAGAAGAAGAAGAACTGAGGAACACTAAAGCAACCAGAAGGACAGAAATAACTAAAGTTAGGACAGAAATAAATAACAAAAGTAAATGTTGGTTCTTCGAAAGAGTGAACAAATACAACAAACCTTTAGTCAAACTCATAAAGCAAAAAAGGGAGAAGACTCGAATAAATCAGATTGTAAATGGAAGAGATATCACAACAGACACCGCAGAAATTCAACATACCATGCGAGGTTTCTGTGGACAACTATATGCCAGCAAGCTAGAGAACCTGGAAGAAATTAACAATTTCCTAGATACCTACAAACTTCTAAATTTAAATAAAGAGGAACTAGATAATATGAATAGGCCAATCACAACCAATAAAACTGAAACAGTTATCAAAAACCTTTCCAAGAATAAAAGTCCTGGACCAGATGGTTTTACAAATGAATTCTACAAAACCTTCAAGGAAGAGTTAATACCTCTACTTTTAAAAGTCTTCCAGAAGATTGAAGGCACAGGCACTCCCTGCCAGCTTCTATGAAGCCAACATCACTCTGATACCAAAAGCAGACAGGGACACAACCAAAAAAGAAAACTACAAACCAATATCTCTGATAAGCATAGATGCTAAAATATTGAACATAATTCTAGCCAACTGGAAACAGCAGTATATTAAAAAGATTGTTCATCATGACCAAGTGGGGTTTATCCCAGGGATGCATGGTTAGTTTAATATACATAAATCAATCAATGTGATCCACTACATCAATAAAAGCAAGCCCAAGAACCATAGGGCTATATCAATAGATGCAGAGAAAGCTTTTGACAAAATCCAACATCCCTTTATGATCAAAACACTACAAAAAATTGGAATAGATGGGAAATTCCTGAAGTTAGTGCTATGTATAGCACTGTCTTTTTTTTTTTTTTTTTTTTTTTGCTATATATAGCAAATCTACAGCCAACATCATACTCAGATCAGGTACTAGACAGGGCTAGCCCACTATCACCATTACTATTCAGCATAGTGTTGGAAGTTTTTGCCATAACAATCAAACAGGAACAAGGAATTAAAGGGATACAGATTGGAAGAGAGGAAGTCAAACTCTCCCTATTTGCAGATGACATGATATAATACATAGAAAAACCTAAAGAATCCAGCAAGAAGGTCTTGGAAATCATCAGGCAATATAGTATGGTGTCAACCTACAAAATTAACATACAAAAGTCAGTGGCATTCCTCTATGAAAACACTAAGTTAGAAGAAAATGAAATCCAGAAATCAATTCCTTTTACTATAGCAACAAAAAACAATAAAATATCTAGGAATAAACCTAAGCAAAGAAGTGAATGACTTGTATACTGAAAATTATGAGTCAGTACTCAAGGAAATAGAAAAAGACACAAAGAAGTGGAAAGATATTCCATGTTAATGGTCAGAAGAATTAACATCACCAGTATACAGATTGAATGCTATCCCCCATCAAGATCCCAACTCCATTTTTTATATAAATTTTTAAAAATATTTATTTATTCCCTTTTGTTGCCCTTGTTGTTTTGTTGTTGTTGTTAATGATTTCATCATTGTTAGAACAGAGAGAAATAGAGAGAGGAGGGGAAGACAGAGAGAGGAAGAAAAAGCTGCTTCATCACCTATGAAGCAGCTCTCCTGCAGGTAGGGAGCCAGAGGTTCAAACCAGGATCCTTATGTCAGTCCTTATGCTTCATGCCACAGGCGCTTAACCTGCTGCGCTACCGCCCAACTCCCCCCAAATCCATTTTTTAGGAGAATAGAACAAATGCTACAAATGTTTATCTGGAACCAGAAAAGACCTACAATTGCCAAAACAATCTTAAGAAGAAAGAACAGAAATGGAGGCATCACACTCCCAGATCTCAAATTGTATTATAGGGCCATTGTCATCAAAACTGCTTGGTACTGGAACATGAATAGACACACTGACCAGTGAAATAGTACTGAGAGCCCAAAAGAAAGCCCCCATACCTATAGATATCTAATCTTTGACAAAGGTGCCCAGACTATTAAATAGGGAGAGTCTCTTCAACAAATGGTGTTGGAAACAATGGGTTGAAACATGCAGAAGAAGTAAACTGAACCACTGTATTTTACCAAACACAAGTAAATTACAAGTGGATCAAGAACTTGGATGTTAGACCAGAAACTGTCAGATACTTAGAAGAAAATATTGGCAGAACTCTTCTTGTCATAATTTTTTATTCCTTTTTTTTGCCCTTTTTTATTATTGTTGTAGTTATTGTTTTATTTGTTGGATAGGACAGAGAGAAATGGAGAGAGGAGGAGAAGACAGAGAAGGGGGAGAGAAAGATAGACACCTGCAGACCTGCTTCACCACCTGTGAAGTGACTCCCCTGCAGGTGGGGAGCGGGGGGCTCAAACCGGGATCCTTATTATTATTATGCCTGTCCTTGCGCTTAGCGCCACCTGTACTTAACCCACTGTGCTACCGCCCGACTCCCTTTGGCATAAATTTTAAAGACATCTTCAATGAAATGAATCCAATGACAAAGAAGACTAAGTCAAGTATAAACCTATGGGATTATATCAAATTAAAAAGCTTATGAAAGCAAAAGAAACCAATCACCAAACAAAGAGACCCTTCACAGGATGGGAGATCTTTACATACCATATATCAGACAAGAGTTTAATAACAAAAAAAAAAAAAAAAAGAGATTGCCAAACTCAACAACAGCAAATAGCAATAATGCTGGTCCTGGCAGAATGGATTAGGAGATACATCTTGCTTACTTTCTTTTGTGTAGTTGAGTAGGTAGAGTGATTGAGGGATTTAGGGGGGATGAGAGAGGGTCTTTAGGCCTAAGTAGTAAATAGAAAGACAGAAACAGGCCTATGCCCAGCAGAGAAGCAATTTCAGAAGCCAGAACTTCGACCTTCTGTACTACAAAAAGAATGTTGGTCTATACCCTCAAAGAAGAGCAGTGTCAGGGGAAGATGGCCAGAAGGCTCTGAACTCCAATTCCATCAAGACCCTAAGACCCAGAGAGAGAAGAGGAAAGCATATTCAAGAGCTGGAAGAACATTTCACTAAGGAGTAAGAAATACAAAAGGAGAGCTTCAAAGAAAGTCCTCTAAGAAACTGGAAAAGCATTAAAGAATTTCAGAGTTAGAAATTTCTAAGCAGTTAGAAAGCATAAAAGAAAAACAGTAAACAGAATTGCAGGGAGTGAAAAACACTTTGAGTGCAGTTAAAGCTCAGGTAGAAGGCTTAGAAAGTAGACTCACTCATGCAAAAGAAAGAATATCTTATTTGGAAGATACAATTAGAGCACTCTTTCAATTTAAAAATGAGGGAAAGGAAGGTTTAGAAAGAATGAAGTCACTGTGAAAATTGCAGTATCCATCAAAAGGTTGAATGCAAGAGTGATAGGAAGAGGGCAGAGTGAAAGGAACAGAGACCACATTCAGGGAAATTTTAGCTTAGATGTCCACTCTCACCATTTCTATTCAACATAGTCCACTATTGCAGTCAGGCAAGAAAGAGCTACCAAAGGAATCCAAATTGGAAAGGATGAAGCTAAATTATCATTACTTGCAGATGATACGTGGATATACCTAGAGGAGCCCAGCATTATTGTCACCCTGTGATAATATTTGGAAAAAAATATTATCATATTGGACTCTCAGGCGTGAGGTCCTGAGATCAATCCCTGGCAGAGTGTACCAGAGTGATAGCTGGTTCTTTCTCTCTCTCTCTCTCCTATCTTTCTAATGAATAAATAAATAAAATCTTTAAAAAAAAAGAAAAAAGAAATACAATATGCAATTGGCCAAGATATATACTGGCAAAAAATATTTATCAACTAAATTAGAATTACTGTTCCTGTAACAACCTTATCAGAATCTTCAAACAAGTAAGTGCAATTAAATTTAAGATTAACTTAGACCCTATAGATGTATTTCCTACCTAGCTTAAGGCTAGACCCCACAAACCTAATACCAGGTTGTATACAACAAATGAGACTCAACACTAACAATTGAGACCAGGTCTGGCTCATCAGATAAAGAAAAGACTACAAAAGCTGGAGGACAAGAGACTGGCTCACTTAATGATGATCTTTTTGGCCAACACCAGGCCACCCCATCATCTAGGGCCCTCATCATGCAATTCTTAGATTCCCACATAGATATTTTGGGCCTAGATCTCTAATAGATCCCTCTCTCCACCATCACTGGTCACTTCCACCAAGAACATTATCATAAGCCCTCTTGTGGGTCTCTGCAGGACCTTGCCCTCACAGCAATGGTAGGGACTGCCTCAGTCTCTGAAGGGAGGTTGGGTAATCCTACCCTGCCACTCAATTTGAAAGACTGGTCTTGAAATGAGTGTAGCCTAGAATGGTCCCAGCCGTGACTATGGGCTATAAGCTCAGACTGACAGGAACTATTAGGTTACACAAACTCCTGTGCTAAATGTGAATGTATATGGGTCCTGAGTCAGATAGATGGGGTAAATTATATTTATATACTTTCTTCAAGTTTTAAACCTACTGCCTTAAGCTTTCTAGCCCTATTCTCAAAGTTTATTTTTATCTGGCATTTGTGTTTAGAGAATAAAGACAAATCAGTTCTGTATCTTTTCTGTTTTGTTTTTGGTTGTCAGATGATCTTTATTAAAGTGTTTTACTTTTTTTCTTAATAGTTGTGCATTTCACCCACCACTGTTGATGGCATCTGTGATGTCACAAGATTAGCAGCCATAAACTTGCAGCCCACAGTCTGGAATGTCCCCAGAGTCTATTAGTTTCAGAGCGTTCTCTGACTATAAAGATCCATGCTTCAACTGTCAGACACTGTTGACAGTCTCATCAAAAGTATAATTTTCACTATGCTTGATGATTTTTCGCTTTTCTTTTTATCTCTGAGTGAGTCCTGAAAGGCTTAGATAATAAGGAAAAGGAAAAGAAAAAAAAAAGTACCAAGACTAGTCTGTAGTAGAATCTTTTAGTCACCTGATTCTTTGGGATACCATCACTAATATTTTTAGAAAATCAACTTAGAATTCTAGTCTTGGTGACCATGGAAAACAGGAAGGAAGATGTGTTACCAGTTTCCCTACCCATACTCTTCAAGTATGTAAGTTTTCTCTCATTGTGGCTGAACTTAACCAGCATTGCAGAGGTGACTGGGACCTGATGAATCCAAATGTAAGATGACCAAGAAAGTTACACTTTAACCTCTTCCTAACCAAAACCCTTAAGAGCTATCTAGGCATTTTTAACTACTTTAACATTGAGAGATTCTGACTCTATATCCTCTGATTTTATTATTGTTCAGAATGTTTGTGTCATATGAAAGAATAAAGTTAGCATAGTAGATTTTTGCAGTGAAGATCTCATAGCTTACTTTGAGACCTCAAAAGTAGTTCTGAGAGGAAATGTAAATGATATTTAATCTTGTACTCCTATAGGTTTGTTGAGTTAAGAATTATTTAACCCTAATTTTCTTAGAGATATGGTTTTAATACAGAAAACAGCATGGTATTTAGATATAAAACTGACCTTAAGTCCTACTTCTAGACTTAACAGCTCTGTCATTTGGGGCATTTTCAAGTCCTTTATTTTTTTTAAATTTATTTATACAATTAAAAATATTTACAAGACCATAGGATAAGAAAGGGACAGTTCCACATAATTCCCACCACCAGAGTTGCATATCCCATCCCCTCCCTTAAAAGCTTTCCACTCTTTGTCTCCCTGGGAACATGGACCCAGGTTCATTAGGGGTGCAAAAGGTGGAAGATCTGGCTTCTGTAATTGCTTCTCCACTGAACATGGGCATTGGCAAATTGATCTGTGCCCCTAGCCTGTTTCTGTCTTTCCCTAGAGATGGGCTCTGAAGAAGTGGGGTTCCAGGACACATTGGTGAGGTCATCTGCCCATGAAAGTTAGGTAGCATCTGCAGCTTGGTGGGATAGTCCCTACTATTGTTGATCCACATTGAGGGCAACACCCTATAGGGGCCCATAAAGGGGTCCATTATCTTCTTCCTTGATAGAGATGGCCAGTGATAGTGGAGAGAGGCATCTGATAGAGGTCTAGGCCCATCATGTATGTGTGGGGATCCCAGGATTCCCTGACTAAGGACCCAGGATATGAGGTGGCCTGGTAGTAATCAAAGGAGCTATCATTAAAGTATGTTGGTTTCCTGCCCTTATTCAGCTTTTGTGGTCCTTACTTTGTCTGACATGGTTAGCTGTGGAGTTATTGAGGGAAGTGAAATAGGAAGTATGTGAGGAAAGTATATAGGTCTAAGTAGAAACTATTTGATTAAGTACTTTATGTTGTCTTTTCTAGGTCTTTCTACTTGTTTGCTATACTTTTTGGGTCACTGAAAACTGTTGTGTATTTTTGCTTTAAGATATATTTTCCCCTAACTTATAGATATATGTGCACATGTGTTCTGTCTCTTCATCCCTGGTCCATATCTAGGTGCCGGGACTTTGTTAGGGAGTGTACCACCTGAAATGGAGTTAAGGAGTCCTATGAGCCAAGAACTACCAGAGTACTGGAGCTGAAGGGTTGACATTATAGACCTATCATCTGTGGACACAGTCCAAAGTGAAACATCTTGAGGTGGTACTGGTTGCATTGATTAGGCTGAGATCAGCAGATGCAGTACCAATTGGTATGGGTCCAGAGAAGACTGATGAAAAACGAGCCCCAACACTGAGATTCCAGGACTGGAAGAAATTTCAAAGATACCATTGTTAGATTTTCTGTATCATATAAGACCTCACCATGATTTATAATGTTTAATGCTATTTACTTATATTAGTAGCTAATATAGTGACACAGCCAGTTGCTTCTGGTCTAAGATTATAGATGATTTAATATTTCAAAGAAAAAAGTCATTATTATAAATGTATTAACAATTTAAGCAACTATTAAAATTCAACCTAGTTACTAATTTGAAAACTTAAGTACTTAGATTAAATGAGTATATACTCAGAACTGGAGTCTATGCATCAAAAAGTTAGAGACATTCAACCCATTTTCCCCTCACATATTGATTAAATAGTGATTTATAAGACTATAAACTAATAGTAGTGCATATTAACACCATTCCCACCACCAAAGGTCTATGTCCTTATCCCTACCCTCCTATAATGAAATTTAAAATCTGCCCTCACCCTCTACCCAGAGTTTTTTACTTTGGTGAGATACTCCAAATTCAGTCAAATTCTGTTTTGCATTTCCCTTTCTGTTCTTATTTCTGTTTGTAAGTGGGATTGAAATAAAGTGTTCCCCAGTTCCATGAAGGACAGGCAGGTAGGTCCGCTGTTCCTGCATTTCAGTAAACCTAGGGGATTAGAAATGTAACCCATCAGGTTGAATCTTTTCGCTAACTAAATTGTATGCACTTGTATCTTGGCAGTCAGATTGGGTGTGGAGTGTGGCCAATCCACCTCATCCATTGTCGTACCTGATTGGTACACCTTGTAACCACCATGTAACCAATCAAAATGTATCTTTTCAAAAGCCACCCTGTAACCAATCAATGCAAGCCAGGTGGGGCTTAAAGGGTAAACCGCTTTCTAAATTAGGCAAATAATCTAGTGTGGCAGGAGTCTGCTAGATGATGCTGGTGTAATAAAGTGTCTCCCTGTCCTCCATACAGTTTTGGCCTCAAACTTGTTCTTTGGATCTTCTACACCTGAAGCTATAACACCTCAAGCTGTATAACTCTTGAGCTGTAACACTCAAGAGTAGTAATACGTGGAGCTGTTCCACTGATATTTTTTTCAGTAACAGGATCACCCCATACTCATCTTTGTCTTTCTGACTTAATCTCACTTAACATAATTCCTTCTAGATTCATCCAAAATGGGTCAGAGAAGGTGGGTTCATTATTAATAGCTGAGTGGTATTCCTTCATGAATATATATACCACAACTTTCTTAGCCATTCTTCTGTCGTTGGGTACCTGGGTTGCTTCCATGTTTTGGCTATTATGAATTGTGCTGCTATGAACATAGCTATACAGATATCTTTTTGGATAGGTGTGACTGAGTCCTTAGGCTATATCCCTAGAAGAGGTATTTCTGGGTCATATGAAAGGTCCATTTCTATCCTTGTGTGGGTTCTCCAGACTGCTCTCCACAGGGGTTAGACCAATTGACATTCCCACCAGCAATGCAGGAGGGTTCCTTTGTCTCCACAACCTCTCCAACGTTTGTTGCTTCTGTCATTTTTGATGTATGACATTGGATTTAATCCTCATCTTACTCTATTGATCCAAGTACCTAGAGACTGGATCCAAAAGACATTTGGAAGTATTCCACTAGCTTTTTTAGAATCCACATCCAAATATCTTACCTAAGTTTGTGCACTGTCAGTACAAACTGACACAGCCTTTCTGGAAGTTAATTTGGCATTCATTCCTAACCTGCTGCTAGTACACACTTAATATGGCATTCTGTATCAGTAACTTTAAAATATTCATAACCTCTGAGTATAAAAGAATAACACTCAAAATCTTCTACAAATAATATGCGTGATGATTTAATAAATGAGAAAAATATATTTTACTTTTTAATGTACAAGGACAGGACATTATATGTTGGTAATATGAAGGCAGCATGAGGCACATACAAAAAAGTTAACAGTGATTTTTTTTTTATTTCTCTCCTGTGTTCCAATTTTTTATTACATATTTCCATTATTATCAGAATTTCCTGTTCCAAGCAGACTTTTTTTTCAAAATTCAAATATTTAGAAAAAAATGACCAGTGGAGCAGTTGATCTGGTATAGGCTTTTGTGAACATTCTAGTTCTTCAGTGAGCCATAAACTTTTTTCTGCTGTGTTGCTTTTCCTAGGAATTTACATTTCCATTTTGTATGAAGAATAAAAGGAACTATCTAGGGACAGTAAGAATCTGTGTCACCTGGACTATGTTCTTTTTCAGCATACAACGGTGTTACCCTTTATATTAATCGAGATGAGGACATCCCACCATGAGTATCCTAGCAGGAGCAGTGGACTCACAGCCATATGCACCTTCTCTGTTGGCTATATATTATGGTAAGGATGGTGCCTGCTGGGCATTCATATTGTATTAGATTTTACACTGCTAAATTTGGGCACATATATCATTATGGATATAACCACTTACAGATTCATACTGTGTGTGGTCCAGGAGGTGGCACAATGGCTAGGGCACTGGTCTCTCAAAAATGAGGTCCTGAGTTTGATCCCCGGCAGCACATCTAGCAGAGTGATGTCTGGTTCTTTCTCTCTCTCCTATCTTTCTCATTAATAAATAAATAAATAAAATCTTTAAAAAAAAAAACAGATTCACACTGTGTGCCTCATTTGGTCCAATACCTGGGCTTTATTTCCCTAGATGCTTATACTTTTAGAAAGTATATGCTAAACCTCACACAACAGGAATTTGTTGAACAATACCATGTAAGCAGTAGTTCTGCCAAGGCTACATTTTTCAACTCTTTTTCAAACTAAATGTTTTTCTTGGACACCAGTTTTATTGCTTTTTTTGCTTGGAATTTTTTTCCTTTTGTTGGGGAAGCTGGGAGTTGCTGCAGACATAAATGAGGACAAAAGAATTGACTTCTTAGAGCAGTGACTTTAAAGTTTAGAGGAAACAAGTAGAAATATGCATTTTCCTAAGTCAATTTCAGACCTATTCTTGAATAGCTAATACACATACAATGTAGTTATTTTATCTTTAAAATTCAAAGTAAGTCACACATAAAAATTCTCTGCTTGGTTTCTTGGACATGAATAAGTCCAAAGTATGAAATGTCATAGTTATCTGAGATTGCTTCATATGTAAGTTCTTACAGTGTTTTAACATTTTAAATTATCTTAAGATTGAGAATTTATTATTATTCTTTATAATTCCAAAGCCCTTTCTTATATGTGAGTGCCTATAGAAAAGATCTCTCCCACCAGCATTTCTGCCTCTTGAAACTCTCATTCTGAGTTTTTGGTTGTCATTCTCTCCTTGAAACCCAAATAACTAAAAAAAACATTCTTCCAAACATTCCCAAACTATATCTACTCCTTCTGAAGTCCTAGAGTACTTTGGGAGGTCAGTCTCCAGGGAGTATTTTGCTCTAATCAACCCAGAAATATACAGTAAAAATCAGTACAGTAAAACACATACTGTACACAAGTGATGATATAATATTCTAGATATGAGCAGAAAAGGAATTTCCTTTTAGGAAAATTATACCCAATGGCTGGGGGCATCCAGACTACAAACCCAGAGCAAGCATACAGTAATGTTCATTCAGTTTGCCAGGCCATCTAATAGTCAAAGAACAATGTTCATTCTCAAGGACTAGTATAATTTGTTATTCTAATCATTCCATAGCTTTCTCTTCCTCCCCTGCCTAAAATGTCCAATATTGACTTACTCTGATAGAAAAGTTAGAAGTGAACAGGACTCACTTATAAAATATGACTGTGAATATATATATATGACTGTGAAGTTATGTTTTAAAAAAATTTTTTTGAGGGCTGGACAAGTGAGTGCACATGTAACAATACACAAGGATCCAGGTTCAAGTCCCAGTTCCCACCTGCAGTGTGAAAAGTTCTTTCTCCCTTGCTTCCTCTCTCTTCCACTCCTCCATCTCCCTTTCTCCTCCTCCCTTCTTCTCTCTCTCCCCTCCCCCTTTCCTTTTCTCTCCCTCTCCTTCTCTTACTCCTCCCACTCCCTTTCTTTTCCCTTGTCTCCCCTCCCCTTTTCTCCTCTTCTCTCCCCCTCCCCCTTCTCCCCTGCTCTGATCTTCCCCTCCCCCTCTCTCCCTTCCACCTCTTTCCCCCCCATTCTCCCTCTCCCCCTCCCTCCTCTTTCCTCTCCTCCCACCTTTAATTACTATTTGAAATAAAAGATCCTGTCTCCATCCTTACCACCACTATGTCTCAGGAATTCTTGACCATCATAACACACTGAACAGGATGTTTTTACACCTTGGTCGACACACTTTAGAATTTTTTAATGATATTTCTCCATGAACTTGAGTTTTAACTAGAGTTTCACTACGAAAATTGGTTTTCAAATTTACTCCTAGTTCACTAGAATATAAAAACTGCTTAAAATTTCAACATCAAATTTATGGAGACTTAAAGTGGACTTGTTTTGAAAAAATGCAATCAATATATGACTATGGATTGATTTCTAAAGGGTCATGATATAAAGTATACTCATGTTAAATTCTTTACTATTAACCGTTTCCCTCTTCTGTGGATTTTGAAGTGGATACATTCCAGCTTGCTAAGCAAAGCCTCTACTACTGGACTATTTCCTTGACTCTGCTAGCCAGGCCTTCTTCTTTTCCCCTACTGTTCTTTGACAGAGGAGAGAAAATTGTGAATGTGGTGCTCATTTCATTTCCCCTAATCATTCTTTGAGTTAATGAACTGTGTCTTTTTCCCTACAAAGATAATGTGTCAACAACTCTTGACTCTCATAACATATTCATAACATACTGATCAAAATATCTTTATTCCAAGAACTTTGGGGGTGATGTTTCCACTTTCAGTTGATTCTAGATTTTTCACTGGGAAAACAGTCCTTCAAATGTACTCTAATTGCAATAGATAATACAAAGTACTATAGTTTTCATAATCAATTTGGAAAGAGTATTGTTTTCAAAATGTGCATAATTAGGTTATAACTGGATTTTTCCCCAGTATACAGTTTATTTATTTAAATTTCCTGAAACATTCAAACAAATACTTTTTATAGTAAGATTACATATTTAAAATTAATGGTTCAACTACCTAACTTAAAATGAAATTAAAAAGTAGATATGCTAGAAACTTAGTGTATAAAAATAAAAATAATTTTGAATGAATTAATTTTAATTGGAAACATAAATTTAATAATAAGTTGATTTATTCCATTGAATATTCATTTTATTTTATTAGTGATTTAATAATGATTGACAAGTTTATGGGATAAGAAGGGTACAATTCCATACAATTCCCGTAGCCAGAGTTCTATATCCCATCTCCTCTGTTGGAAGTTTCCCTCATCTTTATCACTCTGGGAGTATGGACCAAAGACCTTTATGGGGTGCAGAAGGTGGGAGGTCTGACATGGCATTGGCAAGTCAATCCATACCCCCAGCCTGTCTCTGTCTTTCCCTAGTGGGGTAGGGCTCTGTGGTTCCAGGCTTTAAACAGATCATGATATAAAATATACATATGTGTAAAAATAATTCCAATATTAAAGTGTCCTTCTCTCATTGGCTTTGAACCTGAGGCCTCCAGTTTGTTAAACACTATTACCCTTAATCACTTGGTGAGTGCTTCTTCTTCTCCCATGATGCCTCTTACAAATGAGAGAAAGCTATGTAGGTGGTGCTCATTTCACTCACCTTGATTATTCTTTGAGATAATAAGTTTGGCCTAATTCCCTATGAAGACAATCTGTCAGCAATTCCTGACTCTCATAATACACTAAGATATTTTCATATCTTGGTTGATAGCCTCCCTACTTTTGAATGATATTTCCACTTTAATTTGATTCTGAACATTTCATGGGAAAACAGCCTTTCAAGTTTACTCTCATTGTAAATTTTGGACACTTTGGACAGGCTTCAAGGGGACCTGATTTCAAAAGATGCACATAATGGGTAGAAATCAGCTTAAAACAGTTGCAGTAGGAAAAGTTCCTCCTCCTCTCCTGTGGGTTTTGAACCAGAAGCTTTCTCGTTTGCCACGTGAAATCTCTACCAGTGAGGCATCAACCAGGATTCGCTAGCTGTGAATTCTTCCCTTAACTTTCTGACACATGCAAGAAGGCTGTGTAGGTGATGCTCATTTTACTCACTTTAACCACCTTTAAAATAAAGAGCTTGGGTTATTTCCCTAGGAAAACAATGTGTCAGGAACTCTTGACACTCATAATAGACTGACTAGTATTTTTTAAATTTTATTGTTGATTTATATTAATTTACAACATTACAAGATAACAGAAGTACAGCTCTGCACTGTTCCCACCACCAGAGTTCTGTATCCCCATTCCCTCCATTATAAGCTACAGCAGTTCTCCTAAAGTTGCAAATCAGGGTTAACTATTATTTCTACAGCTATCTGTCTATATTTGTATATAGTTGCCCATTTTTTCCTGTGGTCCCATTATCTCTTCCTTTGCAAGTCACACTGACTACTGCCTCCAAATGTCCCTTCTTTTTTTCTTCTTCTCTCTCTAGGTCCTGATATAGTTGGAGTTCAGAACCCTCTGTTCATCTATCCCTATCATTTCTCTCCCTCTGGGAGTATGGACCAAAATTCTTTTTGGGGTGCAGAAAGTGGGAGTTCTAATTTCTGTAATTTATTAAGTTTAAGTCTAATCACAGAATGCTACAAAGCACTTTTACTTTAAGTTATATAATTGCCCCCTTGCTTATGGATACATGTACACCTATACCCAGCACCCTAAACCTAGCCTGCATCTGTTACCTGTTACTTTGTTAGATGATGTGCTATTTGAAGTGGAGCTGGGTAGTCCTATGGAAAGATCTCACCAGATTAGAGGAGTTAGGAGGTTGACATCTCAGGCTCAACAGCTCTGGCTACAGCCCCTAGTAAGAATTCAGTAGCAGCACTGGAGTTGGTGTATTGCACTTATGTAAAAGACTCTGGGGAGAAGTGTTGGGGGAGGGTTCAGGTCCTGGAACATTATGGAGGACCTAGTGGAGATTGGATGGAAATGTGGAAAACTGAGAAATGTTATACATATTACTCTACTGTAAACCATTAATCCCCCAATAAAGAAATTTAAAAGAAATAAAGTAGTCACTCATGGCAGAAACAAACAAAAAAGAATTCAGGAGCAGCATACCATGGGGTGGCAGCACTAGTAGCACTGATTAGTTGAGGTCAACAGAGGTAGTATGATGGTAAGGAATCAGAGAGAAGAAACATCAAGAAATATGCACATACTCCAAGAGATTCCAGGACAAGGAGAAATGAGAAGGGTTTCTTATATTCTTAAAAAGAATTTAAAATATCAGTAGTTAATTATTATTATAACCAAGTTAGTTGGTGTTTTGTTTTTCTATGAAAATCCAATGTTCATCATCTGTAGTAATATACTTGACTTCACTGTGCTTTGTGTCCTTCAAGGGTACCTGGTAATCTCCTGGTAATCTCTTAGATACTGAGAGAGCCAAATGGTTTTGATTTATCTGTACTAAAAGTTGTAGTTAACTTAGATATTTTAAAAACTTAGATATTTTAAAAACTATATATACTGATATATTTTTAGAGCCTCTTGAACAATTTAAGCCCAGTGTCAGAGTCTGATTATCTTACAAACCTGAAACTGTAAATACTTAGGCTAAAAAAAAATATTTCTACTTAGAGCTATGGTGTAGGCAGTTAGAGAACTTAAAGTAGTAAATCTATTTTCCCCCTGACATGTTACATTAATAGTGATTTATGAGATTATAAATTAATAGTATTATAATTTCCCACCACCAAAGATCTATGTCACACACACACACACACACACACACACACAGAGATAGCCACTGCAGTTTTACACAGTCTAGATATGGGTTGGCATTTTATTTATTTCACGTTTGTGTGTTCAATTCTCTAAATTCCACATACGAGTGAAACCATCCTCTGTACCTCCTTACTTACTTCACAGTCTTCTCAAGTTTCATTCATTTGATCTCAAAGGATGCAATGTTATCTTTTTTATTCATTCATCTGTTGAAGGGCATTTTGGTTGCTTCTATATTTTTGCTATTGCAAATAATGCAGCTATGAACATAGGGGTACATATATCCCTTCAAATTAATGTTATTATCTTTTTTGTAAAATGCCTAGGAGTGGAATTGCTGGATCATAAGGCCTTTCAGGTGGTAGCGCGGCAGGTTAAGCTCAGGTGGCACAAATCGCCAGGACCAGCTCAGGCTCAAGGATCCCGGTTCGAGCCCCCGGCTCCCCACCTGCAAGGAAGTAGTTTCACAGATGGTGGAAGCAGGTTTGCAGGTGTCTATCTTTCTCTCCCCCTCTGTCTTCCCCTCTTCTCTCCATTTCTCTCTGTTCTATCGAACAGACATAAATATCTATAAATTATCTATCAGACATAAATAACAACAATAGTAAATACAACAACAATAAAAAACAACAATGGCAACAAAAGGAAAAATAAATAAATAAATATAAAAAATAGGTTTGTTCTTTTTGTAGATGTTTGCTATCATCTTGCAATGCATTTTATAAATATCTGAACTTGGTGTGCAAGTATGTTGTCCCACTTGCTAGGTCCTGTTTATCCTTATGGACTTTTCTTTTGATGTATAGAAGTTTTTTAATTTGATGTAATTCCATTTGTTCAGTCTTGTTTTTTTTTACTTTGTTCCACGGGGTAGAGTCTCCAAATACATCTTTAAATTTTTTTTATTATTTATTTGTTGGATAGAGACAGTCATAAATCAAGAGGGCAGGGAAAGAAAGGGAGAGAGACAGAGAGACACCTGCAGCCCTGCTTTACCACTTGCAAAGCTTTCCCCTTGCAGGTGGAGACCGGGGGCTCAAACCTGGATCCTTGCACATGTTCTATGCTCCTCTCTCCTTCTCTTCTTCCTCAGGTATCATAATATCTCACATTCTTTTTTTTTTTTCCTGATGGAAAAGAATTGCTTCACAGAGAATTGCTTCATTCTTCAAGAACCTTTCTTCACCAGTGGCTTTGAACTCACAGAGAATAGTTTTTATGTTCTAGTCCCAGTATTCTCTCTTCAACTTGGTTTATTTTACTTTTCTAGGCCTCTTTTATAAGCCTTAAAGCCATCCAAAGAGTCCTTCACAACTTGTATCTCTGTTTCAGTTTTTCTTTATGCATTTTATAAATATTTGATTAAATGATCTCTGAGTTCTTGAACTGGTATGTCGTTTTGTTTTGAATTGCCTTAATAATGAGTTTTCTGTATTGTAACTCTGGCATATTTCTTTTCAGGTCTTTTTATGTTAGATCAATTGTAATTTTTTTTTCCATATCTTAGGTAAATGTGGTTTCTGTTGTTCATCCAGCAGGTTGTGCTGTGGCTATATGTGTTTATATGGTGTTTATATATGGCTATATGGTGTTTATATGTTGGTTTATATGTGTTTATATGTAGCTATATGGTGTTTATATGTCGTGGTGGAAGAGAAGGGGAGGGGAGGGGAGGGGAGGGTAGAATTGGGGGTGGAAAAGGGGGGAGGATTCTAAAATGTGTCCCTTGGCTGATTAGTGCCTATGGGGAAAGAATAGCATCTTACTGCCTTGTTTCAGTCTGTGCTCTGGCCTCTGCAAACACCATTGCCACAGCCTGGGCAGACTGTACAGCTTTAGTTTTCAACCAAGTTTGTCCCTGTTAAGTTCCCTGCCTTATTGGGACCCACCCTATGTTCCCCTATGTAGCTACCAAAATAGCATTGGCTGCCAGCTGATGGTTCAAGCTGTTTTGTTTGCCTTGAAAATGTCTTCCCTTACCCCCTTTTCATATATGTGTACACCCACCTGTGGCTCAGTGAGTTTCTTTAGGAGTTCTAGTTGTAATGTAGTAAATTTCCAAGTGGTAGGTCACTGCTTTATCTAGTTGATGAGTGATCTTTTGATGGATGCTATGGTATAACCATACCCCAGAAGTTCAGCTTCTCTTTACTTCATTATGTGATGTTATCTAAATGCAAAAAGGAAAGTAAGTAACATGGATGGTTTTTTGTTTGTTTTTCTTCTTTAAAAAAAAATGTCAGCCTGGAATGCTGACACCCCAAAACTGAAAAAGAAGTAGCATGATAATCCAAAAGGTGCCTGGTATAAATTATGCCAATTTGGATGAATTAATGATGTATTCTTTAAAAATCTGTAAATCCATTGGGGTTAAAAGTGCCAAAAACTACAGGAGATTGTAATGTCAATGTCATCCCAAGAGTGGCTATTGAAATTCCTCATTTGTCACAGCTCTACACATAAGCAAGAATAAAAGTGATTTATTTACTTGTATTTGTGAACATCACTCGAAGTCAGCTTTTCAGAAATATTAGCTTATCAAATCTCTGTTGTGTTTGTTCATTTTTGATGTTTCATTCTTGAATGAAGGTTTCTAAAACAATACTAGTTCCTTGCTTTAGGAAGAAAGCTTTCAGCTTTTCCCCATTGAGGTTGTTGTTAACTATTTTAGTCATAAAACAACACTGGAAAATTATGAGAGAGTAGTTCCCTAGGTGGTCAGAACTTCAAATATCTCCTAGAACAAAAGATTACTTTAACTGATATTAAAAAGGTGAATATGGTTTTTCAAAAGAAAGAAAATTACTTATCACTATTCCCCACCACCCACTCTCTTACATAGTCATCAATTTTTAGCTCAATTCTTTTCTTTTATTTTCTTTTATTAATGATTTAATATGATTAACAAGATCCACCACCAGTGTTCCATATCCCATCCCCTCCATTGAAAGGTTCCGTATTCCTTTTTTTTTTTTAGCAAAATTACATGTCGACAGGGGTTTGAATCCACACCATTCCCACCAGTAAAGTTCTGAACCTTCACTCTTCCCTACTGCAATCCACCACAGTTCCCCTAAAGTTTTAGACATGGACCAACCATCTTCTCTACAATGATCTGTCCACATTTATACATAGCTTTCCCTTCTTTTTCTGAGTCAGTCCTCTCCCTCTAAGCCACTCATGACATCATAACTACCTCTATACACCCCTCTCCTTTTCCTTCTCTCTCTCTGGGTGCTGATGGAGCAGAAGTGCAGAGTCCTCTTATCTTCATCCTATCACTTCTCCCCCACTGGGAATATGGATCAAGGTTGTTTATGGGGAGCAGAAGGTAGGAGTTCTGGCTTCTGTAGCTGCTTCTCCACTGAGCATGGGCATTGACAGGTCGATCCATACCCCCAGCCTGTTTCTGTCTTTCCCTAGAGGACCAGATTTAGCTCAATTTCTTACTAATTTTTTGCTAGCTCAATTAAACTTTTGGCTATGTATATATACCACCAAATTATTAAATTATGAGAATAAGATTTTAAATAACATGTTGAGTTATTCTGGATAAAAATATTTTTCATTAACGTGTACCTACATATGAAATACAGCTACAGGAGCTGGGTGGTGGCACATCTGGTAGAGCGCATGTTACAGTGAAATACAGCTACGTTTAAAACATTGTATGTTTAAGTGTTTAAATGAATTTCATTTGAGGAAGGCACTGTATAGAGGAAGAAATAACTGACACATACAAATTTGTTGGTATGCTTCTAAAAACCTCTTCTGTTTCATTTGGTTTAATCCCCCCTACTTAACACTATTCTATTTACATAACCACTTCATTCTATTTACATAACCGCTGTTAATTCCAAGATGTGGGACAGGAATGAAGTGAGCCACTTCTTTGCCGCGGGGCCCAAGTTAAGAATGAGTTCTGGGGTGATGTTATCATAGCCAGCAGCCGTTCCCGGTTTAACCCTCTTCAGAGCATCTTCCAGTTCAGACAGTGTAAAGGGAGAGAGTTTTGGAAATGGACAAGATAAATGGAAGTGGGATGACCACTCATGGGAAATTTCTCTTTTCCAGACTGGGTCGATCTTAGCACGACCAACCTGAGTTAGGTGACTGGCCACTGAGTTTGGAGATACAGGAGGATGGGAGATGGGAGGGGGTTGGCTACCGGCACCCAGACTATGAAGAAGCTTCCAGGCCTTCCTACTTGAGTGGGTGAAGTTCAGACTTTCCGTGAGTTGTTGCCAGCGGGCTTGGCGTGCTATATCCAGGGAGGCAATGAGATGGTCAGCCACATCTGGGTCGCCCGACTCATCATACTGCTTTAGTAGTTGCTCGCATTCAGCATCAAGACAAGGCGTATAGTTAGCACGTCTCCCACGAGGAATGGCTTGGGAAGCTGCTTTGAAGATGGCTTGGCGGAAGCGCCTGTAGGAATCTTCAGAGGGGATAGAGTTAATTGGAATTGCAGGAATAGATTTGTTGGTAAGATCACTGAACAGACGCCAGTTTGCTTTCCGAAAGTTCCATCTTAGTTTCTCCGAGCACAGAATCAGTGGGAGCTGGAGACCAATGTGGATGATAGCTGGGCGGTGATGACTGTGCGGGAAGATCTTGAGAACGTGTCTCATAGCGGGAAAGGCTTGGCCGTTGACTGTGCTAATCCAGCACAGGTCGGGTGACGAGTCTTTATTCCATCTAGCACTGTGAAAAGAGCCTGGCTGTTTGGGGTCGTATAATAGTGAGAGATCATTCGCTGAAGCCCAGTTGGCTAAGATAGATCCTTCAGCATGAGTGGAGGAATATCCCCAGTCTTGGTGATGACTATTAAAGTCTCCAACGTAAACGGCTGGGTGATTCGGGATAGGCAGGACCTCATTATCCCATGAGGCACTGGGAGGCTTATATACATTGACGAGCTGAATAGTTCCAATAGCAGTGGAGTCGTAGAAGGTCGAAGAGGCCGTATGGTAAACGTCCGCAAGACACGATTTAGCATAGATGGCTCGGCCGTGTTTAGGATGGAGATTATAGCATATTAAATCGAATCCACTGATGGTGAATCGAGCAGCTTCATCGACTGCTATATGTGTTTCTTGTAGGCAAATAACATCTGCCTGATGCTGTATCGCCAGCTGACCAATAAGAACGCGTTTGGTATAGGACAGCCCCTCAACATTAAGTTGGAGGACTCGAAGAGCAGGACCAACAGCTTGAAAGCTGTCAGGAGCTGCTTGTTGCTGGCTTTGAAAGTGACTGGGATCCATGTGGATTCAGTCGGCTAGGAAGGATCGTCAGTTTCCCCAATGAATGGGTACTCACGGGGTGCACCACAGGAAGGTCGATCCAATGCATCTGAATCTATGCTCAAAATTTGGCGTCGTGCGAAGATAATAGGAGTTTTGAAACCAAAGAAAGACCCAACACTGGCCGCCAGCTATAGACCATTTTCTCTTCTCTCCATGTGTTACAAACTCCTTGAGAGGCTGCTTCTGTCACGTATTTCTCCTCTTACAGAGAAATTCCTATCACCCACCCAAGCTGGTTTACGCCCAGGAAGATCTACCTGCGAACAAGCCCTGGCCCTCTCAACTTACATTGAAAATGGATTCCAGAAGAATTTAAAGACGGGTGCTGTCTTTGTTGATCTCACAGCAGCCTATGACATGATCTGGCACTGTGGTCTCCTAGTCAAGATCTCAAGATGCCTGCCTCCATGGGTGGCCAACACTATATCGTTTCTTCTCCAAAACAGAAGATTCCGGGTTCATCTGGGTGACAAGTCTAGCAGATGGAGACTTGTCTCAAGTGGCCTCCCCCAGGGCTCTGTTCTGGCTCCTACGCTATTTAATATTTACATCAATGACCTCCCAGAAACTTCTTCAAGGAAGTTCATCTACGCCGATGACATCTGCTGTGCAACTCGGGCATTCAAGTTCGACATCCTCGAGGAAACACTCACGAAAGACATGGCTCTGATATCTGATTACTGTAAAAAATGGCGACTAATCCCTAGCACTGCAAAAACGGTATCATCTGTTTTCCATCTACACCATGCTTCGGCCTCGCGTGAGCTTAATGTGCAGCTTGACGATACGAGAATCCGGCATGAAGCCCAGCCAGTCTATCTTGGCGTTACTCTCGATCGCACCCTGTCATTTCACGAACATCTCATAAAAACTGCAGCAAAGGTGGGCGCGAGGAATAGCATCATTGCAAGACTGGCCAGCTCCTCATGGGGCGCGAGCGCTTCCACACTACGATCATCATCCCTGGCATTATGCTATTCCACTGCAGAATACTGTGCCCCAGTATGGTTCCGTAGCCCCCGTGTCCACTTGGTCGATTCCAAATTATATTCCTCCATGAGGATAATTTCTGGAACCATCCGTTCCACCCCGGTTCCATGGCTGCCAGTTCTTAGCAGCATCACCCCGCCAGATATTCGTCGGGATGCGGCATCATCTAAGTTCATTTCCCACGTCTACGCTTGACCAGACCTGCCAATATACGCGGATATCTTCGCCCACCCTGTCCAACGCTTGACGGCTCGTCACCCAATCTGGTCCCCTATGCCTACACTGAACTTCTCTGTTCCAGACTTGGAAACAGAGTTGGCAGTCAGCTGAGGTAAAGAACAAACACCTCATCACAGACCCCTGCAAGCGTCAACCCAGCTTTGACCTAGCACGTTATGATTGGGCCCTCCTCAATCGCTATCGAACAGGCCATGGCCGGTGCGCTGCTATGTTCCATCACTGGGGAGCTAGAGACGACCCGAACTGCGCCTGTGGCTACAGATAGACTATGTCCCACATAGTCAATGACTGCCACCTCTCCAGATTCAAAGGAGGTCTCGAAACTTTACATCAGGCTCAACCTGACGCTGTTGACTGGCTACGGAAGAAGGGCAAACGCTAGAAGAAGAAGAAGAACCGCTGTTAGCAAGCATCACCCTCCCTCCAGGGCATTGGTGGTTCAGTGGTAGAATTCTTGCCTGCTCCGCCCCCTCTCCTTGTCATACCCTGATTTTCACCAGTCACTTTTCTCTCCACCCTCTCTGCATCGCATCCTATTCCCACCCTACTGGGCTAGTATATTTAAGGACAAGATTGTTTGTAGTTTTTAGTTAAGCTTAGCTCGGCTTAGATTGTGCTGCGTCCTGCATGAATAAAGAGATACTGTCTACAGCTCAACCATGAGTCCCTGGTCATCTGTTACCCGCCCGTGAAGCCAGCCTGGTGAAAACAACACAAATTGATGTTGATATATAATTGCTTTTTAGTTTGATTGTAATAATTTCTAAGTACATGAATATTTCAACTGTAAAGCTTGTTTTTATGAGACAAGCTTGTTTTTATAGGAGACAAGAAGATGGCCTTAAATTGACCCTTGGTTTGTAACCCTGTGTATATCTTGATACAGGCTTCCCTGTATTTATTTGATAATGAGGTTGAACAAGAATAGTTCTATTTTAGATTGCAATGTTCAAGGCATTTATTAAAGTTAATAATCAGTGTTTTTGCATAGAAGCTTTGTGCCTAACATTGATTGGTCCTTTATTGTCTGGAGTTTGCTTGTATTCAGGTGGCAAAGTGCTGAGCACAAAAGCCACAGGTAGGTTTCCATGGCAACAGTCCTTCTTTTATTATTCCAATGTATAACAGAGACAGAATCCAAATACTCACCAAGTTGTTGATTAATGAAAATAAATAGAATATTGGTGATGCCAGTATAGTCAGGAAGCTGCTAGTTGGGTACAGCACTGAGGGAGAACATGTTGTCTACTAAGGTTTTCTTTTAAGCAGATGTTCACCAAAAAGGACTTGTGTCCCTTTGATCTTATTACATTAGTTACCTTTTGCAGTCTTATATTATTGTTCTAGGGACAAAGAACTAAATGATGAATAGAGCTATTTCATCATTGTAGTGACTTACAAAAGACAAATTTCTGCGTGCACTCCAATAGGAGTACAGTTATAAAAATATGGTAGAAAACTATAATCATTTTACACTATGAAGAAAATATTCAGAAATGCTAACTAGGGGGGGTTGTTGCTAACTAGGGGGGGTTTGTATTTATTTTTCTTATTTCGCACATAGATATAGCACCTGTATTTCCTTTAAAATTTCTTTATTGGGGGTCAGGTGGACTAGTGCTCCAGGTTAAGTGTACATGGTGCAAAGCACAAGGACCAATGTAAGGATCCCGGTTCGAGCCCCCAGCTCCCCACCTTCAGGGGGGTGCTTCATGGGTGGTGAAGCAGGTCTGCGAGTGTCTATCTTTCTCTCCCCCTCTTTGTCTCCCCTCCTCTCTCGATTTCTCTCTGTCCTATTCAACAACAACAGCAATGACAACAACAATAATAATAATGACAACAAGGGCAGCAAAATGGGAGGAATGGTCTCTAGGAGCAGTGAATTCCTGATGCAGGCACCAAGCCCCAGCAATAACTCTGGAGGCTATATATATATATATATATATATATATATATATAATTGATTTACAAAATTAGAAGATAATATCAGTTTAATTCCAGAGTTCTGACTCCCCATACCTCTCCAGCAGAAACTACAATAGTTCTGTCAAGGTCATAGATATGGTTTTACTATATATCTAAATCAGTATATGTATATGTATTTTCCCCATTTTTATTCACTTCTTTGGCCCTGCCTTCACATCTATATCTACCACTTTTTCAGAGTGTTCTTCCAATTTCCTCTTCCCTCTCAGATAAAAGAATCGGTACCTGACTTCCTCTGGTGTTTTCCTGATTCTCTTCCCTTTCAGTGATGGTTAAAAACAAAGATTGCTGCTTATAAACATTTCAGGTCCTATTGGAATTGAGGTTCATAGTATTATGGTTATCTACTCCTAATATTTCCCCTATACTTTAGAAGTATAGACCAAAATTCTTTATGGGGTGCAGAAGGAAGAGGTTCTGAATTCTGTAATTACTTTCCCCTGGACATGGATGTTGGCCAGTTGATCCATATCCCCAGACTGTATCTTTCCCTAGTAGGCTAGGGCTCTGGAGAAGTGAGGTTCTAAGACAGGTTGGTGAGGCATCTGCCTAGGGGGTTCAGGATGGAATTGTAGTAGCATCACAGCATGGTGGCTCAAAGACAATAGGATATAAAGTAGGAGGGCTTCTGGGAGCATGGCTATGGAGTAGCAGCTGCCATTCCCCCCTCCCCCCCCATCAACTAGGAAAAGCAATGATAATCATCTGGAAACTTAACAAAATAGGATCTCTTCAAATTCAACAAGTACAGACTTGTGTGGCTTGAGGACAGAAAGGATATAAGGGAGCAATTCCCAGGACTAAAAGGCTGTGCTCAGGGACAGCTGGTGCCAGGCAGGGAATTTGGCAGTGAGGCTCATCACTTCTAGGTCCAAGTTAAAGAAAACAACAGTGAAAGAAAGGAAGGGAGGAAGGAAGGAAGGAAGGAAGGAAGAAAGGAAGGAAGGAAGGAAGGAAGGAAGGAAGGGAGCTCTTCCACCTTCTGCACCCCATAATAATGACCCTGGGTCCATACTCCCAGAGGGATAAAGAATAGAAAAGCTATCAGGAGAGGGGATAGGATACAGAGTTCTGGTGGTGAGAATTGTGTGGAGTTGTCCCCCTCTTATCCTATGGTTTTGTCAGTGTTTCCTTTTTTATAAATAAAAATTTAAGAAAGGAAGGATGGAAGGAGAGAAAGAATGCAAGAAAGAAAGAGAGAAAGAAAATCACCTAAGCCACAGGTGTGACCTAAGGATGAAAATGGGGTACATGAGTAATTCCCAGAACTAAAAACCAGTGCTCAGAGGTGGTAGACACTAAATTAGATTGGCAGCTGAGACACCATTTTCAGGTTTTATTTTTAGCAACAAAAGACTGTCTAAAAGGAAAAATGTTGTATGTTTCATATTGGTTTGGTCCCCTTCCCCCACCTCTGGAAGATTGTGGTTTAGCCCTGCTAGTTTCGTGGGCCGCTTGTCCCCGCCCCAGAGGGACCCCTACAGAGTTTGAGAGTTCTTGGCATGGCCGCGTGAGGGGATGTAGGACAGATCTGTGTGGTGATTAGTTTAAGGGTCTCTCTCTGCCGCCAGAGCAGAAAGACAGGAGAGCACATGTTTGCCCGCTCGTGAATAAAGCTTCTCTGCCCAGCCGTTTGTCTCTCGTCATCTCTGTCTACTGCCGCGAAGCTAGCCCAGCCTGCTGGAGCTCCGAACATTAATGACAGAAAAAGAAGAAAAAAAACACCTAAAAACTCAATTTACAACTGTGACTTCTTGAGTCTCAATTGCTGTTGTCCCACAGAAGCTGGAACAGCAGCAAGGAGACCCTATATTGACATCAAGATCACAGAACTGGCTCGGTTACTCAGGATACAAATCTTCCCTCCCCCACCAAGATATATAAACAAAGAATTTGAACATCTTAGCCACAGCACCTCCTGCTGGCACAACAACGAAATCCACACTAAATGAGAAAACTGAGCAATACACAGACAATGACTGAAACTCCAATTGACCAGACAGAAACAGATGTGGAAAAAATGATAGAGTGGAGCGAAGTGGAGGATATAGCATAATGGTTATGCAAACAGACTCTCATACCTGAGGCTCCAAAGTCCCAGGCTCAATCCCTTGCACCACCATATGCAAAAGCTAAGTAGGGCTCTGGTGGGGAAAAAGAGAGAATGTGAGAGTGAGAGTGAGAGAGAGAAGGAAAAAAACAGAAAAGTACAAACAGAAAGATGGTGGGGTTAGAGTTCAGAAAATTCATTATGAAATCAATTCAAGAAGTAATCAACTACAAAGTACAGAAAGGGGGAAAAAAGGGGGAACCACCTCCAAACAGAATTACAGGGCCTAAAGGACACTTTGAATGCAGTTCAGGTTGAGGTCAGAGGCCTCAGAAGTAGACTTAAACAGGTGGAGGAAAGAATAGGCACAAAAGACACAACCACCACACTCTGTAAATTTAAAACTCTTGAAGAGAAAAGGCTTAGGAAAAATCAAGAGTAGAGAATATATTCAAAGAAATTTTAACAGAATTTTTCAAACCTGAGCAATGTTCAAAATATATAAATCCAATAATGTGAATGCACAACTTAATTTTTGAATTCAAAGTGACACACATACCAATACACATCATTGTAAAACTATCCAAAGCCAGGGACAAGGAAAAAATATTGCAGGCTGCCAGGGAAAGGAAGAAAGTCACATACAAAGGTAGAACCATAAGACTTTCATCAGATTTCTCATCACAAACTCTACAGAGGGTTTGGGATGGCATATTCAAAGTATTAAGAGATAAGAATCACCAGCCACAAATTCTGTGTCCTGCTAAATTATCCTTTAAATATGAGGGAGAAATAAAGATCTTTTCAAACATTCAGAAACTGAAGGAATTTGCCACTACCAACCCTGCCTTGTAAGAAGTTCTGAGAGGGGTCCAACATGAAAAGAAGAGGCAAAGTAACCCCAAATTTTAATGAGATGATCAGTATTAGAATAGAACCTGGAACATAGCAACAATGGGAAAGATAAGACACAGGGAAGGGGAGAGCAAAATAGAGCAATACAATCCAGTGTTGGTGAACCAAGGCCAACTAGACACAACATTCATGATAACCACAAAACAAAATATAGCACTAATAGGAAGCCAGTAGGCAGCACCATTGTAGAATGCCATCCACATAAAATAACAAACAGGAAAAGAGTCAACAGAACATGAAACAACCTCATAACAAAATTCAGAATGGCTATAATTAAACATTTATCAGTAATTACTCTAAATGTGAATGGCTTAAATTTACCAGTCTAAAGATTCAGTGACTGAATGGATTAAAAAGTAAGACCCATCTATTCTGTGTCTATGGGAAACATACATCCAAAAACAAAAAAGATGAACAAGAGCTGTGGATGACTGACAGGCTACTGGACAAGGTACTTCAAGCCAACAATGTGAACAAAAGGGCAGAAACAGCAATTCTAATATCTGATAAATTAGACTTACAGGCAAAGAAGGTGAAAAATGACAGGCATAGACACTACATATTGGTCAGAGGATCAATCCAACAGGAAGACATAATCATCATCAGTACATATGCTCTCAATATGTGTGCGCCATAATATATTTTTTAAAGTACTTACTGACCTTTTTAAAAGGACTTACCAAAATGAGGAGACATCCACAGGAGCATAATATTAGTTGGAGACCTCAATGCACCACTCACAGCAATAGACAGATCATTCATTAAGACAAAAAGTCAACAAGGACATACAGGCTTTAGATATAATCATAGATGAGATGAACTTAACAGATATATTCAAAAACCTTTCATCCCCCCAAAAGAATATCCATTCTTTCAAATGCACATAGAACATTCTCAAGGATCAACCATGTGTTGAGACACAAAGACAGCCTTAATAAATACGTGAATATTGAAATAATAAAAACTTCTGATCCTAAGGCAGTAAGGTTAGATATTAACCACAAAAAAAAAAAATACATGCAAACTAGGGAGACTGAACAGTACACTTCTGAATAATACCTGGATCATTGAAGAAATCAAAAGTTACTTGGAAAACAATAAAAATGAAGAGACCAACTCTCAGACCCTGTGGGATGCAGCAAAAGCTGTGCTAACAGGAAAGTTTATAGCAATACAGGCCCATATTAACAAGCAGTGAAGATCTCAGGTAAGCTACCTAATATCACAACTGAGCCAACTACAAAAGGTTGAAAATTTTCCCCCTAAAGGTTTAAGGCCTTCCCCCCTAATATCAGGAAACAGACAAGGTTGTCCACTATCTCCATTGTTGTTCAACATAGTTCTCAAGGTCCTTGCCAATGCAGTCAGACAAGAAGGAGATATCAACAGCAAGCAGAAATTGGAAAAGCAGAAATCAAACTATCAATATAAGCTGATGACATTATAAATAAATTCAGTACAGTAACAGGATACAAAATCAGTACACATAAATCTGTGGCATTTCTATTTACAAAGTCTGAGGAAAGGGAAATAAAAGACTCAATCTCATTTACAATTCAACTTAAAAGAATAAAATACCTTGGGAGAATCTCACAAAGCAGTTGAAGAACCTTTACAATTAAAACTGTAAGACATTACTAAAAGAAATAGATAAGGACATACAGAAGTGGAAGAATATTGCTTGTTCCTAGATTAGAAGAATAAACATTATTAAAATGGCTATTCTACCAAAATTAATCTACAATTTCAGTGCAATCCCTATCACAATTCCAGTGGCATTTTTCAAGCAAATTGAACAACCTGTCCAAAACTTGGTGTGGAACCTCAAAAGGCCATGCTCCTGAAGGAAAAAAAAGGAAGAACTTCAGTTTAAACTACAAAGCAGTAGTCATAATTTTATACTACAAAGCAATAGTAATCAAAACAGCATGGTACTAGAATAAAAAAGGTCACTTGGATCAATGGAGCAGAATTGAAAGTCCAGAAAACCCACACATATACAACCACTTAATATAAGACAAAGGGGCAAAAACCACTCAACTACTCACAAAATGGGAGAAAATCTTTACATGCCATACATTAGACAAGAGGCTAATAACCAAAATATATAGAGAGCTCACCAAAATCAGCAACAAAAAATAAACAGCCCCATCCAAAAATGAGGAAGTCTGTAAACATAATATTCACCAAAGAAGAAATCCAAAAGGCCAACAAACATATGGAAAAGTGCTCCAAGTCATTGATTGGCAGAGAAATGCAAATAAAGACAACAATGAAATACCACTTCATTCCTGTGAGAATGTCATACATCAGAAAAGGTAGCAGCAACAAAATGCTAGAGAGGTTGTGGGGCAAAGGAAACCTCCTGTTCTGATAGTGGGAATGTTAGTTGACCCAACCCCTGTGGAGAGCAGCCTGGAGAACTCTCAGAAGGCTAGAAGTGGACCTACATTATCACCCTGCAGTTCCTTTCCTGGGGATATATCCTAAGAAACCAAACATACCCATCTAAAATGTTCATAGCAGCACAATTTGTAATTACCAAAACCTGGAAGCAACCCAGGTGTCCAACAACCATGAATGGCTGAGCAAGTTGTGGTATATATACTCAAATGGTGAATTCACCTTTTTTACCCCATCTTGGATGGAACTTGAAGAAGTCAGAAGCAAAAGGATGAAAATGGAGTGATCTCATTCATAGGCAGATGTTGAAAAACAAGATCAAAAGGGAAAACGCAAAGCAAAACTTGGACTGGAGCTGGTATATTGTACCAAAGTACAAAAGACTGGGGTTGGGGGGGAGGGTTTAGGTCCTGGAGCATGAAGACAGAGAAGGACCTAGTAGGGGTTGAATTATTATGTGGAAAACTGAGAAATGTTACACATGTACAAACCACTATATTTTACTGTCTACTGTAAACCATTAATCCTCCAATGAAGAAATTTTCAAAAAAGAACTCTGCCTGTCTTTCCTTATATCAGTAATGACACAAAAGTATGGTGACAACTATTATAATATCTGTATTACTGTTAGGAACCCTGTCACAAGTAAGGGGCTTTATCTATATCATATGCTGTAGTATTCATGTCTGGCACATCCTAAGCACAGATACATGTTTGTTGAGTGGAAAAAGTAAAGAAAAAAATTTAGCAGGTAGATGACACAGTCAACAGGTGGCTTCACTATAATTTCATGATGAGAACAGGTACAAAGCAGGAGCTCAAAAAATATCTGGAAAATTGCTATGTATAAAACAATTTAGGGGATGTCAGGATTATGGACTATTTCAAGAGTGTTGTAGGGTGGTCCGGGAGGTGGCACAGTGAATAAAGCATTAGACTCTCAAGCATGAGGTCCTAAGTTCAATCCCCGGCAGCACATGTACCAGGGTGTTGCCTGGTTCTTTTTCTTTCCTCCTATGTTTCTCATTAACAAATAAATAAAATCTTAAAAAACAAAAAAAGAGTGTTGTAGGAGATAGGAGATATAATCATGACAGGTAAAATCAGCACATTGTAATCTCAAAAAATAAGAATCTAGAAGAATGAGAAAAAAGTAAAAAGTCTTAGAGACTGGAGATCGTTTCTAAAAAAATATGTAAATTATGATTTTCTTTGTGGGATTTAGGGTGTTTTTCCTATTCTTCCAGGGCAAGCAATTTAAAGACATTGTTTCCTCACTACTACAACCAACTCTGACAATTGCTTGACTCTAACAGGTCTTTGCTGACCACACTTTTCACCTCCCTCTGAAAAGAACGTGTTCCCTACAGTGTTCAGTGAGTCAACTTGATGTCTGGTATCTATATGCCTTGGGGCTGTCCCAGTGATTGATGTGGAAATTTGTGTAGAATTCTCTCCAGGGAAACATCACCATAGACCAGGTAGGCTGTACAGATTGGGAACCAACTATCATTTGAAACGTGTCTTAAGGGGAAATAATACTGAAATTGGATAATGGCATTCCTTCATATGTAAATTACTCTGATCTTTGTAATTTAAAATCAGGAAGAAGACACTCCCTCATTACTTCATTACAAAAATTCATTCCAAGAGGTACAAACAATCTGTCTCTTTCCCCAGGGATGGGTGGAGGGACTTGTAACCTTGAAAACATCCTCATGTGTGAGAATTACAGAAAAATATCGTATATTACTGCATAAGGGGAAATAGTGGAAAGAGTTTTTTGTCTGCTCTTTTCTTAAATCTACCACAAGTTTATTAGAGAATGATACATTAGCTATGACAGTATCTCTAAAGTAGGCAGCATTGTTTATATACTTTCTCAGTGAAGAAGCTGAACATCAAAAAGCTAAAATATCCAAGGTGACCCAACTACTATGTGGATGATCTATAAATTGATGCAGATGTAAAGATAATATAGCTCCAGGACACAGCACAAAATAAAAATCTGGAACTCCTAGTAAAAAATAATAATAATAATAATGGCTTCCTGCTTATCTTGGGGTTTAAGAAGGCAATAGTTATTGTTATAACCAAATCATTTGGCAATTGGGTTAACTTTGAAAATCCCATTGTTATGATTTGCTGTAGCATACAAAATTTCACCATAATTTATATCCTTTTATGCTATTTACATATAGCTATATCTAATAAGGAACACCACCAGTTGTTTATGTTTTCTCTGGTCTAAGCTTTTAGGAGAATCAACATTTCAAAGAACAAGTCATTATTAAAAATGGATTAACAATTTGAGCCCACTGTTAAAAGTCAATCTTACTGCCAATTTGAAGTCTTTTTTTTTTTTTTTTGCCAATTTGAAGTTTTAAGTGCTTAGATTGAAGGAACATATATTTAGAGGGTCTATGTTTCAAAAAGTTTGAGCCATTCGATCCATTTTTTCCCTCTAAAATAAATTAATAGTGATTTGTGAGACTATAAGTTAATTGGAGTGAATATTAACACCATTCCCACCACCAAAGGTCTGTGTCCCTATGAACATAGGTGTACACATATCTCTTTGGTTGGGTGTTATGAAGTCCTTAGGATATATCCCTAGGAGAAAAATTACTGGGCCATATGGGAGATCTATTATGAGATATCTAGAGTTATGTGGGCTTACTTCTGGGCTCTCAATTCTATTCTGCCAGTCAGATTGTCTATGTGCCAATACCAGCAGTTTTTAAAAAATTTTTTATTTATAAAAAGGAAGCACTGACAAAACCATAGGATAAGAGGGATACAACTCCACACAATTCCCACCACCAGACCTCCGTATTCCATCCCCTCCCCTGATAGCTTTCCTGTTCTTTAACCCTCTGGGAGTATGGACCCAAGATCATTGTGGGATGCAGAAGGTTGAAGGTCTGGCTTCTGTAATTGTGTCCCTGCTGAACATGGGCGTTGACAGGTTGATCCATACTCCCAGCCTGTCTCTCTCTTTCCCTGATGGGGAAGAGCTCTGGGGAAGCAGAACTCAAAGTCATTTTAGTGGGGTTGTCTGTCCAGGGAAGTCTGGTTGCATCCTGCTAGCATCTGGAACCTGGTGGTTGAAAAGAGAGTTAACATACAAAGCCAAACAAATTGTTGACCAGTCATGAACCTAAAGGCTGGAATAGTGCAGTTGAAGTGTTGGGGATTCCTCCATTTTGTAGATAGCTAGTAGGCATATTTTAGTTATATTCCAAAGGGCCTGTAGCTGAACTAGTGTTTTGTTTTGTTTTTCAGATTTCAGGCTCAGGCAAAAAATAAATAAAATAAATAAATAAATAAATAAATACTACCAGCAGTTTTGATCACAATGGTCCAATCATACAATTTAAAATCTGGGAATGTGTTGCCTCCAGTTCTGTTCTGAAAAACTCTCAGAAGGCTAGAAGTGTACCTACACTATCACTCTGCAATTCTTCTGGGGATATATAGGAACCAGACATATCCATCCAAAAAGATTTGTATACACCTATGTTCATAGCAGCAAAATTTGTAATAGCCAAATCCTGGAAGTAACCCAGGTGCCTAACAACAGATGAGTACCTGGATAAGTTGTGGTATATATACACAATGGAATACTACTCATCTGTTAAGAATGGTGAATTCGCCTTTGTTACCCCATCTTGGATGGAGCTTGAAGAAATCATGTTAAGTGAGATAAGTCAGAAGCAAAAGGATGAATATGGGATGATCGCACTCATAGACAGAAGTTGAAAAACAAGATCAGAAGGGAAAATACAAAGCAGAACATGGACTAGAATTGGTATACTTCACCAAAAGTAAAAGACTGGCTTTAGGGGAAGGGTTCAGGTCCTGGAAAATAATGGCAGAGGAGGACCTAGCAGGGGTGTATTGTTATGTGGAAATATTATGCATGTACAAACTATTGTATTTCACTGTCAACTGTAAACCATTAATCCCCCAATAAATTTTTAACAATCATATGTATGGAATGTTTTTTCTTGAAAACACTTTCTCTCATCTGGGAGATATCCTTTGTTTTCAGGTCTCTGAAAATATTATGCCACTTGGCTAGTTAGCAGTTCTTCTTTTATCAAATAACTCCTTCCTATCATATCTTAAGTGCTATTTTATTCATTTATTTATTCTCCTGTATGTGATCTGTCCTGAGGACACAGTTGGAAGTAAAATCAACATAGTAACTCACCTCATAAAATTTAGATACTTTAAAGAAGGAGAGACATTATTCAAATAAAGACACCATTCAAATTTAAGTACAATAAAAGAAGATATGAATAAGATAGTCATGGTTCTTTATAAAAGCTTATAAAAATTGACCAAGTATATTAGGTCAAGGAAAGCTTTCCTAAATGATGACTGCTTAGAGAGCTGAACAGAGTTATAAAGATAAATATAATTTGATGAATCTAAAAGTAGACAACTCACAGCATAAAAACGGGTGTTTTAAAATATGTTTGGAAACGTGTTAAAAATCAGTGATCAAATGGAAGAAAGTTTAGCAGAAGCAGGGTATGAGATGTGGATCTGAGAAGCCACTTAAGGCTCTTTAGACTTGGTTAAAAATATTGGCCTTTCTCCTCTCCTCTTCTGGGTCAACTAGGAATACTAAAGGAGATCACCTGGGACCACAAGACAGGAAAAGAATGACTTCAGTAACCCACCAAATCACTGGTGAGTGCAAATACGTGTGGGTTGTGGACAGAGAGGAGACTAAAGAGGAATTGAGCAGCTGGTAACAGTCCATCAGTTTACTGGTTGAGGTACAACCTCAACCATTACCAACAAAAACTGCAGAAGGGAGGAGAGGACTCCCCTAAGATTCACCAAATGCAAATGTCAGTCTCCATTGCTACTGCCCTCAGAGGCTGGAGCAGCAGCGGGAAGGCCCTGTGCTGACATTGGGGAACAGAGAACTGACAGGGAAACTCAGGAGTAGATATAAACCTTGGTGGACTAACAGTGGGATTGTATAGTGGGATCCTTTCCACATTGTTCTCCTGATGAGAACATAGTGAATAATTGCCTCAGGACCCACAGACTATAAATGGGACTTGTTTAGAAATTTACAGGGTCCAGCAGTGCTTCCCAGCTTGGCAGAGAAGCTGAATTGAGCCCAGAGCTATGGATCCTTGGGGTGTAAGAGTCTCTTTGCATAACTGCTATCCTCCACCCTGCTTTATCTCTTGGTCAGGAGTCAGTGATTAAGCTAAGAAGCCTACTTGTACTTTTAAATCCCTAGGCTGCATACCCTACAGGAAAGAACAACGGCAAAGGAGGCTTTAAAAGCCATTGTGCTCCAACTCAGGGATTGAAATATTATTGAAACAACAGTTAATTTCCACAGCTGTGAACTCTTTAAGTACCTTGCTTAGACACAAGTCAGTCTAGGCAAGAGTGATCAGTTTTTTGAGAAGTACTGAGAGAGGGAACTCATAACATACTATACAGAATGGTTAAACCAACAAGAAGAAATATTGGAGAAATAAACCAGGGCAAAATACCCATATAAAATCCCCACCAAAGGTTGAAGCACAGAATGAGGTCAACATCCAAACACTAGTTAAGGAAATAGTCACAGGAGTGAGTAAAGACGTTGAAAAAGTTGTCATCAGAAATGCAGAAACTACAAATTAGACTCTGGAAGAAAACACTAATTATCTCAAGGTTATTAGAGAGCTGAAAGCTAAAATAGCTGAACTAAGAACACAACTAGGTAAAAAAGCTAAAAAGGCATCAGAAAAGAGTAAGAACATAGATGAACTTCAGATAACAGTAGAGGGGAGAGAGAATAGGATAAATGAGGCTGGAAACAGAATTAGCAATATCAAGGAGGAATTAGAGACAACTAAAAAAGTAAGAGATCTCAGAGATTAAGAGATACTGAAAACAACAACAGAGACATCTGGGGTGACTTCAAAAGAAATAATATACACATTATAGGCCTACCAGAGAAAGAAAGAGTGGGAGGGGAAGAAAGAACTCTACAGGACATAATAGCTGAGAACTTCTCTAGTATAGAAAACATGGAAGGCATAAAAGTTCAAGAAGCCAGAGGGTTCCAACAGAATTAACACAGACATAAAGACACCAAGACACATCATATTGAGAATGGAAAAAGAAGAATAAAGAAAGGATCCTGAAGGCTGCAAGAGAAAAACAAAGAATCACCTACAGAGGAAAACCCATAAGATTAGCAGCAGATTTCTCCACACAAACACTACAGGCCAGAAGAGAATAGCAAGGTATCTGTCAAATGCT
This sequence comes from Erinaceus europaeus, assembly GCF_950295315.1. Taxonomy (NCBI): domain Eukaryota; kingdom Metazoa; phylum Chordata; class Mammalia; order Eulipotyphla; family Erinaceidae; genus Erinaceus; species Erinaceus europaeus. The sequence continues at coordinate 106,633,120 of NC_080165.1, read as the reverse complement.
CAATGAGAAAGGCTTTCAACCAAGACTGCTGTATCCTGCTAGACTGTCATTCAGACTACATGGGGGCATAAAAACCTTCTAAGAAAAACAAAAGTTCAAGAAAACAACTATCACCAAGCCAGCACTGAAGGCAGTTCTGAAAGGTCTCCTATACACAGACCACCATAAATATGCCATCTATCAGAACACTCTAAAAATCTACAATAGTGGCATTAAAATATCTTCAATCTATGATAGTAATAAATGTCAATGGCCTGAATTCACCTATTAAAAGGCACAGAGAAGGAAGATGTATTCTCAAGGATACATCATAGGTTAGGCCACAAAAACAGCACCAGCAAATTCAAGAGCATTGAAATAATCCCTCAGATCACAATGGAATTAAACAAACACTTAACAATCAAAAAAAGATTAATAATAGTCCTAAAATGTGGAAATTCAACAGTACACTCCTTAACAACTCCTAGGTCAAAGACGAAATAAAGGAGGAAATCAAAATGTTTCAAGAGTTCAATGAAAATGAAAACATGAGCTATCAAAATATTTGGGACACAACTAAGGCAGTACTGAGAGGGAAGTTCATAGCCATACAAGCACACATTAGGAAGCAAGAAAAAGCACAAATAAACAGCCTGATTGCACATCTTAAAGACGAAGAAGAACAACAACAACAACAAAGGAACCGTAAAGCAGCCAGAAAGACAGAAATCACTAAAGTTAGGTCAGAAATCAATAACATTGAAAAAAGAAAACCATACAAAAGATCAACAAAAATAAATATTGGTTCTTTGAAAGAGTGAATATGACAAACCTTTACTCAGACTCACAAAGGAAAAAAGGTAGAAGACCTGAATAAATCAGACTGTAAATGAAAGGGACATATCACAACAGATACCTCAGAAATTCAACATATCATGTGAGGCTTTTATGAACAACTACATGCCGCCAAGCTAGAGACCTGGAAGAAATGGACGATTTGATAGATACCTACAAATTTCCAAAATTAAATACAGAGGGACTAGGTAATATGAACAGGCCAATCACAGCCAACAAAATTTAAACAGTTATTAAAAACCTTTCCAAGAATAAAAGTCCAGGACCAGATGGATTTACAAATGAATTCTACAAAACCTTCAAGGAAGAGTTAATACCTCTACTTTTAAAAGTCTTCCAGAAGATTGAAGGCACAGGCATACTCCCTTCCAGCTTCTATGAAGCCAACATCATTCTGAAACCCAAAGCAGATGGAGACACAACCAAAAAAAACTACAGACCAATACCTCTGATGAACTTAGATGCTAAAATATTGAACATAATTCTAACCGGATAAAGCAGTATATTAAAAAGATTGTTCATCCTGACCAAGTGGGGTTTATCCCAGGGAGCAAGGTTGGTTTAATATATGTAAATCAATCAATGTGATCCACCACATCAATAAAAGCAAGACCAAAAATTACATGGCTATATCAGTAGATGCAAAGAAAGCCTTTGACAAAATCCAGCATCCCTTCATGATCAAAACGCTACAAAAAATGGGAATAGATGGAAAATTCCTCAAAACAGTGGAGTCTATATATAGCAAACCTACAACCAACATCTGTGAATAATACTTGCATGGAAATATAGTGGTTTGTGGGCCCTGCCAGTGTTCGACCACATCTGCACAATTTCCCAACACCTCCCCCTTTCCTTTTATCTAATGGCCATAGTATAGGAAATTTAGAGTGGAGCAGGCTTAAGGTTTTTTAAGGAATGCCAGGCTCCAGTGGGAAGATGTAGGATGTTTTTGTGGGGGAGGGAAGACTTACATAGCAGCCAACCTTGTGAGATTTATGTGTCCCCCCTTTTGCTCAACCCCTCTGTAGAGAGAGAGACTTACCTGGAGGGACTACTCTCATAGGTTAAGCTCTGCTAGGCTTCACCATCTCTTCACAATATTTCTACATCTTTCCCTTATCTTTGTATCTAATCATCACATTTAAATTGGTTAATGTTTGTAAAAGACTCCATCTCTGACAGAGGAATAGTAGTGTAGGTGTGAGCAGAAACCTGTTGGGCAGAAACCTGAATGATATCATGCACACAGTTTTAAAAGAACTGGAATAAGACAGGAAGGGACAAGTAGGAGAGCAGCAAGAGCCAGTGTGATGCCAAGGGGAGGCCTTGTGAGTGAAGGGGCATTTCCTGCCTCAAAGGGCAGGGCCTAGCAGGCTAAAGGGGCATTTCCTGCCTCTGGGGGTGTCTCCTGCCTCTGGGGGAAGGGCCTAGTTACATGGGGGGGGGTTTGCCTCTGGGGTTGTCTCCTGCCTCTGGGGACATGGCCTACTAACGTGGAGGGTTTCTTGCCTCTGGGGGTGTCTCCTGCCTCTGGGGGCATGGCCTACTAATGTGGGGGGTTTCTTGCCTCTGGGGGTGTCTCTTGCCTCTGGGGGTGTCTCCTGCCTCTGGGGACAGGGCCTGGTAACAAGGTGGGGGGGTTTCTGCCTGTAGAGGCAGGGCCTGCAGGCAAGGAGGCATGGCCTATAGAGTCCCAAGACAGCAACTTGTAATGTCCATGGACTCTGTGGTCAGTCTTTGAGAAACCCAGCAGCGTAAAGGGAAGCTGTTGTAAAGTGATGTGAAGTGTCCAGCAGGTGTACCGGGAAGTCCAATAGAAGTGTCAGTCCAATGCCGATGACAAGGGAAGAAATGCCAGGGGATGAAATGCTCCACGTCTATCTCGATGGAGAAGGTCAGCCACCATAATTCTTCTTTTCTGTAGAGAGTGAGCTGGAACCACCAAAACGTGACAGGCAAAGCAGAAGCAGGAAGGGCAGACAGCGTTGGGCAAGAGAAAGGCAGTAAGAAAGTTCTGTCCTTGGAGTCTGTGAATCAGGTTCTTCAGATCATGTCAGGTCACATCATGGGTTTCAGGGGGTGCACTGTAGTCATGTCATCTTGTGGGCAGTGTCAGAGGACAGGGGTCCAAATGGATTTCTGGGGATTCCTGTGAAAGAAACACAAACAAATCTGCTTCCCGTGGTTAGCAGGGCATCTGGTTCAAATTTTCATAGATATTAAAAGAGGTTTAATGTAGTTGGTGCCTTAGCCAACTGAATATTTAGGGGTTGTATGCCCCTTTTTCTTCACTTAATTGGGCCTAGGTGTTTGGTGGGCCTTCTCAACAACCGTTTGTCTTTGGGGGTTGTAAGGTATGTCTGTAGTATGGGTGATGTTATAAAGGGAAAAAGTCTTTAAATTGTTGACTAACAAAGGTTGGCCTATAGCGGCAAAATGAGATACACCAGTTAAGTGTAGAAAAATATGTGAATGTTGTTAATTTACCAAGTTGTATATGAAGGAACTTCTTATAGTTTAATACCTTACCATATGAGCAGAAGCTTCTTCATGTGAAGGCTTGACAGCTGTAATCACTTACTTGTGAAAAAAATAAAACGTGTAACAAGTTAGAAGTTTACTATAATTGATAACTTGATGATTATGATTGGTTTAAGTATCTTTATAATTTTGTTTAACAGTCATCTTATGTAACCTTGTGTAGCAGTCTCTGTACAGCAGGATCTTCAGATCATATTTAGTTAAAATATATATATATATATATATATTGATCTTTAACTATTTTTTACTTTGGCCTTTAAACAAACTCGGATTACTTAGAGAGTTAACACATGTTAATGACAATGTTGTTTCTTTTTGTGGTTCTAAATAAATTATTGTAATTTTTGTTCTATTTTCTTAAAGATGTTTACTGGAACTTTCATGGGTATCACATTAAATTTGTATTGGCTCTGGGGAGAATATTCATTTTGATGATATTAATTCTTCCAATCCATAAGCATGGAATGTCTTTTCATTTCTTTTTATCATTTTCTATTTTGAATAGTGACTCATAGTTTTCAGTATACAAGTCTTTCACATCTTCGGTTTATTCCTAGATATTTTATTGATTTTGCTGTGGCAGTGAATGGGAGTGAATTTTGGATATCCTTTTCTTTGGAGTTAGTGTTTACATAAAGAATTGCCACTGATTTTTGTACATTGATTTTGTACCCTGATACCTTGCTATATCCCTAATAACTTCCAGTAGCTTTCCACTGGGTTCTTTAGGTTTTCCTACATATACTATCATATCATATGCAAATAATGAGAGCTTGACTTGCAAATAGGGAAAGTTTGATCTTTTCTTCAAATCTGTATTCCTTTGATTCCTTTTTCTTGCCTGATTGCTATGGCGAGAATTTCCAATACTATGGTGAAAAGTAGTGGTGATAATGGACAGCCCTGTCTAGTCCTCGATGTAAGGGGGATCTTTTCAGCTTCTGTCCCCTGAGTATGATGTTGGCTGTAGTTTTGCTATATATGGACTCCACTATCTTGAGGAATTTCCCATCTAGTCCCCAATTTTTGTAATGTTTTGAGCATGAATTGGTGTTGGATTTTGTGAAAGGCTTTCTCTGCACCTATTGAAATAATCATGTGATGTTTGGTTTTGCTTTTCTTAATGTTGTAAATGACTTGGATTGACTTATGTATATTAAACCATACTTGCATTCCTGGGATAAATCACACGTGGTTGTTATGGGCAATCTTTTTGATATACAGCTGTTGACTAGGATATTGTTTAATATTTTGGCATCTATGTTCATCAGAGATATTGGTCTGTGGTTTTCCTTTTTTGTTGTGTCCTTGTCTTCTTTTGGTATCAGGGTGATGTTGGCTTCATAGAAGGTAGAAGGGAGGATCCTGATTCCAGCCCCCGGCTCCCCACCTGTAGAGGAGTGGCTTCACAGGCTGTGAAACAGGTCTGCAGGTGTCTGTCTTTCTCTCCCTCTCTCTGTCTTCCCCTCCTCTCTCCATTTCTCTCTGTCCTATCTAACAATGACATCAATAACAACAATAATAAAAAACAAGGGCAACAAAAGGGAAAATATAAAAATAAATTAATCAGTATTTGGCTTCAAGTCCACAAAAACTAATTTTTCAAATCACAGTAATCACTCTCCTGATTAGAGTGAAAACAGAAATACTAACATTTGGTGATAAGATTTTATAATGAGTTTGTTATATTTGTAATATTGTATTTCTAATTTCAGAAATATAGCTGGTCCCTGGAAGTTTTGATAAAGGATTCTACACCTCTAAATTTGAGAGATTTTTTTTTTCCCATAAATGTCTGTGAGGAGGAATGAGCTGTGGATGCAGAATCCAGAAGAGGAGATTATGGCAGAGTTTTCTTGTAAAGAAACCTGTGGTTGCTTCAGATCAAAAAGACAGAGGTTATAAGTCTGACTATGGGATTGCAACAAGACAGGACTACTTTGGGAACCCACCAAATCATCAGAGAATACAGAGACCAGAACTCTGCCCAGACCTTCAGCTGTACCCAATTGAGAAACTTCTCTAAAGAACAGAGAATATCAAAGATCACCTGAGACTGCAACAAGACGAGATGAGGACTCTTTTGGGAACCCACCAAATCACCAGCAAAAAGGCCTCAGGCTCCCATAGCCTACAGAGAAGAAAAAGAACAAGGTGGCTTTAACAGGCATTGTGCTTCAACTCAAGGATTGAGATAACATTGAAACAACTGTTAATTTCCACAACTATGAACTCTTTAACTACCTTACTTAGACACATATCAATCCAGGCAAGACTGATCAGTGGACTGAAATACACTAAGAGAGGGACCTCATAACATAGAATGGTTAAACCAACAATAAGAAATATTGGATAAGTAAACCAGGACAAAAGTCCAGCTAAAAGCCCCCAAAGGTTGAAGCACAGAATAATGAGGTCAACATCCAAATGCTAGCTGAGGAATTAGTCACAGGAGTGAGGAAAGAGTTTGAAAGAATTGTCATCAGAAATGCAGAAACGGGGGTCGGGCAGTGGCGCAGTGGGTTAAGCGCATGTGGCATAAAGCGCAAGGACAGGCGTAAGGATCCTGGTTCGAGCCCCCGGCTCCCCACCTGCAGGGGAGTCGCTTCACAAGCGGTGAAGCAGGTCTGCAGGTGTCTATCTTTCTCTCCCCCTCTTTGTCTTCCCCTCCTCTCTTCATTTCTCTCTGTCCTATCCAACAATGAACAACATCAACAATGGTAATAATAATAACCACAATGAGGCTACAACAACAAGGGCAACAAAAGGGGGGGAAATGTCCTCCAGGAGCGGTGGATTCATGGTGCAGGCACTGAGCCCAGCAATAACCCTGGAGGAAAAAAATAAATAAATAAATGCAGAAACAACAAACAAGACTCTTAAAGAAAGCACTAACTATCTCGAGGTAATTAGAGAGCTGAAATAGCTGAGCTAAGAGCATCTAGCTGAAGAAGCTAATATAGTATTGAAGCAGGTAACAAAATAGCTGAATTACAAAAAACAACAGGGGAGAGAGACTAGAATAAATGAGGCAGAAAACAGAATTAGCAGGATTGAGTATGAATTAGAAAACTAAGAAAGAAGTAAGAGATCTCAAAAAGAGATTAAGAGATACTGAAAACAACAACAGAGACATATGGGATGACTTTAAAAGAAATAATATATACATTATAGGCCAAGCAGAGGAAGAAAGAGAGGGAGGAGAAGAAAGCATTCTACAGGACATAATAGCTGAGAACTTCTCTAGTCTAGACAACATAAAAAACATAGAAGTTCAAGAAGCCCAAAGGGTCCAAAATAGAATTAGCCCAGACTTAAAGACACCAAGACACATCATATTTAGAAGGAAAAGGAATAAGGATAAAGAAAGGATCCTGAAGGCTGGAAGAGAAAAACAAAGAATCACTCACAGATGAAAACCCATAAGATTAGCAGCAGATTTCTCCACACAAACACTACAGGCTTTCAACCAAGACTACTGTATCCTGCTAGACAGTCATTGCAGACTAGATGGAGGCATAAGCACCTTCTGAGACAAGCAACAGTTGAAAGAATCATCTATCACCAAGCCTGCCCTGAAAGAAGTTCTGAAAGTTCTCCTATAAATAATCAGATCACCATAAACATACCATATATCAGAAGACTCTAAAAACTACAATAACAGCATTAAAATATCTTCAATCTATAATATCAATAAGTGTCAATGGCCTGAGTTCACCTATTAAAAGGCACAGAGTAGGAAGATGCATCAGAAAACACAACCCAACCATATGTTGTCAGAAGGAATCCCACCTAACTCAATAAGACAAACACAGACTCCAAGTGAAAGGATGGAAAACTATCATACAAGCCAATGGACCACAAAAAGGACAGGAACAACTATGCTCATACCTGACATGATAGACCTTAAAATAAATAAAATTAAAAATATAGTGTTCAGAAGATCAATCAACCAAGAGGACTTAATAATTATCAACATCTATGCACCCAAGAAGAGGCCATCTAAATACATCAAACATCTACTGATAGAGCTACAGCAACACAGTCATCGTAGGGGACTTAAACACCCCACTCTCTCAACTTTACACATCATCCAATCAGAAAACCAATAAAGAAACAAGGGAACTAAATGAAGAAATAGGTAAACTAGAACTATTGGGCATTTTCAGAGTAAAAAATGGTGATTTCACCATTTTCAGCCTATCTTGGATGGAGCTTGAAGAAATGATGTTAAGTGAAATAAATCAGAAACAGAAGGATGAATATGGAATGATCTCATTCACAGGCAGAAGTTGAAAAATAAGATCAGAAGAGAAAACACAAGTAGAACCTGTACTGGAGTTGGTGTGTTACACCAAAATAAAAGACTCAGGGTGGGGGAGGTGAGAGTACTTGTCCTGGAACAGGATGACAGAGGAACTAGCAGGGGTTGTATTGTTGTGTGGAAAAATAAGAAATGTTATGCATGTAAAAACTATTGCATTTACTGTTGAAAACATTAATCCCCCAATAAAGAAATTTTTAATTTATATTTTTATTAGTGATTTAATAATGATTGACAATATTGTAAGATAAGAGGGGTACAATTTCATACAATTCAGTTCCCACCACAAGAATTCCATATCCTCTCCTCTCCATTAGAAGTTTTCCTATCCCCCAATAAAGAAATTTTTAAAAAAATGTCTGAATCTGTTTTGCTGTGACCACACCATTGTATATATATATCTTTGCCAGTTTCTTTCCATATCTCTACTGCCAGGTGCAGTGAATTAGCCTGAAAGTTGCTTTTCTCCCCAGATAATGATTTTCCATTGTAAATTTTTTTTTCTTATACTTCCAACTTTCCATCATTAGGTCATCATTGCTCTGCCCCAGAAGTCTTCCAAATTTATTCTTTTTCTTAAATTTTTTGTTATCTTTATTTATTTATTGAATAGAGAAATCCAGAAATCAAGAGGGAAGGGGTGATAGAGAGGGAAAGAGACAGAGAGACACCTGCAGCCCTGCTCCACCACTTGCAAAGCTTTCCCCCTGCAGGTCGGGACCGGGGGCTCAAACTCAGGTCCTTGTGCATGGTAACGTGTGCGCTTAACTAGGTGCGCCACCACCCGGGCCCTCAAATGTTATTCTTACATTCATTGAAATGAGTACAAATGGAGATACATTTAATAAAATGTACAATCACAGGAATCTTACACCATTACATATATGTATGTATGTATTCATGAGTGTACATACATGATAATTAATATTTAGGCTAAAATTAAAATTGGTATCATTACCATACACATAAGTTATTTGGGCACTAAGATGAGAAGACCTTAGAATGAGACAAAAATTGAAAGTCATTCAAGAACTGAGAATTCTCCACAAATAAATGAGCAAGACCATAAGTCATTTTTGTGCAGAAAATTTAGTCCTGATTATTTCAAGGAAACAAATGGTGAAAGGATAACTTGTTAGAATAAGTGCATGCATCATTCACACCAACACAGGTGAAACCCCTCATAGCAGGACTTCTATATCTAAGGTGGTTTCATGACCCATCAAGTTAAACTTAAAAGGCAAGAGAACATTTGTTTTTAGAGTCAGTATTGAATGCCTTTTTTTTTTTTTTCAGAAAAACAAGTCTTATGTAGAAGAAAAAAAAAAGAAAAAGAAAGAATAAAGGGAAGGAGGTGTCTGATGCATATTTTATTGCTTTGCCAAGCTTTTGAACTGCTTATTTAATCTAGTTCCAGTTACTTTGTGAAATGGGCATAATCATAGTTCTTAAGGTATATAAAGGGGAATATATATCAGAATAGCTATCCAGTTCTCTTACTTTGGAAGTATAAATTCCCGTTTTCTGTGCTTAAATATGCTCATTTAAATGCTACATACTGATGGTTAGCTACAGCATAAGCATTTCTAAGCAGTCTATATGATGTGATATGTACAAAGATGTCTTGTGAGATGTAAAGAACTCTAGGGCTAAACCAACTAGGGCCAGTAAATCAAATTCAGTCCACCACCTTTTAAATATAAACATTTCTTTTTGTAATAATTATTTATTTTTACTAGAGACAGAACGGGAAGCTAGGAAGAAAAAGACCTGCAGATGGGGACTCAGGACTTGGATCCACGTCCTTGCTCACTGTAACATGTGAGCTCTACTGTGTGCACCACTGCCCATCACCAACCCACCACCATTTAAATTTTTGTATGTTTGTTTTTTTCTATGACCCACCAGTTGAGTGTGGTTTTTATTTTTTTTAAGGGGCTGGAATAGATTAAAAGAAGATGAATATTCTGTGGCATGTGAAAATAATTTAAAAACTCAAATGTTTGTGTCTACAAATCAATTTTTATTGAAGCACAACCACACTCATTCTTTTATGTACTGCTTGAAGTTTTTGCACAATAGACAGAGTTGCACGCTGGGATGGATACTATATGGCTCATGAAATTGAAAAAATCTACTCTCTGAAAGGTTTACAGACAAAACAACAGTGTGTATGAGTTGAGTTCACAAAGTGTCATATAGTAAAAACTCAATCATATGAGGTTTTACTGTTTTTATTTAATTCAAGAAAGTCATCATAGAGTACATACTAGGTGGCCTTTGAAATACTGCACAGACTATCACCATGTAATATAATAAATATGTTCATTGCAATATGCCTGTACTCATTTGACAACCAATAAGCAAACAGATAATTGAAAATGTGTATACTGTATGGCTGTGGATAAGAAAAATTAAGGAATAAAGAAAAACATTTTCAGGATAGGGACTTGCAGTTTTTAAATAGGGTAGCCTGAGAAGATCTAATTGAAAGGTAACATATAAGCTACAACATGGAGGACACAAATGAACCTTGGGGAGAACTGAATGTGTATGTAATAAAATAGGCAATTCTAGAAGCCTTATGACACTATTATATGCATATACAGAGCCAATGAAATATTTCACTTGGATAGTGTGCCACTTTTCCATGTTCTTGACCCTAACCCCACTACATTGAAGGAAACTTTGATGCTGTGATAAATCTATCTATATAATTAAATAAGGTGTATATAAGGCTGAGGAACAAAGAGTGTTTGGTGTGCCCACACAAGGTATCTGTGGCTGACATGGAGTAAATAAGGGGGAGAATAGTATAAGAAAATCTGGAGCATATCACCAGGCCACATTAAGCTGCTACTGACTTGTTACTGTAGATTGTCTCCAGAGGTGCCAAGCCTGAGAAGTCAACCTTTCTCTAAACTAGTGAGATCTTTCCTAACACAAAGTACTATCTAGTTCCATTTCAGATGGCATGTTATCTAGCAAAGTTACAGATACTAGATACAGGGCCTAGGGTACTGAGTACAGATGTACATCTATCTATAAACAAGGGGCAGTCATATACCTCAAAGTAAAAGTGCTTATTAGCCCTCTGTGATTAGATTTAGACCTAATAAGCCTATCATTCTAGAAGAATGGCCTAAAGAAGGCATCATCAGTTCTCTCGATTAGTGAGCCCTGCAATCTAGTAGAAAGCTCTAAAGAAAGCTGATCCCATAAACCTAATACTGACTACTCCATCATCTGTGGTCCTAGTCCAGGAATCCTTGGATTCCCACATAGATATGATGGACCTAGACCTCTAATAGAACCCTATCTCCATCATCATTGGTCACTTCCATCAGAAACATCAGCATAAGCCCTCTTGTGCACCACTCTAGGAACTTATCCTCTCTATAAAGTAACAATGGTAGGGACTGCCCCAGTCTCCAAAGAGAAGCTGAGTCATCCTACCCTGCCACTATAGGAAAACTGGTCCTGAAATGAGTGCACCTAAAATGTCCCCAGCTGTGACCATGGACTGCAAGCTCAGACAGACAAGGAAAGACAGAAACAATCTGGGGAGTATGGATTGACCTGCTAATGCCCATATCCAGCAGAGAAGCAATTATATAAGCCAGAACTCTCACCATCTGCATCCCATAAAGAATGTTGGTCCATAGTCCCAGAGAGGGAGAAATGTTAAGGGAAAATGAACAGAGGACTCTGAACTCCAATTCCATTAGGATCTGGAGAGAAAAGAGGAAAAAAGAATGACACTCAGAAGTAGTAATAGCTGTAGACATTACTTAGAAAAGAAGGCAATACCACAGAAAAAAAATGGCCAGCAGTATACATGTATATATAGATAAATAGATAACTTTATATAGAGAGAGAAATAGTTACAGATAATTATAAATTATAGAGTTAACTCATATCAGTGACCTTGGGAAAACTACTGGTTTCCAATGGAGGGGATGGGAGCACAGAACTCTGGTGGTTAGAAAGGTGCAGTACCCTTCTCAACACATAGTTCTGTACATAAATATTTAGTTGATAAAATTTAAAATAAATAAGAAAAAACAATGTGCCAATTACAATGAAATGTAAGCATAAAAATAAATCTGGAGCATATCTGACTAGGTTAGATGAATCCTTGTAGAACCATCTAGTCAAACTGGATTTACTGTGAGAGATGGAGCAATATTTCTGAACAGAGTAGTGTACAGCTTGACTTGAATTTAATCCAGGTAACTGGCTGCTGTGATGATGAAGGGCCTAAAAATAGACTGTAGCAGAGATAAGAAAACATAAGAAGACTCAGAGTTAGATTATTTCCCCTAGCATCCCAATGCCAGATACTCTCATTATGCTTTCTGTGAGATCTTGCAATAGTACATGGCTTGAGATAACATCAGGAAATATAGATCTTGGGTGCCAGATGGTGACACACCTGGTTAGCTGACTGCAATCTTGTTCTCTTCCAGGAAGTGAGGGAATTGGGGCTTTGGGAGGCCATCAGCAGCAGCTGGTTTTTCCACATCAGTGCTGAGAGCTGACTGGGAACCATCCATCTTAGAGATAGTGGTGTTGATCACCATGGAGCTGGCCCCCAGGGACACTGGGAGAGTTGGGATGCCACCACTCTGGATCACAGAGATCTCATTGGTATACATGGCCAGACCACCATTGAGCATGGTAGTATACTGGTTCTACACCATGGGGTCCACATTCACTGAAGGTGCCAGGGCTTCCTTGGGGTACATCTCAGGGACCCTCTTTGTATCTGTTCCAATCAAAGCCATGATATCCTCAATAACCAGCTTCCTCCCACGTCAGGCAGAGCTATTGTTGGCACCATGTGTCATGTAGTGGACCTTCAGGTTGCCTTTGGTGGTAAAAGCTTGCCCACAAATGTTGCAGACAAAGGGCTTCTCTCCAGTATGAGTTTGCTCATGAATCTGAAGAGCATTGGCAGATGAGAAGCTCTTCCCACATCGAGTGCAGCCGTGCTGCTTGGTCTTTGGGCATGACTGGGTGGCTAACAGAGGTGTCACATGGGGACATGGTTGCAGATCCAACAAATGCACTGGGAATTTCAACTTTGACATAGGTTGGCGGGGATCATATAAATGCTGGTGGGAGACTGCTCCCACACTTGTACTTGTAAAGAATGGCCTCATCTTTGGGTTTGACTTCCCCCGGGAGATGTTCGGGGGCTTTCCTTTCCCCTTCTTGGATGGATCTAAGACCACAGTGGAGAACAGGTTCTGGAAGAGCACAGAGCCTGGGGTCTGAGGTAGCAAAGCACCAGGGAGGCATGACATGACATTGGGGAGCACCCTGGTCCCATCTGGCTTCACAGCAAAGGACGTCAGCCCAGGGAACCCAGAACTGGTTGTGGAAGGGAGGTTGGCATGAGGTAGCTTGGCTTGCTTCAAGGCATCCAGAGACAAACCTTGGTCTTCATCTTTCTGGTTGAGCAAAGCCACGGCTGCAGACACCTGCTGGGACACGTGGCCACCTAAGATTTTGAGGGCATCAGCACCAGACTCGCCAGATTGGAGGTTGTCTGAGGCCCACATGTCCATGTAGTTGCGGATATGCTCAGTGAGCTGGAGCTGGTGAAGCTGCTGCTGCTGCAGACACAGGAGCTGTTCCAAGACCCACAGGAAGTTGTTGGCGCCAGGCAAGGGGGAGAGCTGGTTCGCTGTTGCCTTGGTGCCCTGTAGGGCTTGGAGAGTGACATTAGTGCTGGCCACTTTGCCTTTGGATAGATAGTTTATGTTCTGGGGTATGGGTGGCAGGCTGGGCTCTGTCTTTAAGTACATGACAGGCTCTGTGCTTGGCTTCTCCTTCCTGTCCCCTGAGCTGCTGCTGTCCTCCTCCTTGTGTCCATCCTTGTTACCAGGGCTTAGTGGCTGGTGGCTCAGCATAGTCTCTGGGAAGTCTTCTGAAGGCACTGGCCCTTCACTGTCATTCATAATGAGGACAGGTAGATTTTTAGTGCAATTTTTCTTATGCTCTAAGAACTCACAGAAGCTGAAGACCTCTGCACAGCACTTGTCACAGATGTGAGTATCCTCCCTGCGGGGCCGCTTCACCACTGCACCATTACCATTCATGTCATCACTGCTTCCAGGGTGGTTCAAAGAAGCACCCGGTGGCGGCTGCATCTGTGAAATCTGCTGTGGGCTGTGGCTCACCCTGGTCCTACTCTGAGTTGATGTGTTGAGGTTTCGCCTGCTTGCACCTTGACATGGTGCGAGCATCAGGGCGCCCTGGGAGAACCGTGCCAATGGAGCCCACTCCGCCACAAGTTCCTGGAGTTAGGAAATTTACCCCCCTTCGGCCAGAATGCACACGTCCCAGTAACTCTTCTTTTTTTTTTTCCTGCCTCCAGGGTTATCGCTGGGGCTCCTAGAGGCTATTTTTTCCCTTTGTTGCCTTTGTTGTTTGTCATTGTTGTTATTACTATTACTATTGTTGTTATTGGATAGGACAGAGAGAAATCGAGAGAGCAGGGGAAGACAGAGAGAGGGAGAGAAAGACAGACACTTGCACACCTGCTTCACCACTGGTGAAGGGACCCCTCTGAAGGTGAAGAGCTGGAGGCTCGAACCGGGATCCTTATGCTGGTCCTTGCTCTTTGCACCATGTGCACTTAACCCACTGTACTACCACCTGGCCCCCAATAGTGACTACTTCTAAGATATCTAAGATATTTGCCTGGACCTATACCCATGAATTTTTGCATGCATTCCCTCTTGAGAACCTAGTCCTCCCCTCCTCTGCTCCCTCCACCCCATATACATACTTTGCAGTAAGAGAGCCAACAATTCCAATGTTTGTATCACAAACTATTCTCCCAGGGAAGTATACCCCTGTCTCTTTGTTGGGACTCTGGCGGGGTGATCTCCAGGGGAAAGGCAAGGGACAACATGAATTAAAGACACCAGGGAGACCTGCAGCGTGCTCAGACCTCAGATCTCAAGTTTCAGGTCTCAGGTCTCGTTTATTAGCAGGTGGGCAAGGTTTAAGTAGAAAACCAAACAAAGAACATTATTCAAATTTGTCAGAAATTACAGGTTTCTTAAAGGTCAGCTTGCCCCTATGGTAGGGAGCTGGTATGACAAGAATTGATGCAGATACATAAAGGTCAAGATAATTAGTCTCCTGATGCAGGCATTTAATTACACAAAGGAGTTTGAGGAGAGGAGAGGGGTTGAACCAATTAAGGCAAGATAGAGAGAAGATAAGCAAGGTTTGACGCAAATTGAGGACATCAAACGGCACTGTTAGGAGTGTGTGATAAGGTGTGTTCTCCTCTGTGAACTTTGAGTAAGTGAATCTTAAAGTAGGCGGCCATGTGGCCTGTAGTTAATGGGGAGAAGTATTGGGGTTTCTGTGGGCCTGAGAATCAAGAAGGAAATAACTAAGTCTGAGTTTCTCCCCTTTTGCTCACCTCGGTTGAGAGAGACTATCAAAGAGGGTATCTTCTCAGACCTCCATCCAAGAATGGGGGAGTTCTCTCCCTAAGCTCTATCAAGCTTACACATAGTCCCAACACCTCATAATTACAAGTGTTTCTTTTTCGCGTGGCTAAGGAAATATTCAACTGAAAGCACAGAGTTTATAAGCCTACAGCTACAGCTACTATTTTGATTGCTTGAATGGTGTTCTGATGCCTCTTCCCACCCTTCTCTTTGTCCCTCTTTAGCTTTATTTCTCCCTTCCTCTCTCACTCTTTGTGTTAACTTATGAAATAAATCATAATCTCAATTCTGACTTTCTATGCAACAAGCAAAAGAATCAGTTCATTGATAACAACAGCATCATTGAAATACTAGAACAGAGAAGTACACTCTAAGGGGTGATGTGCAGTTGGCAATTGGATGTAAATTCTGCAATTCTGGGAGAGGTCAAGGCTGGAGATACATATTTAGGACTCATCTTCAGATAGAATGTTATTATGATTGTATTGTCCAGTACTGTTGTTATGATTATATTATCCAGTACTATTGGATGAGTCTGTACTGACCAAAAGTATATTGAAAACAATATCTAGTGAGTTAAAGACCTGACATCAGAGACCCTATGAAAAGCTGCATGTGAAGTTTTGATTCTACGAGAAGCAAGTACAATATCAAGAACAAGTATAAAAAATATAACTAGCATGTATAATTTGATTACTACTAAATTATATAATTTTTCAGTAAGTTAGATTGTAAGTGTGTATACAAAACCAGGTACAATTGTATGGTATTACATTTTGGAGGTGAGATACATTAGTATCTTAAGGGATATTAATGAACCACTGAATGAGCACACAAGACATTCTTGCAATAGTTACCTAGATTATACAAGATTAGCAAGATAAGACTAATTTATGTAGAAATATCATGTATCAGAATCAAATTGGCTAATTCTTTTTTTTTGCAGTTTTCTTTTTAATGTTGAAAAACCAGTAGAGATAATTTTATTTAGTTAGTTTTTTATTTTTTATTTATAAAAAGGAAACACTGACAAAAGCATAGGATAAGAGGGGTACAACTCCACACAGTTCCCAACACCAGAACTCTGTATCCCATCCCCTCCCTTGATACCTTTCCTATTGTTTAACCCTCTGGGAGTATGGACCCAAGTTTATTGTGGGATACAGAAGGTGGAAGGTCTGGCTTCTGTAATTGCTTCTCCACTGAACATGGGCATTGACTGGTCGATCCATACTACCAACCTGTCTCTCTCTTTCCCTAAAAGGGAGGGGTTCTGGGAAGTCAGAGCTTCAGGACATATTGGTGGGGTTGTCTGTTCAGGGAAGTCTGGTTGGCATCATGCTGGCAACTGGAACCTGGTGGCTGAAAAGAGAGTTAGTACACAAAGCCAAACAAATTGTTGACCAGTCATGGACCTATAGGCTGGAATAGTGCAGATGAAGTGTTGGGGGTTCCTCCATTTTGTAGATAGCTAGCAGGCATATTTTAGTTATATTCCAAATGGCCTGTGGCTATACTAGTTTGTTTTTTTTACCCCTGAGCCTGAAATCTGATATGCAGGTTGATCCAAGTTATTGTCTGGGGAGATGATGTCATGGCTGGAAGAAGGACCAAAAAGCTGGATCAGGGAAGAGAGTAGCTCCCAAATATGGGAAAGGTGTATAAATATTGTTGGCTGTAAACCCCATTGATTTGATCTGACCTGGGGTCGATTTCAGCTTAGGAGCCTATGTGACCTCTGCATCCCTGTAGATTTGAGCTCACATTCTGTAGTCATAAGTAGGAACATTCCAAGCTGCCCCAATATCAGGACCCATCTTCCTCAGGTGTAGCATAGAGTAGGTTGTCCAGCTTCCCTTCGGAGGATTGAACATTCTCTACCATTGTTGATCCAAGTTGAGGGCAAGATTCTATGAGGGCCCACAGAGGGATCTATTTTGTTGTTCCTGATAGAGATGACCAGTAATAGTAGAGTGAGGGATTTATTCGAGGTCTAGACCCATCATGTCTGTTTTTGAATCTCACAACTCCGGGAATAGGGCCCCAGCTGATGGGGTGGCCTGATAGTAACTCAAGAGTCATCGTTAAAGTATGCCAGTCTCTTGCCCTTACTCAGCTTTTGCAGTCCTTGCTTTGATAAGGTTAGCTTTGGAGTGAGTGAGGGAAGTGTAATAGAAAGTAGTTGAGGAAGGTATCTAAGTCCAAGTGGACACTATTTCATTAGGAACTTTATACTGACTCACTGCAGCGTATTGTGTACTTTTGCTTTCAGGTATATATTTTGCCCTAATTTATGAATACATGTGAACATATGCTCTATCTCATGGGACCTGTACTATATGTAGATTTTGGGACTTTGTTAGGAAGTGAACCACCTGGAATGGAATTGGAGAATCCTTTGAGAAAGGAAAGGTCTCACCTGAGTAATGAGGCTGAAAGTTTGACATTGCACACCTGATGACATCTCAGTATAGTCTGAAGTAAAGTATGCTGAGGTGGTACTCATTGCACTGATTAGGCTGGGATCAGCAGATGCAGTATAAGTTGGTATGAATTGGTAGAAACATGCAGGAATGTTGATATTCTTCGTGTTGGTTTGGCCCCCTTCCCCCTACCTCTGAGAGAAATGGTTTGGTCCTTGCTAGTTTCACGCCCCTCTTTCTCCCTGCCCCGTATGCTAAGGACGTCCAGAGTCCCAGCAGCAGCGGAGGAAGAATGATGGGGGAAGCACATGGTGTGGTGATTTGCCCGTTCGTGAATAAAGAAAAAATTGCAGCTTCTCAGCCCAGCCGTGTGTCCTTAAGTCTCTGTCTCTGTCTACCACCGCAATGCTAGCCTGGCCTGCTGGAGCCCCCGAACTTTAACAACAAATGGCACCCACGTGGACCTGACCTGCGCATCTCTCAGATAAGTGAAGACAATTTGGCTACCTATGTACTATGGCCTTCTCTTCTGCTTGTGAAGAGATCTCCAAAGGCCTCTGCCCTTTCTTCACGAGACTGTTTCGCTGTTTCTGGAACATTTATCTCTGGACCACTCTGTGGTTTCTGCCCAATGCCAGCTTGCAGGAGCCCAACGCCAGCCCACATGAGCCGGCTTTCTGCCGCGTGGCGTGGGGCATTGGGCGCCAGCTCCCTCCATGCTGCTCGGCTGCTGGGAGCAGGGCAGCAGACATGGCAGGGCCATGGGTCAGGGCCGTGGCGGCCTATCCTGGCCACCACCCCGGGGCACCTCGACCCACGCCTTCTGCATGGCTGGCCCGCCCGCCCTCGTACTATGAAGTCTGGACAGATCCTGGACCACCCAGAGACCGCGGGCTCCCTGCTGAAACTGGGCCCCTTGGCCGAGATCTCCAGCTTGGGTCTGAAGGCAGACAAGCTAGAACATGCAGAGATTCATCCAGAGATCGCAACCTACAATTCCTAGAAGTGGAGCTGCGCAGGAATGGAGCTGTGCGGGAAGCCACCTCCGGATGGTGACCCCTCCCAACAACTAAGACAGTACAGATCTAAATTCGTGTTTAAAATGACATGTCTTTGCAACAAAGGTTTCTCTCCTTGTGTATTAAAGACCATGTGTATGTGTGTGTTTAAAGTTTGGTAACATCAACTTTAAGGTTAAAAATATAACTTTAAGGCTATATTCTTACCAGACAGAGTTAAATGACAAAAGGTTTTCAACGTAATTCTCATAAAGATAAAATTAACTTACATTTAAAGTCTGAAGTAAAAATTAGTTTAAATATCAATATATTTTAACCAAGTTGGTCTAAACAAAACCTGCACACACCTAGGGTGTGTCTCAATCTTGAATGGGTGTAACAAAAGGTTAAATAGACTTGTTGATATGTAAAACTCTCGATTACCTTCTCTATTAGAAATGGTAGATTACACAATGGCTATGCTAATGATTCTCATGCCTGAGGTTTTCTTTCCTTGATTCTTATGTCTAACTTTTCACATTCTATTGTTTAAACTTTAAACAACCTTAAAATCATTCTAAAAAAGACTTCTAATTGTAATAGAGTTATCAATTGTGATAAGCTTCTAACCTGCTACAAGTTTTGTTTCATAAGTAAGTGAATTGCAGCTGTCAAGTTCTCTACAGAAAAGCAGAATTCCGATGGCTGACATTCCCCATCGAGACAGACATACAACAATTCACCCCTGGCAATTCTTCAGTGGACATCTGCTTTGGACTTCTATCGGACTCACTGGTACACCTCGGACACTTTGCACAAAACTAGCAGCTTCCCTTATGCTGCTGGGTTTCTCAAAGACTGACTGCAGCCATTCCTTGGGACTCTAGGCCTCACCCTCCCCCCATGCTAGAAAATGCCCATCGAGGCAAGTACACCCCCCAGAGGCAGGAAATGTTTTTAAGCTGATAAAATTTTGCCCAGAGGCCAAAAATGGCCCCCTCAGGCCTTCCCTTGGCAGCACACTGGTTCTTGTTGCCCGCTTACATGTTTCTCCATGTTTGTGCCAGTTTCTTTTTTTTGAAAATGCCTGTACTATATAGGTTTCTGTTCACCCCACACCCCTGATACTGTGGTCATTTAGTTAAAAAGAAAAGGGGGAATATGTTGGTATTCTTCGTGTTGGTTTGGTCCCCTTCCCCCTACCTCTGAGAGAAATGGTTTGGTCCTTGCTAGTTTCGCGCGCCTATTTCTCCCCACCCCGTATGCTAAGGACGTCCAGAGTCCCAGCAGCAGCAGAGGAAGAATGATGGGGAAGCACATGGTGTGGTGATTTGCCCGTTCGTGAATAAAGTAAAAACTGCAGCTTCTCAGCCCAGCCGTGTGTCCACGAGTCTCTGTCTCTGTCTACCACCGCAATGCTAGCCTGGCCTGCTGGAACCCCCGAACTTTAACAACACAGGAAAATGAGCCCCACCCTAGAGGTTCCAGGACTGGGGAAAATATAGGCTCTATACAGGAAGTGGCCTCCCACTCCCTTCCTGCTGTCTTAGGGTTTAAGAAGGCAATAGATAGTTATTGCTATAATCACATTATTTGGCAGCTGAGTTAACTTTGAAATATCCCTTCGTTAGGATTTGCTATATCATGCACAACATCACCATAATTTATGTCTCTTGACATTATTTGTATGTAGCTGTAGGCTAATTCTAATCACTTAATTTCCAGTGATTCTCACGATTGGTTCATTAGACTTTTAAAAAAAATCTTGACTAGTTTTGTTTACTTGCTTGAATATTTATTTAAAGTAACCCAAGGAGAACTAATGATATCCCCTTTTCTTTAAAACAATGTTTTGTTTTCTCCAAAACAATATTTCTTAGTTTTTGATTCACTGTTACCTCCCACTCACTAAGGAAGCTAAGTTCCATGTCATGGAAATTCTTGATTATACTAAAATGTGCATAAAAGAACATTTATCTTTTTGTTCATGTATAAATACAGTTTTATCATAACCAACATAAACTATTTTATATAATGACTGCCCAACCCATAGTAAACTCTATTCTATTCTTGTTTTTCATATAAATGAAATAAATATATTCTGACTTATTTCTTTTAATATAGTATCTTCCAGGTTCAGGCCCACTCAAGGACTATTATGAAATTTTCATTCCTCTTTATGATGGAATACTCTTACATTGCATTTATTTACAATGTAAGATGTGTGTGTGTGTGTGTGTGTGTGTGTGTATGCATGCAATGTAAGAAAGATATACAGTTTTGTTCACCATCTGTTGATGGGCACTTGGGTTTTTGTACTTTTTTGGCTATACTCATCTAACTACAAGTTCCCCAAGGGAAAGCTGCCCAGGTTCCTTACCTCAGATATGCATCTATATATGATATCTATATATATATATATATATATCTTCTTACAGATGAATAAAGCCATGAATAGTAATGAAAATGACAACTCCAAAATACCTAAATATAGAAAATGGATCTTCTTCACTTCCCTCAGTCACTCTATCTACTCAACTAACTATACAAAAGTAAGATATATCTCCTTATCTCTTCTGACAGAACCAGCATTATTGCCACCTCTTGATAATCTTTAGAAAAGAAACATTGTATACAATTGGCCAAGAGATACACTGGCCAAAAAATACATATCAACTAAAGGACAATTTTTTTCCCTATGATAGCCTTTATTAGAATCATAAAACAAGCAAATGCAGTAAAACTTCAGGTTAACTTAGACAACATCCTAGATCTATTTTTTCTCTAACTTGAAGCCAGACTCCATAAATCTAATACTAGTTCGGATACAACAAATGACACAGTGCTTTACTAACTGGGAGAAAGTCTAACCTTATCACATAAAGAAAGGACTATAAATGCTGGAAAAGGGCAAGAAACTGGATCACTTGATGGCCTTTTTGGTCAATACCAGGCCTCCCCAACATCTGGGGGCCCTATTCAGGGAATCTTTGAATTCCTCCATAGACAATATGGACCTAGATCCCTTTCTCCATCATCACTGGTCACTTTTATCAGGAACGTCATCATAAGCCCTCTTGTGGGCCTTTCCAGGATCAGGCCCTCTTAACAATAAAGTAGCAATGGCTACTGCCCCACTCTCCTACTCTGCCACTCAAGGAAGACTGAACCTGAAATGAGTGCAGCCTATAATGTCCCAGCTGTGACCATGGAATGCAAGCTCAGAATGACAAGGACTCAGAGGTTACATAGACTCCTGTGCTAAATATGAATATATACTAGGCCAGATCAGTGAGAAAAAGAGTTAATTGTATTTGTATACTTTTCTCATACTTGGGATCTGTTCTCTGCCCTAATCCAGCTTTTGTGTCTTATTCTCAACTTTGACACGATCTTCCCAGACAATACTTTTAGTCCACCTCTCTGTTAGCTATCAAGCTCTGGCAAAAATTACTAAAGTCATGGGTCCCTTGGAATACCTAAAATAGACCTCCTACCTTCTTTCTACCCTAATGTCCATAATCTTATTTGTTCTATTCCTACATTTTGGTTCCTGTTTATTAAACATTTTGTCCTGCTTCATGTCTTACCACCTTTTAGCCACCAAGCTGCAGATGCTACTATGGTTCCATCCTGACTACCTTGAACAGATGACCTCACCAGTGTGTCTTAGAACTTCACCTCTCCAGAGCCCTACCAACTAGGGAAAGATAGAAGCAGGCTGTGGGTATAGATTAGCCTACCAATGTCCATGTCCAGTAGAGAAGCAATTATAGAAGCCAAAGCTCCCACCTTCTGCACTCCAAAAAGAAATTTGGTCCATACTCCCAGAGGGGAAGAAATATTAGAAGAAGATGACCAGAGAGCTCTATACTTAATTCCATCAGGACCTACAGAGAAAAAAAGTAAAAAATGAAAGACATTTGGAAATAGTTAATAAGTTTGTATTTATGACTTAGAAAGGAAAAGAAGGCAGGACCTAGATAAAAATGGGCATATAAATATAAATAGTTATAGAAATAAGTGTCAACCCATATCTGTGACCTTGGAAGAACTATTTCAGTTTCCAATGATGGGAATAGGGACACAGAACTCTGTTGGTAGGTACAGTGTGGAATTATATCCCTATTATCTCAATAGTTTTGTAAATCAATATTAAATCACTAATACAAACTTTTATT
The DNA here is from genome assembly GCF_950295315.1 of Erinaceus europaeus. Taxonomy (NCBI): domain Eukaryota; kingdom Metazoa; phylum Chordata; class Mammalia; order Eulipotyphla; family Erinaceidae; genus Erinaceus; species Erinaceus europaeus. The sequence goes on along the minus strand of NC_080165.1, from coordinate 106,610,338 downwards.
TTTTATTTTTTTTATTCCCTTTTGTTGCCCTTGTTGTTTTTTTATTGTTGTAGTTATTATTGTTGTTGTCATTGTTGGATAGGACAGAGAGAAATGGAGAGAGGAGGGGAAGACAGAGAGGAGGAGAGAAAGATAGACACCTGCAGACCTGCTTCACCGCCTGTGAAGCGACTCCCCTGCAGGTGGGGAGCCGGGGTTCGAACCAGGATCTTTATGCCGGTCCTTGTGCTTTGCACCACCTGCGCTTAACCTGCTGCGCTACAGCCCGACTCCCTAATACAAACTTTTAAAGTGAAAGAAAAAAAGAAAATGAATCTTTACTCCCAATATAATGATATTATTTCACTTGGTCTCTAAAATGGACAATGATTTATAAAGTAGTGCTTTGAAAACATCTTTTAGCAGTTGCATCAGGACCAAATCAAGAAGGCAAATATTCTGAGTTACAGTTCTATAAAAAGTGAAAATAATTGATACTGCTATTCCCACTGAGCCTAAATATTTCTGGGACACAAATAGAATAATTATGTATATAACTCTTTTAACAGTGGGGCCAGGAGGTGGGGCACCTGGTTAAGCACACACATTATATTATGCAGGACCCATGTTCAAGCCCCTGGACCCCACCTGAAAGGGAAAAGCTTCTCATGTGTGGTGAAGCAGGACTACAGGTGTTTCTTTCCTCCTCCCCTATAAATTCCTTTATGTTCTTTTTAATATCAACATATATATTTGATTCTTGGTCAAATGGTTTACTGACATTTGTTACAATCAGAATTGAAACAATGGCATGTATAAAGCAATGAGTAAAATGGTATTTTCATTACATTCCAGTGTGTCATTAAAAATTCCATCCCCTGCTTTAAAGTGGGCAGGACATGTGGACTCAGCGGAGCAGCTAAGTCATTTCAACTAAAATCACTCTCTAATTCAACATACAGGTTTGACCCACCCTCATTTCAAGATCTGGCACAAGTAGTATCTCTTTTTAAAGGATTTTTAAACATGTTTATTTATTGGATAGAGACAGAAAGAAATTGAGATGAGAGGAGGAGACAGAAAGGGAGAGAGACAGGAAACACCTGCAGCACTGCTTCACCACTCGTGAAGCTTTCTCCCTTGCAGGTGGAGACCAGTGGCTTGAATGTGTGCACTATAATGTGTGTGCTTAACCAGGCACACCACCACCTGGACCCCACAAGTGGTATCTTATCACTTGTTTTCTTCTTTTTTCTCTGGCATTGTTTTCCAGATTGGCTCCTTAATGTTGCTGATAACTATTCTAATTTTGTCTTTGTAACCGCCATAGCAACTCCTTCAGGTAAGTTTCACTGAATATACTCCAAATAGACATCTGCTGAACTTCCAGTTAGATCTTCTAACTCTAGACATCTGTGAAATGTCCTCATTTCATAATGAACTCTGTGCTTCTTAAAAATATGCACTAGGGAGTCGGGCTGTAGCGCAGCGGGTTAAGCGCAGGTGGCGCAAAGCACAAGGACTGGCATAAGGATCCCGGTTCGAACCCCGGCTCCCCACCTGCAGGGGAGTCGCTTCACAGGCGGTGAAGCAGGTCTGCAGGTGTCTATCTTTCTCTCCTCCTCTCTGTCTTCCCCTCCTCTCTCCATTTCTCTCTGTCCTATCCAACAATGACAACAACAATAATAATAACTACAACCATAAAACAACAAGGGCAACAAAAGGGAATAAATAAATAAAATAAATATTAAAAAATATATATATATGCACTAATGGGGGTCGGATGGTAGTGCATCGGGTTAAGCGCAGGTGGCTCAAAGTGCAAGGCCCAACATAAGGATCCCGGTTTGAGCCCCCAGCTCCCCACCTGCAGGGGAGTCACTTCACAAGCAGTGAAGCAGGTCTGCAGGTGTCTATCTTTCTCTCCCCCTCTCTGTCTTACCCTTCTCTCTCCATTTCTCTCTGTCCTATCCAACAATGGCATCAATAACAGCAATAAAACAACAAGGGCAACAAAAGAGAATAAATAAATATTTTTTAATTAAAAAATATATGCACCAATTTGAGAAAAGTAAACTTTTATTTTCCTTGGAGGTTCATATACTAGGGAGACCAAATTCTTTTGCAGCAAGCACAGCAAAATATTCATAAATATCTAATACAGGCCTTATCAAACTGACAGGCAAATATCATAGGTTTAGTCAAATCCTTGGGAACATCAATGTGCAGGTTTTAAAACTGTATCCACTTCATATTGGTACTAGTAAGAAATCTACCAATTTCTTGAACCCTGCCAGAGGCGCCAGCAAACAGCTTTATGTGGTTTTTTTTTTTACAATATAAATAATTTTTTAAAATCTTCAGAAAACAAATATGCTACCTCAGGTTTTGGGAAGTTAGGGATCAGCAAGGATATGTGATGACTGCTAACATAGGAAATGTGTATTGCTATGTAGTTGGAAAATAATAGGGCATGATTTCTGGCATGTTTCTTTTTTTTTCTTTTTTTTTTTTTTTTGCCTCCAAGATTATTGCTGGGGCTCGGTGCCTGCACCACAAATCCACTGCTCCTGGAGACCATTTTTTTCCCTTTTGTTGCCCTTGTTGTTTTATCATTGTTCTGGTTATTATTATTGTTGTTGTTGACGTCATTGGATAGGACAGAGAAATGGAGAGAGAGGGGAAGACAGAGAGGGGGAGAGAAAGATAGACACCTGCAGACCTGGTTCACTGCCTGTGAAGCGACTCCCCTGTAGGTGGGGAGCCAGGGGCTCCAACCCGGATCCTTATGCCGGTCCTTGCGCTTTGCGCCAGGTGCACTTAAACCACTGCGCTATACCCGACTCCCTTCTGGCATATTTCCTTACTGTAGTAATCATACCATGAATATGTAGGACGTTGTTACTAAGCGGGGCCGGCAGGATGGATCACCAGGATCATGCACTTGCTTTGTCATAAGTGTAACCCAGTTCAAGCCCGGCCCCCAATGTCCTATGTGAAGTTTCAGTGCAGTGTCATCTTTTCCTCTCTCCTTGCATCTTTTTCTTCCTCTTTATATCTGTAAAGTTGGCACAGAGAAAGCAGTAAAATCCAGGTGATTGTAAAAGGAAAAAGATTTTGACATACAGAAAATTAAGTAGAAAACATACTGGAAACTCTTCTACTAGCCTAAAAGTATTTTAAGATCAAAAACCAAAAGAAAAGAAAAAAAAACAAGGTTTCCGGTAACTCCTGTTTGGCAATGCTGAGGAATGGCTGGATTGTGGGAATTTAAATTTGTAACATCTGCAGCTTTGAGATATGACATCTAAGTAATTTCAATCATTTTCTCTTTTCCAATTCCATTACAGGGTGTGTTGGGTGCATCATGTAACTGGGATGTGGGTATACCCTTTCCTGGAGCACATTGGTCCAGGAGCTAGAATCATCTTCTTTGGATCTACCACCATCTTAATGAATTTTTTGTACCTGCTGGGTGAAGTTCTGAACAGTTATATCTGGGATACACAGAAAAGTAAGTATTATTAATTTCCTTGATTTTAAGTGAACATGTATCTCTATTGCATAATACAAAAGAAAAACTTGTTACTACAATGGTACTGCAAACATTTGCATCAAAATACTGATTAAATCCCCCTTTTTCAGAGATTTAGACTTTCTCCTCTTGAGTTTTAGTAGCAGAAGCCACTTAAATAGTCCCGATGAAGCCTCTCCATCTGTTCAGTCTTGAGACCAGATCCATTGGTTTTCAAAAACTCCTCAAGTAGTATCATTCTTGTAATTCGCTCCACACGTGGCTGAGCAAGTTGTGGTATATATACACAATGGAATACTACTTAGCTGTAAAAAATGGTGACTTCACTGTTTTCAGCCGATCTTGGATGGACCTTGAAAAAATCATGTTGAGTGAAATAAGTCAGAAACAGAAGGATGAATATGGGATGATCTCACTCTCAGGCTGAAGTTGAAAAACAAGATTAGAAAAGAAAACACAAGTCGAACCTGAAATAGAATTGGAGTATTACACCAAAGTAAAAGACTCTGGGGTGGGTGGGTGGGTGGGTGGGTGGGGAGAATACAGGTCCATGAAAGATGATGAATGACATAGTGGGGGTTGTATTGTTAAATGGGAATCTGGGGAATGTTATGCATGTACAAACTATTGTATTTACTGTTGAATGTAAAGCATTAATTCCCCAATAAAAAAATAAATTATTTAAAAAATAAAAGTAAGTATTATTGAGGGGTGCATTAAAAAAAAAACAAAAGGAAATGATACCTTAAACTGTGTGCAAAGATTAAAGAAATTTTCCATTATAGCATGGGATTGCTTAAGAAGACTTGCAGTTTTTATATCCATTATATTAATTTAAGAGTTCATTTCAGTTACCTGAAGGGCTTATTACTCTTTTTTTTCTTCCTAACTAGTAAAACACCCAAATCAGAGAAAAAATGGGCCTGTTTATAAAAATTTTAATCATTTCATTAGGAGAATAATAATTTACAAGACTGTTGTGTGTTTAAAATTTTATTATTTTATTACTTTTATTTATAAAATGGAAACATTGACAAGACCATAGGATAAGAGGGGTACAACTCCACACAACTCCCACCAACAGAACTCTGATCCCATTCTCTCCCCTGATAGCTTTCCTATTTAACCCTCTGGGAGCCTGGGCCCAGGGGTCATTATGGGATGTGGAAGGTTTGGCTTCTGTAATTGTTTCTCAGCTGAACATGGGCATTGATAGGTCGATCCATACTCCCATCCTGTCTCTCTCTTCCCCTAGAGGGGCAGGGCTCTAGGGATGTAGGGCTTCAGGACACATTGGTGGGATCGCCTGCCCAGGAAAGTCCGATTGGCATCATGGCAGCATCTGGAACTGGTGGCTGAAAAAGAGTTAAAATGTAAAGCAGAACAAATAGCTGACTAATCATGAACCTCAAGGCTGTAATATTGCAGATGAAGATTTGGGGTCTCTGTTTGAGAAAAAACTAGTATGTCTATTTTAGGTATATTTCAAGGGGTCTATGACCCTACTAGTTTTTGCTTGCACTTGACATCTGATATGCAGGTGGACCCAAGTTATTATCTGGGGAGATGATGTCATGGCTTGAAAAAGGTCTAGAAAGCTGGATCAGGGAAGAGAGTAGCTTCAAAATATGGGGAAAGTATATAGATATTGTTGGCTGTAAACCCCATTGATTTGATCTGTGGCCCATAGTCAGCACAGGAGCCTATGTAACCTCTGCATCCCTGTAGGTCTGAGACGACATTATGTGATCATGGCTAGGAACATTCCAGGCTGCACCAATTTCAAGACCCATCATCCTTGGGTAACAGGCAGAGTATGCTATCCAACCTCCCTAATGGGAAAAGTAGGAAGAGAGAGAGGACCAGTCATCACTCTGGTACATGTGCTTCTGAAGATTGAACTCAGGACCTCATGCCTGAGATTCCAGTGCTTTATCCGCTGCTCTGGGTGGTGGCACAGTAGGGAAAAATCCAATGTTAACAATAAAAAAAGAACTTTAGGAAATTCATGCTGGAGCTCCAGTAGCACAATTGGTCAGCATGCAGTACCTATACAGAAATTCATACTGGTAAATAAAATTATATGAAGGGACCCCCAATTAAATATAACTAGGTATATTAGAAGTCACTAAATTTCCACCATTTTGTGGATGCAGTTGCCTCAGAAAGTTTTCCCCACTATTCTTTTAGAAATGTAAGCAGCCCAGAATGTCCTCCTGGACACTGTGATTCACTAATGACTATCATACTGAAGAGCTTTATGTGACAAAGAGGTATGGGCAATAACAGATAATGTATCATTGCTGTAAAAACTGATGATATTATTTCTCTTTTGTTTCTACTTATGGCAAAGGCAAGGCATGTAATCTTATCCAGGTTGTGAACACTTGTCCAAAGTGCATTAAAAATGGAAGAGTGGAAAAACCAACAGCACAGATATGTAGTGATTGAATCCTGCATGAAAACACATCCAGAAGCAAGATGGTCTGGGGACTCAGGAGAGCTATGGACATCTCCAATATACTCATGACATTCTGCTTATCCTAGTAAATGACTGATAATGCACAAACATTAAACATTCTCTTTTGTGTCAAGCACAATGCCAGGAACTTGAGCTTACTGGAAAGAACACAGTCACTGCATGGCCATTGAATGGACATTCTGTGTGCATGGATCATCTAAGACTATGCATCAAGATAACCAAATAAGCAACCCAGGGGAATTTGAGAGTTTCTTTACTCAGCAGCTCACTTGATTTTGATAAGTGGTCTCTTGAAAAAGTATCCAAAATTTAATAGAGTTCAGGCCTCATTTTTTCTGGTTTTGTTGATACCAATCATTTGATTAGCTCACCGTAATGACTTTATTTTAACTTCACAAAATACCCTATGTCCAGTTAAGACTTAGACATACATAAATGAGATAAGCCAAAAATAAAAGGGCAAATTCCAAATGGTCTCACTTATAGGCCAAACTTAATAAACAGGGACCAGAAGGGAAAACAATAAAATTTAAACTGGGCATGGTGAATTGCATCAAAGAAAAATACTCTGGGGGAGGAGGGAAAGGAGAGATTGAGAAAACATTGAGGTCCTGGTGCATGATAATGTAAAAAGTCCTAGGTTGTGGGTGAGAGTGTTCTGCCGAGAACTTTCACAGGGAGATGAGAAACTGTACACGTGTCAATGACTGCACTGTAAATCCTCAATAAGAAAATCAAGATAAATAAAAGCAAGCCACTAAAAACAGACTACAACATACAAATTTGGGAGAGATACAGTTCAGCCCATAACTTAACTCTGCATTTGTACCCATCCCACCCTGCCTAATTCATGGCTTGCATACTGGCAAAACATATTTCCAACAGTACCCCGAAGTCTTTTCCATATTAACTCTTAAACCCAAAATCTCAGTTTACATAATCAGATTAAGGATGGGTGGAGACTTCCAGAGGCGGGGTTACAGAGCAGCAGCAGCTGGGTTTCTCTCCTTTCCTCTCCTCTCCTCTCCCAGGTCAACTAGGAATACCAAAGGAGACTACCTGGGACTGCAACAAGACAGGACTAGAATGACTTCAGGAACCCACCAAATCATCAGTTAGTGCAAACACGTGTGGCTTGTGGACAGAGAGGAACCTAGGGAGAGATTAAGTGGCTGGTAACAGTCCTGCAGTTTACCAGTTGAGACACCACCTCCAGTCTGTTCTACCAACAAGGGCATGGCTGAAGGGAGGAGAGGACTCCCCTGAGACTCACTAAATGTAACTGTGAGTGTCCATTGCTACTGCCCTCAGAATCTAGAGCAGCAGCAGGGAGGCCCTGTGCTGACACTAGGGGACAGAGAACTAAGCAGGAAACTCAGGAGATCTATACCTTGGTGGCCTAGCAGTGGGGCTGTGAAAGTCTCTTTGCACTGGATTGTCTCTACCCCACCCTGCTTTATATCTTGGTCAGGAGTCAGTGATTAAGCTAAGAAACCTACTTATAGTTTTGAAGCCCTCAGGCTTCAATAGCCTATAGGGAAGAAAAAGAACAAAGGAGGCTTTTAAGCCACTGAGCTCCAACTCAGGGATTAAAATACTATTGAAACAACTGTCAATTTCTACAACTGTGAACCCTTTAATTACCTTACTTAGACACAAGTCAATCCAGGCAAGAGTGATCAGTAATTTGAAAACTACTGAGAGAGGGACCTCATAACATACACAACCAAAAAAGAAAACTACAGACCAATATCTCTGATGTACATAGATGCTAAAATATTGAACATAATTCTACCCAACCGGATACAGCAGTATCATTGTAAAAACAATCTTTTTAATAAAGATTGTTCATCATGACCATGTGGGGTTTATCCCAGGCATGCAAGGTTGGTTTAATATATGTAAATTAATCAATGTGATCCACTACATCAATAAATGCAAGACCAATAACCACATGGTCATATCAATAGATACAGAGAAAGCCTTTGACAAAATACAATATCCCTTTATGATCAAAACACTACAAAAAATGGGAATAGATGGAAAATTCCTCAAGATAGTGGAGTCTATATATAGCAAACCTACAGCCAACATCATACTCAATGGTGAAAAACTGGAAGCATTTCCCCTCAGACCAGGTACTAGACAGGGTTACCCACTATCACCATTACTATTCAACATAGTGTTAGAAGTTCTTGCCATAGCAATCAGGCAGGATCAAGGAATTAAAGGCATACAGATTGTAAGAGAAGAAGTCAAACTCTCCCTATTTGCAGATGACATGATAATATACATAGAAAACCCTAAGGAATCCAGCAATAAGCTTTTTGAAATCATCAGATAATACAATAAGGTGTCAGGCTACAAAATTAATATTCAAAAGTCAGTGGCATTCCTCTATGCAAACAGTAAGTTAGAAGAAGTTGAAATTTAGAAATCAATTCATTTTACTATAGCAAAAAAAAAAACAAAACAAAACAAAATATCTAGGAATAAACCTAACCAAAGAAGTGAAAGACTTGCATACTGAAAATTATGAGTCATTACTCAAGGAAATTGAGAAAGATGCAAAGAAGTGGAAGATATTCCATGTTCATGGGTTGGAAGAATTAGCATCATCAAAATGAATGTACTACCCAGAGCTATATACAAATGTAATGCTATCCCCATCAAGATCCCAACTATATGTTTTAGGAGAATAGAACAGATGCTGCAAATGTTTATCTTGAACCAGAAAAGACCTAGAATTGCCAAAAAAAAACTTTGAGAAGAAAGAACATAACCGGAGGCATCACACTCCCAGATCTCAAATTGTATTATAGGGCCATTGTAACCAAAACTACTTGGTACTGGAACATGAAAAGACATACTGGCCAATGGAATAGAATTGAGAGCCCAGAAGTAAGCCCCCACACCTATGGATATCTAATCTTTGACAAAGGTGCCCAGACTATTAAATGGAGACAGGGGAGTCTCTTCAACAAATGAAGTTGGAAACAATGGGTTGAAACATGCAGAAGAATGAAACTGAACCACTATATTTCATCAAACAAAAAAGTAAATTCCATATGGATCAAGGACTTGGATGTTAGACCAGAAACTATCAGATACTTAGAGGAAAATATTGGCAGAACTCTTCTGCATAAATTTTAAAGACATCTTCAATGAAACAAATCCAATTACAAAGAAGACTAAGGCAAGCATAAACCTATGGGACTACATCAAATTAAAAAGCTTCTTCACAGCAAAAGAAACCACTACCCAAACAGAGAGACCCCTCACAGAATGGAAGAAGATCTTTACATGCCATACATCAGACAAGAGGCTAATAACCAAAATAAATAAAGAGCTTGCCAAACACTACCACAAGAAAACAAATAACCCCATCCAAAAATGGGGGGAGGACATGGACAGAATATTCACCACAGAAGAGATACAAAAGGCCAAGAAACACATGAAAAAATGCTCCAAGTCTTTGATTATCAGAGAAATGCAAATAAAGACAACAATGAGATACCACTTCACTCCTGTGAGAATGTCATACACCAGAAAAGGTAACAGCAGCAAATGCTGGAGAGCTTGTGGAGTCAAAGGAACCCTCCTGCACTGCTGGTGGGAATGTCAATTGGTCCAACCTCTGTGGAGAACAGTCTGGAGAACTCTCAGAAGGCTAGAAATGGACCTACCCTATGACCCTGCAATTCCTCTCCTGGGAATATATCCTAAGGAACCCAACACACACATCCAAAAAGATTTGTGTATACCTATGTTCTTAGCAGCACAATTTGTCATAGCCAAAGCCTGGAAGCAACCCAGGTTGGTCCAACAACAGATGAGTGGCTGAGCAAGTTGTGGTATATATATATATGAATACTACTCAGCTATAAAAAATAGAGACTTCACCATTTTCAGCCAATCTTGGATGGGCCTTGAAAAATTCATGTAAAGTGAAATAAGTCAGAAACAGAAGGATGTATATGGGATGATCTCACTCTCAGGCAGAAGTTGAAAAACAAGCTCAGAAGAGAAAACACAAGTAGAACCTGAACTGGAATTAGCATATTGCTCCAAAGTAAAAGATTCTGGGGTGGGTGGTGGGGCAGAATACAGATCCAAGAAGGATGACAGAGGACCTAGTGGGGGTTGTAGTGTTATATGGAAAACTGAGAGATATTTTGCATGTACAAACTATTGTATTTACTATCAAATGTAAAACATTAATTCCCCAATAAATAAATTTAAAAAAACAACAGATGGGTAAATCTGAGGGTATGACTCATCCTGAAGCAAAATTCCTCTCCAATTGTGAATTTGTGAAACTAGGCAGAAATCTGTTTCCAAAAACACAGTAATGGGGTAGGTATAGAATATGCAACCCCTTTTTAAAGGAGAGAAGTCTTAGGGGAGGATGAGGTCATGACTCTAGTCGGAGAGTTAGCACAGCAAATTCCACTTGATTTTAAGGCTGGAGAATAATGTTTGTTGACTAAATGCTCTGTCCTGTGACGTGAAAGGTGAGTGTGACCTGCCTTCTCAGCCTGGGTCAAGTGGTATACTTTCAGAACCCAGTGGTCAAGCAGGAAGTTCCTTGAGAATCAGTTTCTTCCTTCATTTGATTCTCTTTCAATTTTAGTTTAGGCCAGCAGTGGTTTTTCTGCTAGTAGAAAACTATTAAAATCCTTAATGGCTTCCCATGAGTCCATAGGGGTCCAGAAAAGTAAATGAGAAGGTCTTACACAGGTCTATCTGCTAAAATTGTTAAATTAGACCCAGAAATCATTTGTCAATCATGTTAATGAATATTTGTCCAACCCTTGGTCTCCTCCCCTATTCTACAGTACTAGGAGTTAAAACTACTTTCAGTATTTTAATTGGAGGTCGGATGGACACAATAAAATCTATTTAAGTAAGGAAATATTTCTGATAAGAAAATTCAAAGAAAGATTTTAATTCAAGTGGGTGTGACTGGGGTCTTATCAGAATCAAGCTTCATAGTGTCCAAGCATATCAGGTCAGTGTGAAATGAAGACTGCAGGCTAGGGAGACATTAGATGTGACCAAAATCTTCACCCAGACTCCCCACACCCAGTCGGATGTCCAGCTCAGCACCACCCAGACTTCCAGCATCCCCAGGTTGATCCCCTCTCCTATCCAGGAGGAATCACACACAACTGTCTCAGCATACTTTCATTCCTGCAAGTACATCCTTCTTCAGCTCTGTGATAGGTTTCTCTCTGTCTTTTGTGTGGAAATTATACCTCTAGTCCTTCCAAATATTATTTACAGCTGCCTAATTTTTCCCTCTACCTCAGAACTCCCAAATTAAAGTAGGTGGGGAGCCATTTTCCCTGTCTGGATCAGTGAACACCCTCTATCTTAGACCCCCACATTTGAAGATTCGGATGTTGCTGCCAACGCAAGCCATCTGCAGGCAAATGCTTAGGAGAAAATAGACTTTAAGAAGAAAAGCAAGCAGTTATTAGCCTCTGACAGATTCTCCACAGTAGAGAAAACATAGAACAAATTTGGGTCCTGAGTCATGTGTGCTGTATAAATGGAATTTATGCTTTGTTTTTCTGTCTTTGCCTTGGTTACCCAACAGCTAAGGAATCTCCTTTCTTCTCCCACTCAGACCTACTCCTCAGATATCCTTCTCTCTCAATTTGAAGTTTTCCGTAATGTGATTTCTGAGAAGTACTTTGGAAAAATTATTACAGATTTTTGCCAGTTCCTTAGTCATGAAAACCAAATTTTAAAAAATTGTCTAAGAACACCTGTTCAGAGCATGTCGCTCACATTCCACTACCATAGGTCTGATCCCAGGAGTGCATCCTAGTTGCTGATGGTGTGTGTCGGGGGGTAGTGAGGGTTGGGGACAGGGTCTCCTAGTATATACTCCATCATTATTATCCACTGGAGTTAGATTTAATAACTTTTATTGTGGAGCCCCATAGATTGTTCTACTGTCATTCTACTTACTGTAAGTCTGGCTTTCTTGAGACCTTCTCTTTGTTAATTTTTTATTGAATGATTTTAAAGATAAGTTGATCAGCTACTATGGGACATGTGCTATGTTAAGTAGTAGATATATAGTCAGGTTATTCCAAAACAGTTAAGGACTTCCAACAGAGAACTTGCAACTTGTAAAAGACTATCAGCAACACCTACAAAGCAATATTTGGGGCTCTTATGTTCCAGGAGGAACAAAGTATCTTGAGAATTTGGCATTTGAAATAAATTGCTGAGATAAAAACGAAAATGGGATGGGGACATATTTGCAAGATTGAATTGCAGTTAATGAGAATGACTTGATCATTTTCATCTCCAAGAAACTGAAACATCACTAACTATCCACTACAGACAGCAAGCAGTATGTGTGAGGTCAACAAACTGGTCCAGCACATATGAGCCTCTGGAAAAAAGTATAGTTCTGACAGGGATGGGTTGAAAAGAGACAAGCTTGAGTTTAAGACAAGCTTGAGTTTACTATGATATGGAAGTTAATATATTAATAAACTCCCTGGGTTAAAAAAAAAAAAAAAGAAGAAGAAGGAAGAAAAGAAAATAGCTCCGGGGCCGTGTGGTAGCAGCAAGTTAAGCGCACATGGTGCAAAGCGCAAGGACTGGGGTAAGGATCCCTGTTTGAGTCCCCGACTTCCCCACCTGCAGGAGGGTCTCTTCACAAGCAGTAAAGCAGGTCTGCAAGTGTCTGTCTTTCTCTCCCCCTCTCTGTCTTCCCCTCCTCTCTCTATTTCTCTCTGTCCTATCAACAACAACAACAGCAGTAATAATAATAATAATGATAAACAACAAGGGCAACAAAAGGAAAAAAATAGCCTCCCGGAGCACTGGATTCTTAGTGCAGGCACTGAGCTGCAGCAATAACCCTGGAAGCAAAAAAGAAAAGAAGATAAAAGAAAAGGAAGCTCTAAGATTTCTTGATTTTTAAAATTCAATGCCATGAAAAGAAAAACTGGAAGAAAACTAGCTGAGGGATCTGTGCTTGCTCTATAAGCCAGGAACAGGTAAGAACTCAGTATGTCCCAGAAATATCCTGAGCTAGGTAGAAGAGAAATCAAGATGAGAAGAGAGATCACTGAGGAATTTTCTGGAGGAACTTCTATGTGACTTTTTTTCCTATTTAAGAAAGGAGGGTGGATAGAGAGAAGTGAGGGGAAAGAGTAACTTTGGCAAAGCTGATCATATTTTAATGCTAAAATAGTTATTTGCCTTTATTTCTAGGTATAGAAGAAGAGAAAGAGAAGCCTAAATTGGAATGAGATATAAATCTACAATGAGGAACTGGATTGAACCCATCATTGAAGATGGGGCACAGGCAATGAATGCAGAAAAGGACATTTCAAAGAAAGCAGTGGAATCTGCTTCCATCGCTCTGCCCCAGAGAGCAAGAGCTCCTTTTATAGATGAATACATACAATGGAATACACTTATTTCTAAAAGAACCTGGTGTTTTAAATATTTTTCCAAATTCATTATTAATGATAATGATAATGTCATTTCTTTTTTCCTCTTCAAATTTTTTAAATCCACCTTTGGATTTTAATTTCTATAATCTTAAATCCATTAAATCAAGGAATAATAAAATTTTATGGTGTTTTTTGTTGAGAAATATGTAAGAATCAAAGAGCAGGTGTAGAACAAAGCACTGGTTAATTTAGTTCTACAGGTGACTGGAATAATGAACATGGGCCATAGTGTAAGTCCAGAGGAAATGTGATGGCTGATCTCTATTACAATAATGACACAGTTGCCTCAGACAGGCAATGGTAGTAATAATGATGTAACTTAGTAAAAGCCCTGAGTGTATTTGGATACTATGATTTAATCTTACGATTTTTTTCCTGAATGCAAACTGTAATTATAATAAAGAAAAAAATGACATGTATCTGCTGTAAGCAAGATAGATCTCAAAATCCTAACATCAGTGTCTCCTGTTTCTTTTATATATACATATATATACATATGTATATATATATATATATTATTTTCATTTATAAAAAGGAAACTGACAAACACCATAGGATAAGAGGGGTACAACTCCACACAATTCCCATTACCATAACTCTATATCCCATCCCCTCCCTTGATAGCTTTTAGGAAAGCTATCTTTATCCCTCTGGGAGCATGGACCAAAGAACATTATGGGATGCAGAAGGTCGAAGATCTGGCTTCTGTAATTGCTTCCCCACTGAACATGGATACTCCCAGCTTGTCTCTTTCCCTAGTGGGGCGGGGCTCTGGGGAGGCGGGGCTCCAGGACACATTGGTGGGGTCGAGTGTCTCCTGTTTCTATTACCTGTTGAAAATGGGCCTGCGGAACAAGATTCCTAAAATTTTCTAGCCCTAAAATTTTACATCTTTTTCTAACACCTTATAAATAATTTTCAGAAAGAAAAGTAATTCGACCATAATTACTTTAAAAGTAGAGTAAATTATGCTCTAGAGATAAAATATATATATATGTGAGAGGGCTCAGCATGTTAAGAGAGATAACAGGCAATGTAAAATCTCCATTAAAAATAGCACTTTAATTGTAGTATAATTTATGAAACACTTGAAGCCAATCTGTCTCTTGTACACGTACATGCACACAAGATACACTGTAGCATTCAGTAAAATCAGAGTATTGATATCCAATTTTAATACAATAAATTATTAAATTATTGAAGAAAAGTTAAAATAGATATTGTGTAGAAGCACGTCATGAGGGAGTCGGGCATAGTGCAGCGGGTTAAGCGCACGAGGTGCGAAGCCAAGGACCAGCGTAAGGATCCTGGTTTGAGCCCCCAGCTCCCCACTTGCAAGGGAGTCGCTTCCCAGGTGGTGAAGCAAGTCTGAGGTGTCGATCTTCTCTCCCCCTCTCTCTCTCCCCCTCCTCTCCATTTCTCACTGTCCTATCCAACAATGATGACATCAATAACAACAACAATAATAACTACAACAATAAAAAACAAGGGCAACAAAAGAGAAAATGAATAAATATAAAAAATCTTTAAAAAAGGATGTCATAAAATAATATGCAAGAACACTAACCAAATATATGTTGTATAAGTATAGATGGACTTCATATATTGAACGAAAAAAATTTCCTTTCTGGATCCCCCCAAAAAATCCAATTCCATAATGTATATTGTGAAACAGACACAAAGTGAAGAAACTATAAACATTTTAAAAGCAGGCAGAATACACTTATTTTTTTTTTTACATTTTCTTTTACTTTTCAATTTTATTGTTTATAAAATTATAAGATTATAGAGGTACAATTCCTCACCTCCATTGGAAACTACCATAGTTCTCTCAAGGTCACAGATATGAGTTGACTATTATTTCTACAACTATCTATAATTTGCATGTATTTCCCCATTTATTCTACAGTCCTGTCTTCCTTTCTAAGTCACACATACAATACTATTACTACTTCCAAATGTCTATCCTTTTTTCCTCCTCTTTCTTTGGGTCTTGATGAAGTTCAGAGACTTCTAGTCACCTTCCCCTAACATTTCTCCCCCTCTGGGACTATGAACCAAAATTCTTTTGGGGGTATAGAAGGTGGTAGTTCTAGCTTCTGTAATTGATTCTCTATTGGACATGGGTGTTGGCAGGTCAATCCATATCCCCAGCCTGTTTCTAATATTCTCTAGTGGAAACCTAAAGATATGAGTATAGCAGATGAGATTTGGGGGTCTCCATTTTGGAAAAAGTAGGTCCATTTTAGGTATATTCCAAGGGGCCCTTGGAATATAACTTTACTTATTTTTGCCTGGGCCTGACAGTTAACATGCAGGTGAGCTAAAGGTATTGTCTGGGAAGATAGTGTCAATGTTGGAAAAATGTCTAGAAAGCTGGATTAGGGAAGAGAGCTCCCAAATATGGGAAAAATATATAAATACAGTAAACTATAAACCCCATTGATCTTATCTGGGGCCCATATTCAGCACAGGAGCCTGTGTAACTTTTGCATCCCTGTAGGTCTGAGCTCACATTCTGTGGTTATAGTTAGGAACACTCTACACTGCACTCATTTCAGGACCAATCTTCCTCAAGTGGCAGAATATGTTGACCCAGGCTTGCCGGGATAGCCTGAGGGTACTTCTTCCCGAGCTAGTGCTCTCTGGGTTGGAGAGAACTCAACTGGAGCCGATCCAGGCTGCTGCGTGGGAGAGGGATCAGGAACTCGTGCCGCACTAACTTCGCAGAAGATACACTCTGCAACTCTCGGAGCCGGAAAGCAATTTCCAAGTGTCTTTAATCAGAAGAGCAGCTGTTTTTATACTCTCCAAGTAGGGTGGAAACAGGATGTGATATAGAGAGGGTGGAGAGAAAAATGACTGGTGACAATCAGAGTGTGACAAGGAGAGGATCAGGGTGTGACAAGGAGAGGGGGTGGAGCAAAAACATATCATGAAACAGTGGGGATTGAACCAATGCCCTGGAGGGAGTGTGGTGCTTTATGTAAATGTGAAAGTGATTTATGTAAATAGACCAAAGCTTTGAATGGGATTAAATCTATCCCTATATAGGCATATGGTTAAGCAGAAGCCAGGGGGAGCTGACAAACTATCCAACACAGGCTCCCTGTAGGGGGCCAGGTCAGGAGATAAATGGTGGAATGTTGCTATGCTTCACATTGGTTTGGTCTTAACCCCCCACCTCTGGGAGATTGTGGTTTAGCCCCTGCTAGTTTCGTGCTTCCCCTTCTCCCCGCCCCCTATCCTACGTACACTTCCGGGGTTCCTGCCACAGCCGCCAGAGGAGAAGGATGCAGGACAGATCTGTGTGGTGATTAGTCTGGGAGTCCCTCTCTGCCGCCTGAGGAGAAAGACAGAAGAGCACATGTTTGCCCGCTTGTGAATAAAGATTAAACTGTGTTCTCAGCTCAGCCGTGTGTCTCTGGTCGTCTCTGTTACCTGCCCATGAAGCCAGGCCCGGTTTAAAACAACAGTGGAAGACCTCTTAAAACAACATTCCAAGACAAACCTCATAGTAGAAACTGAATCAGCTCTCAGAGGACAAATCCTCCATGCCAGGTGCTGTCAATCTGCTTCAGAGGTCAAATCTCCATGGGATATGTACTGAAACACAAGCTCCCTGAGGAGAATCGGTGTGTACATGCACAAAAGGATAGTCCCACTGTCTCTGACATTCTTATTGTCCAGATTAGAGTGAGAGAATCTCTCAATCCATAATCCAAACAATTACATAATTGGGTGAAAGATCCAAATTCATGGGAAAGTTTGCCAAAAGTTGCTATATAATTATGGCCCTAATAAATGTGTTCAGTGTTCTGTTTCAGACCATTACCTGAAAGGTTCCAAGGTTTTTTGCTCCAGAGTGTTTTCATTTCCCTCCCTTCTTTCAGATCTTTGTTGGGGCTGGACTCCAAAACTGCAGTCGGCTTCCCACAGCTCCCTTTGGAGACTGGGGCAGTTCCTAGCATTGTTGTTCCACATTGAGGGCAAGGTCCTATTAGAGACCCATAGGAGGGTCCACATTGTTCCTAATAGAGATGAACAGCCTTGGTGTAAACAGGCATCTATTAGAAGTCTAGGCCCATCTTAGCTATGTTGCAAATCTCTTTTGTATGGTTCTCTTATTTTTATTTCTCTTATTTTTTATTTCTCTTATTTTCTATGTTATTTATTTCTGTCTTAATTTCAGTTATTTCAGTCCTTCTGGCTGCTTTAGGTTTCCTCTTTTCCTCTTGTTCTAAGTCTTTAAAGTGTGCAGTTGCAGGCTCGCTCCTGGTTTCTCCAGTCTCCCCGGATCCATTGGGAGACAGAGGTCAAGAGCAGCCCCTGCGGGTCCTGGAGCAGCTCAGCATGTTGAGGGTGACATGTTCAGAGAGACAAACACTCAGTCAGCCCTGGGAAAAGCCTCAGAGGGAGATTCATTTATTTGGGAGCGAAAGCAAGTACATATACTCATTGCCCAGGTAGAAGGTCAAGGTAATCATTAACCCAAGCACAGAGTCACACAATGCATAGCTTCATGTTGACCTATAAACTATTCGATCACAAATGAATAATGTACCATACAAGGTTTGATCACAAGCTTCACAATGCATATTTCACCAAGGGTAATTCACCTCAGGATTAAATAACAGGCACTTCAGAGGAAGGGGGAGGAGGAGGGGCAGTTGAGCAAAAACGTATGTGGTAGCTTTCAAATTAGGCTAGACACAATGTACAGTAATTCATGGCCTTTGTTTTAAGGGGAGAGGAGAGGCATGTGCAGAAAGGTAGCCCCCTTTCTGGGGAAGCCATCCATCATTAGTTCAAGAGGTCAGGGGAACTTGCCCTCCTCTCTACCTGAAGGGAGAGTTGGGGGTCAACTCGCTTGAACTTCTTGGAAACAATGTCCTGGACTTCCAGGGACAGTGGGCCCTATTCACCAACATGCAGTCAGTCTGTTTACTCGAGCTTTTTCCTGTTCCCTAATGTGTGCTTGTATGGCTATGAGTTTCCCTCTACGTATTGCTTTAGTTATGTCCCAAATATTTTGATAGTTCCTGTCTTCATTTTTATTTGATTCTAGGAAAATTTGATTTTCTTGCTTGAGTTTCTCTTTGACCCAGTGGTAGTTAAGCAATGTGTTGTTGAGTTTCCATATTTTGTAACTTTTATTGATTTTCTGTTTGTCATTAAGTTTTAGCTTAATTCCACTGTGATCTGAGAAGATACTTGGGATGATTTCAATGCCCTTGAATTTGTTGATACTGTCTTTGTGGCCAACACGTGGCCTATTCTTGAGGATTTGCTGTGTGGATTCTAAAAGAATGTGTATTCCAGTTTCTTGGGTGAACTCTGAAGATGTCCAGAAGATCTACTATTACTGCATTACTATTATATATTTTGCAGCTCTTTGAGTAAGTGTTTGAAATATTTAGATGGACCTTCACTGGGTACAAATATGTTAATAACAGTTAAGTCCTCTGATCATATCCATGCTTATCTTTTATTACTTTGTTTATTTTAAAGTCTATTGTGTTAGAAATGAGAATAGTTGTTCATGCCCTTTTTTTGGTGACCCATTAACTTTCACGATAAATTTCCATCCTTTCACGTTGATTCTATGTTTGTCTTGTTCAGTCAGGTGGGATTCCTGCAGACAGCATATGGTTGGGTTGTGTTTCTTTCTTTTTTTTTTTCTTGTCCTTTTTTATTTTATATGTTTTATAGTTTATATAGTTTTTGTGTCCTAGCTATTACTCTTTAGTTATTGTGTTGTGTAAAGAAAAGCCATACCCAATCAGAAACATCTTACAAGTGAGATCACAAACCTCTTCGAATCCTTTCACCCACAAATAAAGGACCCATCTGTAATCTATTTCTGAGAACAAACCATGTAAACACTACTAATCTAAAAGATCTACACTTACTTTGGTGGTAAGTTCACAATTTGAGCTGGATTTGACATAATGAGTCTGTGTCTGTTCTATAGTATCTGCTGGTATGACTTACAGGCTGGTGATCAAGACTTATCTGAAGGTTCACCCATATGTCCAGGGATTCCTGTTGGCTGTTAACTGATATCGCATCTGAGGGCAGATTATAACTACACATAATATTCTATATGGCTCTTTGGCTTTGTCACAATATGATGTCTGTGCCTATATTTCTAGGGGAAAGTGAATTACTTTACATGACTTAACTTCAGAAATAACAGAAGCTTCTGTCTTATATATACATAGTCCTGCTCTGATTTAAAAGTAGACTATCACCTCTCCCTTAACGGCACAGCAACATTGTAAGAGCATATGGAATGGGGGGGGCGGAGCCAAGATGACGGCTTGGTAGCAGCTGCTGGAGTGAGCTCTGACAACAACTGATGGAAATGGTAGGATCCTGGCCTTCAGCAGGATGGAAAACAAGGCGTTCTAAATGTGACACCAAGGAGGTGACTATAGCTCAATTTGGGTTTGAAAATAGAGAAAAAAGAAAGGAAATCTTTTGATTATTCGTGAAACTCACCCCTACACCCCCCATAACCAGACGCCAGGGGTAGGGAGCCACTGCTAGGAGGCTCCCCGCTGACCTTTTTTCTTTACCAAGATTTCTGGCTCACCAGGGGTGTCATTCAAATCCTGTTCCTTTCTGAATCCCTTGGATCTTTTTTTTTTCTGCGTAAGTGATTTAGGCCCAATTGCACTGATAAATATCTGACCAAGCAAAGCCTCACCTCTCCTGGGAAAGACTGCCTGGAAGTTTTTTTTTTTTTACAATCGGTTGTCACTACTCAGGGTGCCTGAGCTAATCGAGAGCCATCCAAGCTGCAGACTCACTGTTAGAGCTTTTCACTCTGTTCTATTTTATTATTACTGTTATATACACATCTGTCCCTTTGCCCCCCCTCCCTCAGGTTGACCAAAATTAACTCAGTGTATTTCTCATTGCTAGGCAACTTAATGTCTTGTTCATTGTGAGAGGAACTTGTTTCACTCTTCCTACCTCCTCTATCCACTCTCCCCCTTCTCCCTCCTCCTAGATAATTAAAATAAATAAATAAATAAATAGATAGATAAAAAAACTCTCCTTGCTCTTTTTTTACTGTTTTTCTTTTTCTTTTCTCTCTCTCTCTCTCTCTCTCTTTTCCCCCTGTCTTCCTTTCTTCCTTCCTCCTTCTTCTGCTTCCTGAATTCACTGATACTCATTTGTGAATTATTTTGGGGAAGAAATCTAACTCAGAGTGGACTCTCTTTATGTGTGTCTCTGCTCTACTTCCCTTTCTCCTCTTGCTACCCCTAGAATTTACAGTGGACAATAGATTTGAATAATTGTCTATTCTTGCTATCCCTTTTTTTCTTTCTCTTTCTTTTTCATTTGTATTTGGTTGCTAGTTTTTTATTGGACTGAAGACATTGTTGGGCTAACTGGTATTGGTTAAACTGCTTCAATCCTTGCTTCAGTTACTATTGTAATTTCTGAGGATGGTGACTGCATTTGTCATAAAGGTATTTAGTGTAGCTTGGCTTGTACTCAAAACACAACAACTGAGGAACAACAGAATATAAAAATAAAAAACACATTAATAAAAAAAATGGTTAAACCAAGAGCAAATAAAACTGTTACTACAATGAATGAAGAGCCCAGAAGAAACTACAAATCAGCCAGAAGTAACCATAGATAAGAAAAGTATGCAAGCAATAATAAACTTAATCACAGAAATGAAAACAACTTTGGAGGAAAGGGCTAGCAGTATTCCAGAAACAACAGATGAGTTCCTCAAGGAAAATATTAACTACTTCGAGGTAATTAGAGAACTAAAAGCTGAAATAGCTGAACTGAAGAAAGAAATAGGATGAGCTAGAGAAAAAAAAGAAAGAGGTTAAATAGCTCAAAAAGTGATTGAGAGACACTGAAAACAACAGAGACATATGGGATGATCTCAAAAGGAATAACATTCATATAATTGGCCTGCCAGAAGAACAAAGGAAGGGGAAGTAAACATTCTAGAGGAAATTATAGGAGAAAACTTCCCATACCTGAACAACAGAAAGGACATTAAGATTCAAGAGGCCTAGAGAGTCTCAAACAGAATCAATCCAGACCTGAAAACACCAAAACACATCATAGTTTGTTTCAATAGTATTTTAATCCCTGATTTGGAGCTCAGTGGCTTAAAAGCCTCTTTTGTTCTTTTTCTTCCCTATAGGCTATGGGAGCCAGAAGGTTTTAAAACTATAAATAGGCTTCTTAGCTTAATCACTGACTCCTGACCAAGAGATAAAGCAGGGTGTGGCAGAGATAATCCAGTGGTTATGCAGAGACTTTCACAGCCCCACTGCTAGGCCACTAAGGTATAGGTCTTCTCCTGAGTTTCCTGGTTAGTTCTCTGTCCCCTGGTGTCAGCATAGGGCCTCCCTGCTGCTGCTCCAGATTCTGAGGGTAGTACCAATGGGAGACTCAGAGTTGCACTTGGTGACTCTCCGGGGAGTCCTCTCCTCCCTTCAGCCATGCCCTTGTTGGTAGAACAGACTGGAGGTGGTGTCTCAACTGATAAATTGCCAGACTGTTACCAGCCACTTAGTCTCTCATTAGGCTCCTCTCTGTCCACCAGCCACACGTGTTTGCACTCACCAGTGATTTGGTGGGTTCCTGAAGTCATTCTAGTCCTGTCTTGTTGCAGTCCCAGGTGGTCTCCTTTGGTATTCCTAGTTCACCCCAGGAGAGGAGAGGAGAGGAGAGGAGAGAAACACAGCTGCTGCTGTTCCGTAGCCCTGCCTCCGGAAGCCTGAGGTCATCTTTTTTATTTAAAAAAAATAATAAATAGCAAGTAATGAAGCTATTGCCAGATTAAATAGTAAGTGACAATTTATTTTTTAAAAGATTATATTTTATCCTATTGCATATACAAAAATTCAAATGCACAGCTATGATCACAATATACACTAGTTCAGATAGGCTACATAATGAAATATCTATATAAGGCATTGCATATAAGTAGGTCATCATATATGCATATATATCTCTACTATAAGATTCACCATTCATCTATTTTTCTTAAATTTTTAATGTGTATTGGCAATAATATGAAGATACTGAGTATACATTTCTAGTAACAGATATATGGTTTACCTAGAAAAAAATGATTATGTTCAAGTTAATGATAGCATTATTTCTTAAAAAGAAATATAGTAGAGAATTAATTGTACAGTCTAGAGTTTAATGATAACTTTAGATTTTTTTCTGTTGCAGGTGCTACCATGATGCCAACCTGGCTTCCCTGGGCAAATGACCTCACCAATGTGTCCTGGAACCCCACCTCCCCAGAGGTGGGATTTTCCTGCTTCACTAAGGAAAGATAAGAAACAGACTGGGGTTATGGATTGACCTGTCAATGTCCATGTCCAGCAGAGAAGCAATAACAGAAGCCAGACCTCCCACCCTCTGCACCCCAAAAAGATCTTTGGTCCATACTCCCAGAGGGATAAAGAATAGGGACCCTTATAATGGAGGGGGTGGGATATAGAACTTTGATAGTGGGAATTATATGGAACTGTACCCCTCTTATGCCACAATCTTATCTATCATTATTAAATCATTAATAAAATTAATTTTAAAAAATTAATTACAAAAGGAATGGTATTTGAATATATTATTTTTATAGTAAAATGCACTTTGAGTTGTGATAGAGTTAAGTGTTATTAGCTGTAGGGATTATCTTGTATAATTACAGGACTCCTTGTAAAGAGATGTGAGAGAAAGAAATATGACCATGTAGCAGAAAGAGGAAGGCAAAGAAGAGGTCTTGAGTGAAACATTGCAAATAACCTCCAGAAAGATTGCCATATTGGCCCATTGATCAAATTTTTAGGTAACATATTTTAATGTTTTTTGTTTGTTTGTTTTTACCAGGGCCCTGCTCAGCTCTGGCTTATGGCAGTGTGGGGGACTGAACCTGGGACTTGAGAGCCTCACACATGAATGTCTCTTTGCATAATCATTATGCTATACCCCCACCCACATATTTTAATTTTAAGTTACCACATTTGTGGTATTTTTTCTTTTTAGAAAACTCGTAGAATTTAATGTTTTTGCCTATTTTATAAACCATCCTTATGCTTTCAAAAATACATAATAATAGCCACATTCTAATAGCTGCAACTAATATTTGTGACTTTGTAATAATGGCGATATTCAGACTGCTGTCCCTCACTAAGCCAAACTTATCTGCGGTTGGCAAGCTGGTCAGAGTCACTCAAATTCATCTGATTTATTGAAATGAAAATGCTTAGTATCATTTAAGAAGTCCTCATGGAAATATCCAAAGACATTTAGAAGTTGGCATGTAATAAAAAATTTTGAGACAGATGACCCTAATTTCAAGTACAATTAAAAAAAATTTTGGAGCAGAGACAAATGCCTTTGCTACAGGAATATTTACCAGGAAAAGTGATAGGTTTGTGTCCAAACTTTATAGAAAAAAATATATATATATATATGTATATATATTAGTCAAAACATTCCATGTAGTAAAATTTTCTCAAGGGAATTTTTCAAGCATGCAAGATGGTTTTATATGTATGCACAACCATATTAATAAATTTGAATAGTATCAACATAGATGTGTGCAGGTACGACATTTATTTATTTGCAATTAGCACTGAATGTTCTGGGCCCTCAACATTTTATTCTGCCTAAGCCAGACATCTTATTTCTTCATCCAGTTCAGGTTTAATATTTAATCTTGTGCTTGTTTGCAAGTCAAACTGTCAAAATTTCTTCTCCCCCTTCTCTTCTCTTTGTGCCTAGATAAAGAGAATGAACTGAGTTTACATAGCAAATGATATCAGATCTGCAGGTTCTGGTTCAGCTGACACTTAGACACTGAAGGGCTGGAATCCAGAGTTGACTCTGGCTATAAGGAGGAATAAAATTGTTAGGTCTTGGGGAACTCAAAACTGTAAGTAAACTCCTTACACAGTTCCTCTGTTTTCCTTATCACCAAGGCAACAAGCAATTATAAAAAATCTCTGCTTCTAGAAATCATCAGATTCCTTCCATGGTTTTTACCAAGCCTAGGGTGAGAACTCATCTGCCCTGAGACAACCTCTTTCAACTCCAACACCACCAAATGTTCTGTCAGCTCATTGTACACAACTCAACTCCCCTATTTCTTAGCAGAGATGGCAGAACTTAGGAAACAGAATTCAGCAGAAAAAAGAAAAACATTGAACAAATAGAAACTTTCTATTCCGTGCCATGACTTTACTAAATTTTGCCTGAGTGCCACAGATAACATGCAGGTGGGCTAAAAGTATCATCTGGGAAGACTGTGTCAGAGCTGAGAATAGGACCAGAAAGCTAGATCAGGGCAGAGAGTAAGCTCCCAAAAATGGGGAATATATATAAGTACTGTTAACTGTGAACACCACTGATTTGACCTATGATCCATGTCTATTGATATTTAGCACAGAACCTTTGGCATGATTTCTTTGGCTTCTCATAGTCATTGAAGATCTCAGATATATGTCTGTATCACAGTAACTGAAAAGGTATAATTGTCAACTCCTCCTTTACTGGGAAAAACTTTGAGCGGATTCTCATTTACTTTGATCTTTCTAACAACTGAATAAACATTGCAGTTACAGCTTTCCCGCTTTCTTTTTTTTATTAGCAATTCAATATTGATTTACAAAATTACATGTCAATGTCAGGGGAGGGAATAGACTTAATATCTCAAGTTCCCTAACTGCCTAGACCATAGCTCTAAGCACAAATATTTGTTTTTGCCTAGCCATTTAATATCTTAGATCTCAAATATGATCAAATTCTGATAATGGGATTGTAAGGGCTTGACCTGAAGAACGCCATCTTTGCCCTCCAGTGGCCCTGCCAGTGTTAGTCACTTCCAGGAAAGTTCTTGCCCCACTAGATGATCCAGTACATTTATGAAATGCTCTTAAGAAAGAGGGAGTAGCAGGTGTGGATTTCTCTAAAAAAAAAAAAAGGTATGGAGGATCAAAAAGGGGAGTTCTAAAATTAACTGCCTATATTAGCTTCTGTACCAAGTTCTGCACACAACTTACTTGCAAAAGTTGTGGGTTTTGCCTTTATACCCACCCAGCTGTGTAACAGGGTCACTACTGCTCTCTGAACAGCATTTTGTTGGAGAGACAGTCCCCAGCCAGGCCCAGCCAGGCCCAGTCAGGCCCAACCGGGTAGTAAAGACTCTCATAATTAGACGTTGGTCTCAAGTTGTCTTCCTTGCTTCGACTCCACAACAAGATTAAATTGTTCAAGGAGCTCTAAAAATGTATCTGCAAATATAGCTCTGTAAACATCTAACTCAGCTACAACTTTAGGCCAGACCAATATCATTTATCCCTGTAAGTATCAAATGCAAAGAGATTCAGATACCACTAAAAAGGTTCAAAGCACAGTGAAGTCAAGTATATTAATATTGGATATCATGGAAAATAAACCAACTAACCTGGTTATAGTAATAATTGATTATTGATATTCTTTTTTTAAAAAATATTTGTTTATTTATTTATTCCCTTTTCTTGCCCTTGTTTTATTGTTGTAGTTGTTGAATAGGACAGAGAGAAATGGAAAGAGGAGGGGAAGACAGAGAGGGGGAGAGAAACATAGACACTTGCAGATCTGCTTCACCACTTGTGAAGCGACTCCCCTGCAGGTGGGGAGCTGGGGGCTCAAACCAGGATCCTTAAGCTGGTCCTTGCGCTTTGCGCCATGTGTGCTTAACCCTCTGCACTACCTCCTGACTCCCAATTATTGATATTCTAAACGTTGTCTAAGACTATAAGAAACACCTTGTCCATCAGAACCAACATAATGGGCCCCTTTGGGGGCCCCCATAGGACACTGTCCTCAATGTGAATCAACAATGGTAGAGAATGTTCCATATTCTGAAGGGGAGTTGGATAGCATAATCTATCTACTACCTGAAGAAGATGGGTTCTTAAATTGGTGCAACTCGGAATGTTCCTACTGATGACCACAGTCCCCACAGTCCCCATCTGCAGGGGCAAAGCTTCAGGAGTGATGAAACAGGGCTGCAGATGTCTCTCTGTAACTCTTTCTCTCTCTCTCTCTCTTCCCTCACCTATATCTCTATCTAATAATTTAAATAAATAAAAATATATAGTTATATAAGATAAAAAGAAAACCTCGCAACTAGAAGAACATATTTCCTGTTACAGAACAGTCTTTAGTTTCACAAAAGGGGCATTTTGGTTGTTTCCATATTTTGGCTGTTAGGAAAATGCAGCTATGGACATGGAGATAGAGGTATCCCTTCAAAATAGTGTTATTATCACTTTTGGATAAAAAGCTAGAATTTCTAGATAATAAGATACTTACATTTGTATGTGTTTAAAGATTCTTCATACTGCTTGTTCCAGTTTGCATTTCCACCAGCAGTGTAATAGAGTTTCTTTCTCTCCATATCTGTTCCAGCACTTATCCTCTCCTGCTTTGTTGATAAATGGTATTATCACAGGTGTGAAGTGGTATCTTAGTGTGGCTTTAATTTTCATTTCTCTGGTGATGAGTGAATTTTAGCATTTCTGCATATGTTTGTGTGACATGTGTATCTCTTCTAGAGAACTGTCTATTCACATCCTCTGCCCACTTTTTAAAATTAGTTTTTTTCTTTCTTTTGATATATATATATCTTTGTAGATGTTTTATATCAACATGAGGCATGGTATGGTATCCATTTGGTAGATTTCCTTTTTATCTTATGAAACTTTCTTTTTTAAATTTATTTTTATTATTGGATAGGTGAGGGGAGAGATAGACATAAAGAGTAACAGAGAGACATCTCCAGCCCTGTTTCACCACTCCTGAAGCTTTGCACCTGCAGGTGGGGACCAGGGACTTTAACCCAGGTCCTTGTGCACTGCAACATGTGCATGCTTAACCAGGTGAACCACCATATGACCCCTGAAATTTTCTTTTGATATGTAGAAGCTTTTGAATTTGATATAGTCTTATTTGTTCAATCTTCTTTTTCTTTCCCTTGCCCATGGGGTAGTATTTCCAAGTACATTTTCTTTTTTTTTTTATATTTATTTTATTTATTTATTCCCTTTTGTTGCCCTTGTTGTTTTATTGTTGTAGTTATTATTGTTGTTGTCGTTGTTGGATAGGACAGAGAAAAACGGAGAGAGGAGGGGAAGACAGAGAGGAGGAGAGAAAGACAGACACCTGCAGACCTGCTTCACCGCCTGTGAAGCGACTCCCCTGCAGGTGGGGAGCCAGGGTTCGAACCGGGATCCTTATGCCGGTCCTTGTGCTTTGCGCCAAGTACATTTTCAATATAAATGTCATGAAATGTTTCACTGATAGGTTTCTCTATGTATTTTATACTTTCAGGTCCAGATCTTTGATACATTTGGGGTTAATTTTGGTGCAAAGCATTAATTGGTAGTATTATTTCATTTTTCTGCATGTGGCTGTCTAAATCACCCAACACCATTTGTTAGAGAATTTTTTCCCTATTAGACAGTTTTGACCCCTTTGTGATATATAAATTGCCTATACATGTGTGGGTTAAGTTCTATACTTTCTATCCCATCTCATTGGTCCACATGACCATGTTTTTTCAAATACCACACTGTTTTAACTACTGTTGCTTTGAGGTATAACATGGTATCAGGAATTGTGATGCCTCAATTTTTCTTCTTTTTCCTTGGGAGAGCTTTGACTATTATACTTTTTATTATAGTTCCACACAAATTTTTTTGATAAGTTGTTCAATTTCCTTGAACTATGCTATTGGGAATTTAAAGGGAATTGCATTTAATCTATAGATTGTTTTTGGCACTATTGGCATTTTAATGATATAGATTCTTCCAATCCATGTAAAGGGCATGCACTTTATCTTTTTTGGATTCAATTGTAAATGTGATTGCTTCCTTGAGTTTGGTTTCTATTGGTCCACGTTTTGTGTAGGGGATTGCCACAGATTTATAAGTATTGATCTTGTTTGTTTGTTTTTAATTTCTTTATTTGGAGATTAATGTTTTACAGTCGACAGTCAATACAATAGTTTATACATGCACAACATTTCTCACTTTTCCACATAATAATACAATCCCCACTAGGTCCTTTGTCATCCTTTTCCAGGACCTGTACTCTCCTCCCTGTCCCCCACACCCACATCATAGATTTTTACTTTGGTGCAATACACCAATTCCAGTCCAAGTTCTGCTTAGTGATTTCTCTTCTGATCTTGTTTTTCAACTTCTTCCTATGAGTGAGATCATCCCAAATTCATCCTACTGTTTCTAATTAACTTTGTTTACCATGATTTCTTCAAGCTCCACCCAAGATGGGGTGAAAACGGTGAAATCACTATTTTTAATAGCTGAGTACTATTCCGTTGTGCATACCTACCACAACTTGCTCAGCCACTCATCTGTTGTTGGACAAACCTGGGTTGCTTTCAGGTTTTGGTTATTACAAATTGTATTGCTATGAACATAGGCATACACAGATCTCTTTGGATGGGCTTGCTGAGTTCCTTAGAATATATCCGGAGGAGAGGAATTGCAGGGTCATAGGGTAGGTCTATTTCTAGCTTTCTGAGAGTTCTCCAGACTGTTCTCCACAGAGGTTGGACCAACTGACATTCCCAACAACAGTGCAGGAGGGTTCCTTTGACCCCACAACCTTGCCAACATTTGCTGTTGTTACCTTTTCTGGTGTATGACATTCTCACAGGAGTGAAGTGGTATCTCATTGTTGTCTTTATTAGCATTTCTCTGACAATCAAAGACTTGGAGCATTTTTTAATGTGTTTCTCAGCCTTTTGTATCTCTTCTGTGGTGAATATTCTGTCCATGTCCTCCCCCCATTTTTTGGATGGGGTTATTTGTTGTCTTGTTGAGTTTGGCAAGCTCTTTATATATTCTGGTTATTAGCCCCTTGTCTGATGTATGGCATGTAAAGATTTTCTTCCATTCTGTGAGGGGTCTCTCTGTTTGGGTAGTGGTTTCTTTTGCTGTGAAGAAGCTTTTTAATTTGATTTAGTCCTATAGGTTTATGCTTGCCTTAGTCTTCTTTGTAATTGGATTCATTTCATTGAAGACGTCTTTAAAATTTATGCAAAAAAGAGTTCTGCCAATATTTTCCTAAAAATATATGATGGTTTCTGGTTTAATATCCAAGTCCTTGGTCCACTTGCAATTTACTTTTGTATTCGGTGAAATACAGTGGTTCAGTTTCATTCTTCTGCATGTTTCAATCCATTATTTCCAACACCATTTTTTGAAGAGACTCCCCTGTCCCCATTTAATAGTCTGGGCACCTTTGTCAAAGATTAGATATCCATAGGTGTGGGGGCTTACTTCTGGGCTCTCAACTCTATTCCACTGGTCAGTGTGTCTTTTCATGTTCCAGTACCAAGCAGTTTTGGTGACAATGGCCATATAATACAATTTGAGATCTGGGAGTGTGATACCTCCGGTTATGTTCTTTCTTCTCAAAGTTTTTTTTTTTTTTTTTTTGGCAATTCTAGGTCTTTTCTGGTTCAAGATAAATATTTGTAGCATTTGTTCTATTCTCCTAAAACATGTGGTTGGGAACTTGATGGGGATAGCATTAAATTTGTAGATGTCTCTGGGTAGTATATTCATTTTGATGATATTAATTCTTCCAACCCATGAACATGGAATATCTTTCCACTTTTTGTGTCTTTTTCAATTTCCTTGAGTAGTGACTCATAATTTTCAGTATACAAGTCTTTCACTTTTTTGGTTTGGTTATTCCTAGATATTTTATTGTTTTTGTTGCTATAGTAAAAGAAATTGATCTCTGGATTTCAACTTCTTCTAACTTACTGTTTTCATAGAGGAATGCCACTGACTTTTGAACATTAATTTTGTAGCCTGACACCTTACTGTATTTCCTGATGCTATCCAAAAGCTTCTTGCTGCATTCCTTGGAATTTTCTATGTATATTATCATGTCATCTGCAAATAGGGAGAGTTTGACTTCTTCTCTTACAATCTGTATGCCTTTAATTCCTTGATCCTGCCTGATTGCTATGAAAGAACTTCCAACACTATGTTGAATAATAATGGTGATAGTGGGCATCCCAGACTAGTACCTGATCTGAGGGGAAATGCTTTCAGATTTTTACCATTGAGTATTATGTTGGCCGTAGGTTTGCTATATATAGAATCCACTATCTTGAGGAATTTTCCATATATTCCCATTTTTTGTAGTGTTTTGATCATAAAGGGATGTTGTATTTTGTCAAAGGCTTTCTCTACATCTATTGGTATGACCATGTGGATTTTGGTCTTGTTTTTGTTGATGTGGTGGTTCACATTGATTGATTTACAGTATATTAAACCAACCTTGCATGTCTGGGATAAACCCCACTTGGTCATGATGAACAGTCTTTTTTAATATACTGCTATATCCAGTTGGTTGGAATTTTTTTCAATATTTTAGTATCTATGTACATCAGAGATATTGGTCTGTAGTTTTCTTTTTTGGTTGTGTCTGTGTCTGCTTTTGGTATCAAAGTGATGTTGGTTTCATAGAAGCTGGAAGGGAGTATTCCAGTGTCTTCAATCTTCTGGAAGACTTTTAAAAGTAGAGGTATTAGTTCTTCTTTGAAGGTTTTGTAGAATTCATTTGTAGTACCATCTGGTCCAGGACTTTTATTCTTAGGAAGATTTTTGATAACTGTTTCAATTTCATTAGCTGTGATGGGCCTGTTCATGTTATCTACTTCCTCTTTACTTAGTTTTGGAAGTTGGTAAGTGTCTAGGAAATCATCCATTTATTCCAGGTTCTCTGGCTTGGTGGCATAGAGTTGTTCATAGAAGCCTCGCATGATATGTTGTATTTCTGCAGTGTCTGTTGTGATATCTCCTCTTTCATTTACTATCCAATTTATTAAGGTCTTCTCCCTTTTTTGTTTTGTGAGTCTGGCTAAAGGTTTGTCGATTTTGTTCACTCTTTCAAAGAACCAACATTTACTTTCATTGATCTTTTGTATGGTTTTCTTATTTTCAATGTTATTTATTTCTGCCCTAACTTTAGTGATTTCTGTCCTTCTGGTTGCTTTAGGGTTCCTTTGTTCTTCTTCTAGGTCTTTAAGATGTGCAATCAGGCTATTTATTTGTGCTTTTTCTTGTTTCTTAATGTGTGCTTGTATGGCTATGAACTTCCCTCTCAGTACTGCCTTAGCTGTGTCCCAAATATTTTGATAGCTTGTGTCTTCATTTTCATTGAACTCTCGAAACATTTTGATTTCCTCCTTTATTTCCTCTTTGACCCAGGAGTTGTTAAGAAATGTACTGTTGAGCTTCCACATTTTGGGATGATTACTAATCTTTTGTTGATTGTTAAGTGTTAGTTTCATTCCCCTGTGGTCTGAGACGATGCTAGGGATGATTTCAATGCTCTTGAATTTTCTGATGCTGTCTTTTTGGCCTAACATATGGTCTATCCTTGAGAATGACCCATGTGGACTTTAGTAAAATGTGTATTCCAATTTCTTGGGATGAATGACTCTGAAAATGTCCAATAGTTCTAGCTTATCTATCTCCTCATTTTGCTCCCTCATTTCTTTATTTATTTTCTGCCTGGATGATTTGTCAAGTTGAGATAGTGGGGTGTTGAAGTCCCCTACTATGACTGTGTTGCTGTTAATATATTGCTGTAGCTCTTTCAGTAGATGTTTGATGTATTTAGATGGCTTCTCATTGGGTGTATAGATGTTAAATAATTGTTGAGTCCTTTTGATTGACTTATCCTCTGAGCATTAAGTAGTTTCCATTCCTATCTTTTTTAATCTTATCTATTTTAAAGTCTATCCTTTCAGATATTAGAATAGCTGTTCCTGCCACTTTTTGTGGGCCATTGGCCTGTATGACAGTTTTCTATCCTTTCACTTTGAGTCTGTATCTGTCTTGTTGAGTTAGGTGACAGCATATTGTTGGGTTGTATTTTCTGATCCATCTTCCTACTCTGTGTCTTTTAATAGGTGAATTCAGGCCATTGACATTTATCGATATCATAGACTGAAGATATTTTAACGCCATTCTTGTAGAGTTTTAGAATAGTTTGATATATGTCCTATTTATGGTGGTCTGACTATTTATAGGAGACCTTTCAGAACTTCTTTCAGGCCAAGCTTGGTGACAGTTGATTCCTTCAACTATTGCTTGTCTGAGAAGGTTTTTATGCCTCCATCTAGTCTGAATGACAGTCTAGCAGGATACAGTATTCTTGGTTGAAAGCCTTTCTCATTGAGTACTTGATAGATATCTTGCCATTCTCTTCTGGCCTATAGTGTTTGTGTGGAGAAGTCTGCTGCTAATCTTATGTGTTTTTCTCTGTAGGTGACTGTTTTTCTCTTGCAGCCTTCAGGATCCTTTCTTTATCCTTATTCCTTTCCATTCGGAGTATGCTGTGTCTTGGTGTCTTTAAGTCTGTGTTAATTCTGTTTTGGACCCTCTGAGCTTCTTGAACCTTTATGTCTTTGATGTTGTCTAGACTAGAGAAGTTTTCAGCTATTATGGCCTGAAGAATGCTTTCTTCCTCTCCTTCTCTTTCTTCCTCTGGTAAGCCAATAATGCATATATTGTTTCTTTTAAAGTCATCCCATAGGTCTCTGTTGTTGTTTTCAGTATCTCTTAATCTCTTTTTGAGATCTCTTACTTTTTTAGTTGTCTCTAATTCATCCTCAATCTTGCTAATTCTGTCTTCAGCCTCATTTATTCTATTCTCTCTCCCCTCTACTTTTTTCTGAAGTACATC
Source organism: Erinaceus europaeus (assembly GCF_950295315.1). NCBI lineage: Eukaryota > Metazoa > Chordata > Mammalia > Eulipotyphla > Erinaceidae > Erinaceus > Erinaceus europaeus. The sequence continues at coordinate 106,577,073 of NC_080165.1, read as the reverse complement.
TATTTCCTTAGCCTGTTCTGATACTGCTTGTTCAGCTAGTTGTGTTCTTAGCTCAGCTATTTTAGCTTTCAGCTCTCTAATAACCTTGAGATAATTAGTTTTCTTCCTGGGTCTCATTTGTTGTTTCTGCATTTCTGATGACAATTCTTTCAAACTCTTTACTCCCTCCTGTGGTTATTTCCTTTACTAGTGTTTTGATGTTGACTTCATTATTTTGTGCTTCACCCTTTGGGGACTTTTAGCTGGACTCTTGTCCTGGTTCATTTCTCCAATATTTCTTCTTGCTGGTTTAACCATTTTATATATTATGTTTTGAGCCCCTCTCTCAGTACTTTTCAAATTACTGATCATTCTTGCCTGGATTGGCTTGTATCTAAGTAAGATAATTAAAGAGTTCACAGTTGTAGAAGTTAACAGTTGTTTCAGTGGTATTTTAATCCCTGATTAGGAGCTCTGTGGCTTAAAAGCCTCTTTTGTGCTTTTTCTTCCCTGTAGGCTATGGGAGCCTGAGGGTTTTTAAATTATAAATAGGCTTCTTAGCTTAATCACTGACTCCTGACCAAGAGATGAAGTAGGGTGGGGTAGAGATAATCCAGTGGTTATGCAAAGAGACTTTCACAGCTCCACTGCTAGGCCACTAAGGTATAGGTCTTCTCCTGAGTTTCCTGGTTAGTTCTCTGTCCCCTGGTGTCAGCCCAGGGCCTCCCTACCACTGCTCCAGATTCTGAGGGTAGTACCAATGGGAGACTCAGAGTTGCACTTGGTAAGTCTCAGAGGAGTCCTCTCCTCCCTTCAGCCATGCCCTTGTTGGTAGAACAGAATGGAGGTGGTGTCTCAACTGATAAATTGCCGGACTGTTACCAGCCACTAAGTCTCTCCCTAGGCTCCTCTCTGCCCACCAGCCACACGTGTTTGCACTCACCAGTGATTTGGTGGGTTCCTGAAGTCATTCTAGTCCTGTCTTGTTTCAGTCCCAGGTGGTCTCCTTTGGTATTCCTAGTTGACCGGGGAGAGGAGTGGAGAGAAACACATCTGCTGCTGCTCATAGTCCCCTTGTTCAATATTTTAACATCTATGTTCATCAGGATATTGGTCTGTGGTTTTCTTTTTTGGTTGTATCCTGTCTGCTTTTTGGTATCAGAGTGATGTTGGCTTCATAGAAGCTGGAAGGGAATATTCCTGTGACTTCAATCTTCTGGAGGTATTAAGTCTTCCTTGAAGGTTTTGTAAAACTCATACCCTTTTCTAATTTATTTATTTATTTTTATATTTATTTTCCCTTTTGTTGCCCTTGTTGTTTAACATTGTTGTGGTTACTGTTGTTGTTGTTATTGATGTCATTGTTGTTGGATAGACAGAGAGAAATGGAGAGAGGAGGGAAGACAGAGAGGGGGGAGAGAAAGACTGACACCTGCAGACCTGCTTCATTGCTTGTGAAGGGACTCCCCTGCAGGTGAGGAGCAGGGGGCTCGAACTGGGATCCTTAAGCCGGTCCTTGTGCTTTGCACCACATGCACTTAACCAGCTTTGCCACCGCCCGACTCCCTCATACCCTGTTCTAATAACCATACAGTCATACATGCATATGAATGGTTAGAAGTGATGATTGCTTGACAAGTGGAAGAATGCCTGTTACAGGACAGTCTTTTTTCTGTGTAGTTTCACTGTCTAAGGAGAGCCATTCCATGTCATATTTACAGGAGTGTTTTTTTCTGACCCGCCTTGGGTAAAATCAGCCCTATATGCTCAGACTCAAAAAGCCAAATGACACATTTTCCAGAAACTTCAATAGAAGCAAGTGCCAACTTGTACTCCTTACATCTTCAAAACTGAGACTCTACTATCCTTGATTCCTGGAAAAGAAGCTGCTAAGTTTCATACCTTATTCTCACAGTTGGTGGGATAGAATTTACTAGTGCTGGAAAAGTGGGAGAAGGCCTGCCACTTTTTTCTGTCTAGTTTCACTGTCAAAGGTGAACATTCAGTGAGCCATTAGAGTCTTTTACACAGGAAAGCATTTTCTTCTGATCCATATTAGGCAAATACAGCCCCATAAGCTCTCACAGATTCAAAAGGGCAAATGAAACACTTTTCAGAAACTTCAGTAGAAAAAGTGTGAACAGGCTGTACCCCCTCTATCTTCAAAACTAAGTGAGACTCTACTGTCCTTTCTTCCTGGAAAAGAAGCAGCTAAGATTCTTACTCTGTTCTAACCACAGTTACCCTCATCTAAATAAACATACATTTGGAAAGTTAGAAGTGACTAGTAGTTGAAAAGTGGGAGAAAGCCCACTACAGGTTTTTTCTGTCTAGACTGTCTAAGCTTCAAAGTCATTATCACAAGAGTTTACTTCTGACCTGCATTAGGCAAAATCAGCACTACATGCTCTGAATAGGCTGAAATGGCTAAATCACTTTTTACAGAAACTTAAAAAGAAGCAAGTGTGAATTGTGACACTTCTTACATCTTCAAAACAAAGCAAGACTCTGTCATTTATATTTTATTTTATTTCATTTTTATATTTTTTACTTTATACTATTTTTCCCTTTGAGTGGATTAATGTTTTACATTCAACAGTGAATACAAGTTTGTATATGCATAAAATTTCTCAGTTTTCCACATAATAATACAATGCCCAGTAGATCCTGTCATCCTTTTCCAAGACTTGTATTCTGGCCCCACCCACCTCAGAATCTTTTACTTTGGTGCAATACACAAACTACTGTTGTTTTCGCTGGGCTGGCTTCATGGGTGGGAGACAGAGACCAGGGACTCATGGCTGAGCTGAGAATGCAGTTTAATCTTTATTCACGAGTGAGCAAGCAGTCCCACAACCTAATCACAACACAATGGGCTCCTCCATCTCTCTCCTCAGGCTGCAGCGCCAGGAACCAAGGAAGTATGTAGGATAGGGGGTGGGGGGAAGCAAGAAGCTTGAAAAGACAAAGACTAAACCAAAATCTCCCGGAGCCAGGGGGAGTGAGACCAAACCAATGTAACAGAATGACCATGTAAATAGACCACAACGCCAAGCAATGTAACAGAAGGGATCCCAGAAGCAGAACTAGAAGCATACCAACAAACTATAAAAAAAAAAGTGACATCATAATTTTTTTTTATTTCTTTATTGGGGAATTAATTTTTTACATTCAACAGTAAATACAATAGTTTGTACATGCATAACATTCCCCAGATTCCCATTTAACAATACAACCCCCACTATGTCATTCATCATCTTTCATGGACCTGTATTCTCCCCACCCACCCACCCACCCCAGAGTCTTTTACTTTGGTGTAATACTCCAATTCCATTTCAGGTTTGACTTGTGTTTTCTTTTCTAATCTTGTTTTTCAACTTCAGCCTGAGAGTGAGATCATCCCATATTCATCCTTCTGTTTCTGACTTATTTCACTCAACATGATTTTTTCAAGGTCCATCCAAGATCGGCTGAAAACGGTGGAGTCACCATTTTTTACAGCTGAGTAGTATTCCATTGTGTATATATACCAAAACTTGCTCAGTCACCCATCTGTTGTTGGACACCTGGGCTGCTTCCAGGTTTTGGCTATTACAAATTGTGTTGCTATGAACATATGTGTACACAAATCTTTTTGGATGGGTGTGTTGGGTTCCTTCGGATATATCCCCAGGAGAGGAATTGCAGAGTCATAGGGTAAGTCCACTTCTAGCCTTCTTAGAGTTCTCCAGACTGCTCTCCACAGAAGCTGAACCAATTGACATTCTCACCAGCAGTGCAGGAAGGTTCCTTTGTCCCCATAACCTCTCCAGCATTTGTTGCTGCTACCTTTTCTGGTGTATGATATTCTTACAGAAGTGAAATGGTATCTCATTGTTGTCTTTATTTGCATTTCTCTGACAATCAATGACCTGAGCATTTTTCCATGTGTTTCTCGGCCTTTCAAATCTCTTGTGGTATTTGTCTGTGTCCTCTCCCCATTTTTTGATGGGCTCATTTGTTTTCTTGTTGTTGAGTTTGGCTAGCTCTTTATATACTTATGTTATTAAACTACTGATGGAATCTGGAAGAAATGGTAGAATTCCTTGAATCTTAGCTTCTTCTTTTCCAGGAATAAAGGATCTCTTACTGAGTTTTGAAGATGTAAAGAGTGCAGCAAGTCGGCACTTGCTTCTTTTTGAAGTTTCTGAACAGTGTGTCTAATGGCCTTTTGAGTCTGTGAAAGCCTGGGGCTGATTTTGCCTAATGCCGGTCAGAAGGAAAACTCCTATGAAAATGACTTGGAACGGCTCTCTGAATGTTCACCTTAGTCAGTTCTTCTTCTTCTAGTGTTTGCCCTTCTTCCGTAGCCAGTCAACAGCATCAGGTTGAGCCTGATATAAAGTTTCGAGACCTCCTTTGAATTTGGAGAGGTGGCAGTCGTTGACTATGTGGGTCATAGTCTGTCTGTAGCCGCAGGGGCAGTTCGGGTCATCTCTGGCTCCCCAGCGATGGAACATAGCGGCACACCGGCCATGGCCTGTTCGATAGCAATTGAGGAGGGCCCAATCATAACGTGCTAGGTCAAAGCCGGGTCAGTGAAACTAGATAAAACAAACAAACAAACAAAAACTGTACTGTAGTAGTCTTTCTCACTGTTGTCCAGCACTAGTCATATCTACGCCTCCAAATGCTTCTCTATTTCTCTATGAATGTATCATTGTTAGAACAGGTTACGAATCTTAGCTTCTTCCATACTCCCAGAGAGTTAAAGAATAGAAAAGCTATCAGGGGAGGGAATATGATACAGAGTTCTGGTGTGTGAATTGTACATCTCTTATTCTATGGTCTTGTCTGTGTTTACATTTTATAAATTATTAATTTTTTAAAAATCTGGAAAAAAAGTTCTAATATTTTCCTCTAAATATTTCATAGTTTCTGGTCTATTATCCAAATCCATGATCCAGTTGGAATTTACTTTTGTGTTTGATGAAATATAGTAGTTCAGTTTCATTCTCCTACATGTTTCAACCTATTTTTTTCAACACTATTTGTTGAAGAGACTCCCCTTTCCCTACTTAGTAGTCTGGGCATCTTTGGCAAAGATTAAATGTCCAAAGGTATGAGTTCTTACTCTGGGCTCTCAATTCTGTTCCAATACCAAGCAGATTACAATGGCCCTATAGTACATTTTGAGATCTGCATTTTAAATCCTCTTTATTGACTGATCCTCTGAGCATCAAGTAATGTCCATCACTATCTTTTATAATTTTATTAATTTTAAAGTCAATCATGTCAGATTTGAGAATAGCTGTTCCTGTCCTTTTTTGGATCGACCTGTCAATGCCCATGTTCAGCGGGGAAGCAATTACAGAAGCCAAACCTTCCACCTTCTGCACCCCATTATGACCCTGGATCCATACTCCCAGAGGGATAAAGAACAGGGAAGTTATCAGTGAAGGGGATGGGATACAGAGTTCAGGTGGTGGGAATTGTGTGGAGTTGTACCCCTTTAATCCTATGGTCTTTGTCATTGTTTCCTTTTATAAATAAAAAAATTTTTTTTTTTAAATTCTACCTACTACCACGTCTCATAGCTCTTGGACTTTGTAAAGGTTCACTGCGCCATCTGGTGGCCATGCCTGAGCATTGCCACTTTCCACTTGCCCTACCCTTACCACACTCAAAAAAAATGAACACTTCAGTATTTGTTTGGGTGTAGTCCTACCTTAAGCTGGTTGTTCCTGCATACCTCATATAAAATGTCCTGGTTTTGATGTCTTTACATGTCTGTTTGGATCTCCAGCTGTAGAAGAGGAACAGTTGCCTAGGAATGTTCTATAGATGCATACCCTAGATCGATCCTGCCTTGTGGTTCATGTCCTCCCCCTGCCATTACAACTCTACTTTTTGTTTGTATTTTATCTGATCCCTGCTCAGCTCTGGCTTATGGCGGTGCAAGTGATTGAACCTTTGACTTTAGGTTCCCAGCATGATAGTCTCTTTGCAGAACTACTATGCTATCTACCCCCCTCCATTGCAACTCTACTAGAAGTCTCCAAAAGCTCTTCCTTCTCTATAGAAGCCTGTCAGCCCTGCCATGCAGCTTCCCACTGCTCTCTTTATTACAGAATATTTGTGATGTGGTACACCTGGTTAAGCACACGTTACAATGCACAACGACCCAGGTTTGAGCCCCCAGTCCCCACATGCAGGAGGAAAGCTTGAGTGGAGAAGCAGTGCCACAGGTGTCTCTCACCCTCTCTCTCTTCCCCTTCCCTCTTGATTTTTGTCTCTATACTATAAAGATAACAGAAAAAAATTTTAAAAAGAGAGAATAGTTCTGGTGTGAGGATGGCCATTATTGTCCATCTGACACAGGGTGAGAAAGCAGGAGGGAGACATTTGCTGTTCCACCAGAGCTTTCCCACCGCCACTATATGATGGTGGCCTGAGCACTTTCTGTTGATGCTCTGGTTCCTCCCTGCTTACCCAATGCCAGCCTCATGTCTTTATGTTGCTTTAATCGGTGTTCTGACCTCCAAAGCATCTGACAGCTACTAACTGCTCTGTGGGTCAGCAGACCAATGATGTCTTTAGAAAGACTCATCTCAGAGCTGGGTGGTGGTGCACCTGGTTGAGTGACATGTTACAGTGCGAAAGGACCTGGGTTTGAGCCCCTGACCCCCACCCGCAGGGGGAAAGCTTTACAAGTGGTGAAACAGGGCTGCAGGTGTCTCTCTATCTCCTCCTTCCCTCTCAATTTCTGGCTGTTTCTATCCAATAAATAAAGATAATTAAAAAAAATTTTTTTTTAAAGACTCATCTCACCAATCGAACCATAACAAATAGTTTCAGGCAAATGTATCAACTATTGGGTCCACATAATAGAAAAGTCAAATTTAGGAAGTGATAGATACATACCATTGCCATGTCTCCAGATGGCCAGAAATGGACTAGAACTGGTAATGCCTTTTAAAACTGAATGAAAGAAAAGACAAAACAGCACTTCTGATAAACTAACCTTGCTCTTCAGCTTAAACAACTGATTATTGTGATTGTGCCTTTGGAAAGCAGAACCTCCTTTTTACATTTAGCAGAACCATTAAAAGCCAGCAGGTTACAGTCTAAAGTATTTATACACCTTTCCAATTTTTGGGAGCTACTCTCTTCCCTGATCCAGCTTTCTGGTCCTTTTTCCAGTCATGTTATCATTTCCCCAGACAATAAATTGGATCCACCTGCATATCAGATGTCAGGCTCAGGGGAAAAAAAATAACTAGTATAGTCATGGGCCCTTTGGAATATAACTAAAATAGGCCTACTGGCTACCTACAAAATGGTGACCCCCAAATCTTCATCTGCAATATTCTAGCCTTTAAGTTCATGGTTAGTCAACAATTTGTTTGGCTTTATATGTTAACTCTTCTTTCAGCCACCAGGTTTCAGATGCTACCATGATGTCAACTGGACTTCCCTGTACAGATGACCCCACCAATGTGTCCTGGAGCCCCACTTCCCCAGAGCCCTGCCCACTAGGGAAAGAGAGAGACAGGCTGGATTGACCTGTCAATGCCCACATTCAGCAGGGAAGCAATTACCTTCTGCACCCCACAAGGGATAAAGAATAGGAAAGCTATCAGGGGGTGGGGGTGTCATACAGAATTCTGGTGGTGGGAATTGTGTGGAGTTGTACCCCTCATGTCCTATGGTTTTTGTCAGTGTTTCCCTTTTATAAATAAGAATTTAAATAAATAAATAAATAAATAAATAAATACATGTCAGCAGGTGGCAGCCTGGTTCAAGCTAAAGAGCCATCACCTTAATTTCAAAGAAGTCAAATCATGAACATAAGGATGCACATGTTCCTTTGAATTAGTGTTTTCATGTCCTTTGGATACATGTCTAGGAGTGGCATTGCTAGATCTGTGTCTGTGGGTCAAATGTATCTCTTCTTTAGAAAACTGTCTCTTTAAATCATTTGTCCAATTTTTATTGAGTTATTTTTTCTTGTGTTGAGTTCTTGCATGATTTATTTACTGATTTATTTATTTACTTATTTATTTATACCAGAGCACTAATCAACTCTGGCTTATGATGGTGCAGGAGATAAACCCAGACCTTGGAGTTTTGGGCATGAGAATTGTTTGCATAACCATTATGCTATCTCCATGGGGGGAACCCAAGAGTTCCCTGACTAGGGCCCCAGGATGGGTTGGCCTGGCAGTGACTGAGCCCCTCTTTATTGATGTCTGAAATCAATCACTTATCAAATATGTAATATGCAAATGTCTCACAATAACCAGGGAGTAAAACCAGCCTAGATGTCCATTCAGAGACAGCTGGATAAAGAAGTGAGGGATATATGTTCCACAATTATAAAAGTTGATAGATATTGTGTCCTTCAGGACAAAATGGGTGGAACTAGAAGCAGTTGGGATTAGAGTCAGAAATGTAAGAGAAAGGAAGTATACAGAAGGGTTATTTCTTTCATGACCCTCATGTAGTCTGTCACACCATCATGCACCTTAATTCTGTTTCTGCATGTCTTTGAAATTAAAAGTTGCATTTTGCACACCTGACTATCTGTGATGCTTCCAAAGCAACATCATGACTTAACTAATTTCTGCCTGGAGAGATCTGGTTCTGAGCACCTGCCCTCAAGCCTGGCGAGGCCCTCTGACAACAAGATACTTTGCTCATATGTGGAAACAGAGAAGTTACAGGCATAAACTTGCAAAGGGAGAAAAAGGTAGCCAACCTGTGAAAGTACTTCAGAGAACTATGATGGTTATTCATGGAGAGGGGACATGTCTTAAAAATCAGAAAAGTAATATAGGGAAGGCGTTCATAGACCACAAGGAGGAGTTAGACCAACACTTTGGCAGAAATGTTAATTACATGATCTGTATGACTCAGAGCATCTCAGAGAAAAATGCATTCACCCAATTTTCTTTTCTTTTTTTTTCTTCTTTTTTTTAAAATTTATTTATTTATTTTATTTATTTATTCCCTTTTGTTGCCCTTGTTTTATTGTTGTAGTTATTATTGTTGTTGACGTTGTTGGATAGGACAGAGAGAAACGGAGAGAGGAGGGGAAGACAGAGAGGAGGAGAGAAAGATAGACACCTGCAGACCTGCTTCACCGCCTGTGAAGCGACTCCCCTGCAGGTGGGGAGCCGGGGTTCGAACCGGGATCCTTATGCCGGTCCTTGTGCTTTGCGCCACCTGCGCTTAACCCGCTGAGCTACAGCCCGACTCCCCCCAATTTTATTTTCAAAAGGTGAGAAACTAGAGGGTGGGGAGGGAGATAAATGGTTTATCTACGTCACTCAGGAAAACTGAACCTTGATTCTACCTGTTTCTAGGCCATGGGATGCTAAGAGGGCAGTGATGAGAGACTTCTATGTCCATGCAGCTGGACCCTCTGCTTCCCAGTATAAGCAGAAATATAAGAAGTATAAGGTGAAGTTGCCAGAGACAAACTCACCTTGTTTTTACTGAATAAAATAGCTGAAGGCAGGAGTAAAACAGTCATTGGTAGTTGAAGGGAAAGGGGTGACCATCAGAGTGTATGGCCAGTGAGGGAAGGAAAATACAGAATGTGCTACCACTGAAGCAAAACATCCTAGAAACAAGGAATAATGCTTCTGGAATAATTATGAAGTGAAACTCCTAGAATCTTTTTTTTTTATTCCCTTTTGTTGCCCTTGTTGTTTTATTGTTGTAGTTATTATTGATGCCGTTGTTGTTGGATAGGACAGAGAGAAATGGAGAGAGGAGGGGAAGACAGAGAGGGGGAGAGAAAGACAGACACCTGCAGACCTGCTTCACCGCCTGTGAAGGGACCTGCCTGCAGGTGGGGAGCCGGGGGCTCGAACCGGGATCCTGATGCCAGTCCTTGAGCTTAGCGCCACCTGCGCTTAGCCCGCTGCGCTACAGCCCGACTGCCCCTAGAATCTTATAGATAAAATTCAAACTTCTTATCTACTATCCCGCCTACCCCCCAACTGACTGCTCAGCTCTGGCTTACAGTGGTGTGGGAGAATGAACCAATTTTGAGTCTGTTTATGTAACATTATGCTTTCTTCCTCACCTCTCATCTATTCCTTTCTAATGTCCTTGGACATATATGGACAGCTTTTAACAATGATCAGGAAAACTAGGCGGGGGTGAAGGGAGTTGGTATCAAGAATAGACAGTGATCCAGTGTTTCATACTCAAACATACTTTATACTTTACACTTTATGCAAAAAACTAGAATCATAACTATATGTGAAGGTAAGAATTCATATGGGAGCCCCGGGCAGTCGCACCCAGTTAAGTACACATAATCTTGCATAAGGTTCAAGCCTCCACTCCCCATCTACAAGGAGGACACTTCACAAGTGGTGAAGCAGGTCTGCAGGTATCCCTCTTTCTCCCTCACCATCTCTCCCCTCTACTCAATTTCTCTGCCCTATCAAAGAAGGAAAATAATAAAAATAAAAGGAAAAATGGTCACCGGGAGCAATGGATTCATGTGCAGACACCAAGCTCCAGAGATAACTATGGCAGGAAGGAAGGAAGGAAGGAAGGAAGGAAGGAAGAAAGAAAGGAAGGAAGGAAGGAAGGAAGGAAGGAAGGAAGGAAGGAAGGAAGGAAGGAAGGAAGAAAGAAAAAAAGAAAAAGAGAGGCCGGGGTGGTGGCGCACCTGTTTGAATGCTCATGTTACAATGCGCAAGGACCGAGGTTCAAGCCCCCAGTCCCCACTTGCAGGGGGAAAGTTTCACAAGTGGTGAAGCAGTGCTGCCAGTGTCTCTCTGTCTCTCACTCTCTCTATCCCTCTGTTCCCTCTAAATTTCTGACTGTCTCTATCTAATAAATAAAGATAATAATTTTTATTTATTTAAGAAACGAGACATTAACAAAATCATAGGATGGGGGGGTACAATTCCACACAATTCCTGCCACCCAATCTCCATATCCCATCACCTCCCCAATAGCTTTCCCATTCTCTATCCCTCTGGGAGCATGGACCCAGGGTCTTTGTGGGTTGCAGAAGGTGGAAGGTCTGGCTTCTGTAATTGCTTCCCCACTGAACATGGGCATTGACTGGTTGATCCATACTCCCAGTCTGCCTCTCTCTTTCCCTAGTAGGGTGAGTCTCTGTGGAAGCGGAGCACGAGGACACATTGGTGGGGTCTTCAGTCCAGGGAAGCCTGGCCGGCATCCTGATGGCATCTGGAACCTGGTGGCTGAAAAGAGAGTTAACATACAAAGCCAAACAAATTGTTGAAGAATCATGGACCCAAAGGTTGGAATAGTGGAGAGGAAGTGTTGGGGAGTACTCACTGCAAACTCTAGTGTACTTCTGCTTTCAGGTATATATTTTGCCCTAGTTTATGGATACCTGTGAACATATGTTCTATCTCATGGAACCTGGTATATATCTAGATTTTGGGACTTTGTTAGGAAGTGAACCACCTGGGATGGAATTAGAGAATACTATGAAAGGAAAGGTCTTACCCGTGTGATGAAGCTGAAGGGTTGTAATTCCACACCTGAAGTCTCTGGATGCAGTCTGAGCTGAAGCATTTTGAGGTGGCACTCGTTGTGTTGTTTAGGTTGCGATTAGCGGATGCAATATTGTTTGATAAAAATTGGGAGAAGCATATGGGAAAGTGGGCCCTACCCTAGGGTCCCAGGTCTGGGGGAAGTTTAGGCTTTATAGTGGAAATGTGAGGTTCCTGCTGTCTTAGGGTTCAAGAAGACAATGGATAGTTATTGTTAACATCACATTATTTGGTAATTGGGTTAACTTTGAGAAGTCCCTTTGTTAGACATACAATAAATTTTTCCCCCTCTCATATTAATTAAATAGTGATTTATATGACTACAATTTAATAGGAGTATACATAATCACCATTCCCACCACCAAAAGATTGTGTCCCATCCCACCCACCCCCACCCCCAACCCTACCGGCTCAGGAAGCCGCATGTCCACCCTCCCCCTCAGCACAGGGTTTTTACTTTGGTGCCCTACTTTCAATTTAGTCAGATCCTGCTTTTAGTTTCCCTTTCTGATCTTCTTTCTCAACTTCTGTTGATGAGTGGGATCATCCCATACTCATCTTTATCTTTCTGACTGAGCCCACTTAACATAATTCCTTCTAGCTCTGACCAAGATGGGTCAGAGAAGTTGAGTTCATTGTTCTTAGTAGCTGCATAGCATTCCATTGTGTATATATACCACAGCTTTCTCAGCCACTCATCTGGTGTTGGGCACCTGGGTTGCTTCCAGGTTTTAGCTATTATGAATTGTGCTGCTATGAACATAGGAGTACACACATCTTTTTGGTTTGTTGTTATGGAGTCTTTGGGGTATATCCCCAGGAGAGGAATTACTGGGTCATATGGAAGGTCCATGTCTAGCCTTGTGAGAGTTCTCCAGACAGCTCTCCACAGAGGCTGGACCAATTTATATTCCCACCAGCAGTGCAAAAGGGTTCCTCTGTCCCCACACCCTCGACAGCATTTGTTGCTGCTGTCCTTTTTGATGTATGCCATTCTTACAGGAGTGAGGTGGTATCTCAATGTTGTCTTTATTTGCATTTCTCTGACAATCAGTGACCTGGAGCAGTTTTTCATACGTTTGTTAGCCTTTTGGATCTCCTCTGGAGTGAATGTTCTGTTCATTTCCTCTGCTCATTTATGGATGGGATCATTTGCTTTTTTGGTGCTAAGTTTGCTGAGCTCTTTGTATATTTTAGTGATTAGTCTCTTGTCTGATGTATGGCATGTGAAGATCTTCTCCCATTCTGTGAGGGGTTTCTTTGTGTGATAGTTTCTTTGGCTGAAACTTTTTCTTTTGCAGAAGCTTTTCAATTTGATATAGTCCCATTTGTTTGTTTCTGCTTTAGTCTTCTTGCAATTGGGTTTGTTTCATCAAAGATGTCCTTGAGGTTTAGGTGGGAAAGTGTTTTACCAATGTTTTCCTCTAAGTATTTGATTGTTTCTGGTCTGACATCGAGGTCTTTAATCCATTTGGAGTTGATTTTTGTTTCTGGTGAGATAAAGCAGTTCAGTTTCATTCTTCTGCATGTTTCAACCCAGTTTTCCCAGCACCATTTATTGAAGAGAGCCTCCTTCTTCCATTTAATCCTTTGGGCCCCCTTATCAAAGATTAGATGTCCATAGATGTGGGGGTATAATAAAATTTTTTTTAAAAATTAAAGAAAAAGAAAATGCACCAATCACAGACAAAGAAATCAAAACAGCTATTAAGAATCTTCCCAACAACAAAAGTCAAGGACCAGCTGGCTTTACAAATGAATTCTATAAAAACCTTCAGGAAACAATTAAAACCTATACTTTTTTTTTTTTCCTCCTCCAGGGTTATTGCTGGGCTCAGTGCCTGCACCATGAAACCACCGCTCCTGGAGGCCATTTTTCCCCCTTTTGTTGCCCTTGTTGTAGCTTCGTTGTGGCTATTATTATTGCCCTTGTTGACGCAATTCGTTGTTGGATAGGACAGAGAGAAATGGAGAGAGGAGGGGAAGACAGAGAAGGGGAGAGAAAGATAGACACCTGCAGACCTGCTTCACCGCCTGTGAAGCGACTCCCCTGCAGGTGGGGAGCCGGGGGCTCGAACCGGGATCCTTATGCCGGTCCCTGCGCTTTGCACCACATGCACTTAACCCACTGCGCCACCGCCCGACCCCCTAAAACCTATACTTTTAAAGTTCTTCGAAAAGATTGAAGACACAGGAATACTCCCTTCCACCTTCTTTTTCTTTAATTTTTTTATATTTATTTATTCCCTTTTGTTGCCCTTGTTGTTTTATTGTTCTTGTAATTATTACTGTTGTTGTTGGATAGGACAGAGAGAAATGGAGAGAGGAGGACAAGACAGAGAGGGGGAGAGAAAGACAGACACCTGGAGACCTGCTTCACCGCCTGTGAAGGGACTCCCCTGCAGGTGGGGAGCCGGGGACCTGAACCGTGATCTTTATGTAGGTCCTTGTACTTTGCGCCACGTGCACTTAACCCACTGCGCTACTTCCCGACTCCCTCCCTTCCACCTTCTATGAAGTCAACATCACCCTGATACCAAAAGCTGATAGGAACACAACCAAAAGAGAAAACTATAGACCAATATCTCTGATGAACATAGATAGTAAAATACTGAACAAAATCCTAGCCAATCAGATACAGCAGTCTATTAAAAAGATTGTTCATTACAACCATGTGGGATTTATTCCAGGAATGCAAGGCTATTTCAATCACTGATTATAAGTCAATCAATGTAATTCACCACATCAATTAAAGCAAAACCAAAAACCACATGATTATCTCAATAGATGCAGAGAAAGCTTTTGACAAAATCCAATACCCATTCATGCTCAAAACATTACAAAAAAATGGGAATTGATGGGAGTCAGGTGGTAGCGCAGCAGGTTAAGCGCACATGGTGCGAAGCACAAGGACCTTCATAAGGATCCTGGTTCGAGCCCCCGGATCCCCACCTGCAGGGGAGTCACTTCACACGTGGTGAAGCAGGTCTGCAGGTGTCTTTCTCTCCCCCTTCTGTCTTCCTCTTCTCTAGCCATTTCTCTCTGTCCTATCTAACAACAATGACATCAATAACAATAATAACTACTACAACAATAAAAACAACAAGGACAACAAAAAGGGGGGGAAGCAAATTTACAAAAAAGTTCCAGCTTAAAAAAAAAGTTACCTACACAGGGCATCCGCACTGCACCTCCCAGCCAACTGTTACAGGGAAATTAATTGTTCCTGTGTACACAACAGTTGTGTAAACTACTACCCCCACCCCATTAAATGACTGAAACATGCAGAGATAAAAATGGGAATTGATGGAAAATTCCTTAAGATAGAGGAGCCTACAGCCAACATCATACTCAACTGGCAGAACCTGAAAACATTCCCCCTCAGATTGGGGACTAGACAGGGCTGTCCATTATCATCATTACACTTTAACATAGTATTAGAAGTTCTCACCATAGCAATCAGGCAAGAGAAAGGAATCAAAGGAATACTGGAAGGGAAGAAGTCAAACTGTCACTATTTGCAGATGATATGATAGTATACATAGAAAAACCTAAAGAATCCAGCAGAAAACTTCTAGAAATCATTAGACAATATAGCAAAGTTTCAGGCTACAAACTTAATGTACAAAAATCAGTAGCATTTTGTTTTATATGTAAACACTAAGTCTGAAGAAGAGTATATCCAGAAATCACTCCCATTCACAGTAAAATCAGTAAAACATCTAGGAATAAACCTGACCAAACAAGTGAAAGACTTGTTACTGAAAACTACGAGTCACTATTCAAAGAAATAGAAAATGATATAAAGAAATGGAAAGATACCCTGTGCTCATAGATTAGAAGAATTATTACCATCAAAATGAATATACTACCCAGAGCCATATATAAATTTAATGCAATACCCACCAAAGTCCCACCAAGTTTAAGAGACTAGAACAAAAATTACAGTCATTTATCTGGAACCAGAAAACACCTAGAATTGCCAAAACTATCTTGAGGAAAAGAAACAGAAATGGAGGCATCACACTTCCAGATCTCAAGCAAGGCAGTCATAATCAAAACCGCCTGTTAATAAAACAAAAAGCAGATACACAGACCAGTGGGACAGAATTCAAATCCCAGAAATAAACACCCACACTTATGGACATACAGTTTTTGATAAAGGAGCCCAAAGTACTATATGGAGGAAGGAGGGCCTTTTGAAAAAATGGTGCTGGAAAAACTGGGTTGAAACATGCAGAAGAATGAAACTGAAGCACTTTATCTCACCAGAAACAAAAGTCAACTGCAAGTGGATCAAGGACCTGGATGTTAGACCAGAAACTAACTCTAAATACTTAGAGGAAAACATTGGTGGAACACTTTCCCACCTAAACCTCAAGGACATCCTTGATGATACAAACCCAGTTGCAATGAAGACTGAAGCAAAAACAAATCAATGGGACTACATCAAATTGAAGAGCTTCTGCACAGCCAGAGAAACCATCACTCAAACAATGAGACCCCTCACAGAATGGGAGAAGATCTTCGCATGCCATACATCAAGAGAATTTAACTAAAATGTGAAATTTAACTAAAATATGGAATTTGGAATTTAACTAAAATATGCCTATAAGCTATCTACAAAATGGAGGACGCCCGCAACTCTTCATTTGCACTATTCCAGCCTTTAGGTCCATGATTGGTCAACAATTTGTATGGCTTTGTATGTTAACTCTCTTGTCAACCATCAGGTTCCAGATGCTAGCATGATGATGACCAGACTTCCCTGGACAGACAACCCCACCAATGTGTCCTGGAGCTCCACTTCCCCAGAGCCCTTCCCCACTAAAGGCAGGCTGGGAGTATGGATTGACCTGTCAACGCCCATGTTCATCGGTGAAGCAATTACAGAAGCCAGACCTTCAACCTTCTGCATCCCACAATGACCTTGGGTCCATACTCCCAAAGGGTTAAAGAACAGGAAAGCTATCAGGGGAGGGGATGGGATACAGAGTTCTGGTGGTGGGAACTGTGCGAAATTGTACCCCTCTTATCCTATGGTTTAGTCAATGTTTTCTTTTTATAAATAAAAAAATTTTTTTTAAAAAGTATCACTGAGAGACTTGGCTAAAGAGCAAGCATGGCATTAATAGTTCTAGAATTATGTGCCATCAAGCCAGGAATTCCTACCAGGGATATAGCTAGACTAACATACTCAGCTTTACTTAAAGGAGCAATGTAATCTGATTCACAGATGATAGCAAGACTCACAAGACTACATGTTGGGCGAGCATGCAAAACATCAGGACTAGGCATGGACAGAGCCAAATGGCTGAGACAACAGTTATATTAGCTAGATATTAGCAGGAATACAGTTAAATGTTTTTTCTCTACAAGTAAAAAAACACCCCTTAGGAAGGGAAACATGAGAAACACCATAAAATATGTTCGCATCTGAAGAGCAATTCTACTGTTTACTACTGGGTGTGGATAGACAGGGTTTTTTTTGTTTTGTTTTGTTTTTGTTTTTTAACAGTTCTGTATCCTGGCACATGTAGCATTATAATTAGAAACAACAGGAGTAGATAAATCAAGAACATCTTTAGGTAATGTAAATGAAGGTGTACCCCAGTTATATAAATTGACATACTTCATATCAATATTAAAAGCAGAAAATGTGCTTTTACCCTGGATATCAAGAGGGTTCCTACACACAGGGATAATGCAAGTTCCCAGCAAGCTACGTGAGGACAGGTCCAAACTAGACAGAAGTGAGACATACTGGCTATTTAAATCAGCCAGCTCTACCCATTCTTGTCTCTGTTGTTATTTAACTTAAAAAGGGGTTGGTGTTGGGGGCTGCTTGCAACACATAAAAGGATTCTCAGTGGGAGCTGGGAACTGGTTTAAACAACACAAGGTTTATTAGGGTGAAACAAGTAAAAGGCAAATAAGCACTTATCATCAAGGGTTGAGTATGCTAGGTTCATAAAATCTGAGTATAGTTATAAAAAATTTAGTCCCATAAGATAAACAATTATGGTAAAGGTTGCTCATGGCTGTAGATGGGGTCTAAAAGTTTACTGGCTAGCAGAGTCACAGTTCCCAGGAGAAGTAACCATGGTGCACCTCCGCCGAGATGCTTCTGACCAGAAGAAACAGCAGCCAAAGAGACCCATGTGCTCAAAGACCCTTGCTTTTATACAGTCCCTTCTCTGAAGCACCTCCTCATGGTGAGATCATTTGTATGCTAGTAGTCCCAAACTCCTGGGGTCACCACAGTCTCCATAATGAGGAATGCTCGAAAGGATATATATTTTTTAATTTCTTTATGGGGGGGGGGTAATGTTTCACGGCTCACAGTAAATACAATAGTTTGTACATGCATAACATTTCTCATTTTTCCACACAATACAACCCCCACTAGGTCCTCTGCCATCCTGTTCTAGGGCCTGAACCCCCCCACTCCCACCCATTCAGTCCAGAGTCCTTTATTTTGATGAAATACACCAACTCCAGTCAAAGCTCTGCTTAGTGTTTTCTCTTCTGATCTTGTTTTTCACTTCTGCCTGTGAATGAGATCATCCCATATTCATCCTTCTGTTTCTGACTTATTTCACAGCATGATTTCTTCAAGCTCTATCCAAGATGGGCTGAAAATGGTGAAATCACCATTTTTGTTCTGAAAATGTCCAATAGTTCTAGTTTATCTATCTTTTCATTTAACTCATTTCTTTAATTTTTAAAAATATTTTTATATTACAGAATTACATGTCGACGGGTTTGAATCCACACCATCCCCACCCCACCACCAGAGTTCTGAATCTTCACTCTCCCCACTGCCATCCACCACAGTTCCCCTAAAGTTGTAGACATGGGCCATCTTCTCTCCAACTATCTGTCCACATTTATACATAGTTGCCCCTTCTTCTGATTCAATCCTCTCTTCCCCTCTAAGGCACTCATGACATCATAAATACCTCTATACGTCCAGCTAAGCCACTCATAGCATCATATCTATCTCCATATGTCCCTCTCCTTTGCCTTCTCTCTCTCTGGGTGCTCTTTCCCCCACTAGGAATATGGATCAAGGTTGTTTATGAGGAGCAGAAGGTAGGAGTTTTGGCTTCTGTAGCTGCTTCTCTGCTGAGCTTGGGCGTTGACAGGTGAATGCATACCCCCAGCCTATTTCTATCTTTCCCTAGTGGGCCAGAACTCTGGAGATGCAAGGGTCCAGGACACATCGGTGAGGTCATCTGCCCAGAAAAGTCATGGTAGCATCTGTAGCTTGGTGTCTGGAAGGTGGCATGACCTAAGTTGAGACAAGATGATTAATGAACAGGAAACCAAAAAGTAGGTCCAAGGCAGATGAGATTAGGGATTTTAGGGTAGAAGAAAACTAAGAGAACTGTTTTAGGTGTGTTCCTGGGGGTATACAACTATAGTAGTTTTGCTTGAGTTTGGTAGCTAGCCTAAGGTTGGATGAAAATATTGTCTGGGAGAATGGTGTCAGAGTAGAGAAAAGGAATAGAAAGTTGGATTAGGGCAGGGAGTAGCTTCCATTCTTATATTTAAAAAAATTCTGTGGCTAAAATTAACTATTTACCTTCATCCACCTGCTCCAGGGTTCATATGTAAATGCATATTTATATTTAGTGCCAGAGCCTATGTAACCTCTAAGTCCCTACTGGTCTGAGCTTATAGCTCATGGTCACATCTGAGGAACACTGCAGGCTACACTCATTTCAGGACCAGTGTTTTTTTTGAGTGGCAGGTCAGGATATCCCCAGCCTCCCTTCAGAAACTGGGGCTATCCCTACTGTCATTGCTTTATGGTAGAGCCAAGGTTCTAAGAGGGCCTACAAGATGCTGTTCTTTATGGAAGCGACCAGTGCTCCCTTATTTCTTTGTTGATTTTCTGCCTGGATGATCTGTCAAGTTAAGAGAGTGGGGAGTTGAAGTCCCCTAATATTACTGTGTTGTTAATATATTGCTGTAGCTATTTCAGTAGATGTTTGATTTATTTAGATGGCCTCTCCTTGGGTTGATGTTGATAATCTTTAAGTCCTTTTGACTGATTGATCCTCTGAGCACTAAGTAAAGTCCATCCTTATCTTTTTAAATTTTATTTATTTTAAGGTCTATCATGTCAGATGTAAGCATAGCTGTTCCTGCCCTTTTTGTGGTCTATTGGCTTGTATGGTAGTTTTCCATCCTTTCACTCTGAGTCTGTTTGTCTTGTTGAGTTAGGTAGGTTTCCTGCAGACAACATACAGTTAGGTTGTGTTTTCTCACCCATCTTCCTACTCTGTGCCTTTTAATAGGTGAATTCAGGCCATTGATATTTATTGATGTTATAATGAAGATATTTTAATGCCATTATTGTAGACTTTTAGAATGTTCTGATATATGGCATGTTTATGGTGATCTGATTGTTTACAGGAGAACTTTCAGAACTTCTTTCAGGATAAGATTGGTGATAGTTGATTCTTTCAACTGTTGCTTGTCTGAGAAAGTGCTTATGCCTCCATCTAGTCTGGAATGACAGTCTAGCAGGATACAGTATTCTTGGTTGAAAGCCTTTCTCACCTAGTACTCAATAGATTATGTTGCCATTCTCTTCTGGCCTGTAGTGTTTGCGTGGAGAAATCTGCTGCTAATCTTATGGGTTTTCTTCTGTAGTTGACTCTTGGTTTCCCTCTTGCAGCCCTCAGGATACTTTATTTATCCTCATTCCTTTTCATTCTAAATATGATGTGTTTTGGTGTCTTTAAGTCTGGGTTAATTCTA